>NC_089842.1:175634172-175947249 GCF_035609145.1 Eleutherodactylus coqui
CCATTTTTCTGGTTGTACCCGAGCAAATTTTGGCTTAAGGTACTGTTACATAGGGCGGTTATTGCCAGAATTATTACCGGAAAAAGCAAATTTGGGCAATAATCGTCCCGTGTACGCACAGCTGCTGACAGGATACTGAGCTAGACATTTCTTACTTGTCGGAGTCGCTTGGTTTTTAGCAGCGCTAAAACCCCAAAACTGTTGGGCCGTGTAAACAGGCAGTCTTCAGATATGAATGACTGCCTCTTTACTGTGAATGGAAGCAGGTGGGCATGAACAATCTCCATACCCACTCCACCTTTATTCACTGAGTGACTATCGCTACTGTGTAAAGCACCTGAGTGATAGTCGGACAGTAGTTTGTGAAACAGCTGTTGGGTCCTAATGTGAACATGATTACTGATGGACATTGGGGGGAGCAGAGTGTGAGCCCTGAACATGATTTTTGATGAAAATTGGGAGGAGTGGGAGCACTGAACATGATTACTGATGGGGTTTGAGGGAGGGGGGAATTGTGAGTCCTGAACATGATATCTGATAGGAATTGGGGAGGGTAGAGGGAGCCCTGAACAGGATTACTGATGGAGATTGGGAAAGTGTGAGCCCTGAACATGATTACAGATGGGATTTGGGGATGTATGAGCCCTGAATAGGATTACTTATGGAGACTGGGGGAGTAGCGCAGTGTGAGCCCTGAACATGTTTACTGATGGAGATTGGGGTGGGTTGGTGAGGGGCGGTGGGGGAGTGTAAGCCTTGGACATGATTTCTCACGGGCATTAGGGAAGGGGTGGGGGTATCAGCCATGATCATGATTTCTGATGGAGATTGGGGAGGGTAGTGTGAGACCTGAATATGATTTCTGATGGGGATTGGGGGAGGATGGTATGTGTGAGCCCTAAACATGATTTCTGATGGGGATTGGGGGAGGAGGGAATGTGTGAGCCCTAAATATGATTTCTGGTGGGGATTGGGGGAGAAGGGAATGTGTGAGCCCTAGACATGATTTCTGATGGAGATTGGGGAGGGTAGTGTGAGACCTGAATATGATTACTGAAGGGGATTGGGGGAAGAGGGAATGTATGAGCCCTAGACATGATTTCTGATGGGGATAGGGGGGTAGGGAATGTATGAGCCCTGCACATGATTTCAGATGAGGTTTGGGGGAGGAGGGAATGTGTGAGCCCTGAATGTGATTTCTGATGGGGATTGGGGAATGTGGGGAGTGTGAACCCTGAACATGATTTTTGATGGAGATGTGGAAGGAGGGGGAGTGTGAGCCTTGAACAGGATTACTGATAGACATTGTGGGAGTTTGAGCCCTTAACATAATTAATGATGGACATTGGGGGAGTGTGAGCCCGGACATGATTACTGATGGGGATTGAGGAGGGGAATTTGGAGGCCTGAATATGATTTCTTATGGGGATTGGGGATGTATGAGCCATGAATATGATTACTTATAGAGACTGGGGAAGTAGCGCAATGTGAGCCCCGAACATGTTTACTGATGGACATTGGGGGAGTGTGAGCCCTGAACATGATTACTGAAGGAGATTGGGGGAGGATGGTATGTGTGAGCCCTAAACATGATTTCTGATGGGGATTGGGGGAGGAGGGAATGTGTGAGCCCTAAACATGATTTCTGGTGGGGATTGGGGGAGAAGGGAATGTGTGAGCCCTAGACATGATTTCTGATGGAGATTGGGGAGGGTAGTGTGAGACCTGAATATGATTACTGAAGGGGATTGAGGGAGGAGAGTGTGAGACCTGAATATGATTTCTGATGGGGATTGGGGAAAGAGGGAATGTATGAGCCCTAGACATGATTTCTGATGGGGATGGGGGGGGGGGGGGAGGGAATGTATGAGCCCTGCACATGATTTCAGATGAGGTTTGGGGGAGGAGGGAATGTGTGAGCCCTGAATATGATTTCTGATGGGGATTGGGGAATGTGGGGAGTGTGAACCCTGAACATGATTTTTGATGGAGATGTGGAAGGAGGGGGAGTGTGAGCCTTGAACAGGATTACTGATAGACATTGTGGGAGTGTGAGCCCTTAACATAATTAATGATGGACATTGGGGGGGGGGTGAGCCCGGACATGATTACTGATGGGGATTGAGGAGGGGAATTTGGAGTCCTGAATATGATTTCTTATGGGGATTGGGGATGTATGAGCCATGAATATGATTACTTATAGAGACTGGGGAAGTAGCGCAATGTGAGCCCCGAACATGTTTACTGATGGACATTGGGGGAGTGTGAGCCCTGAACATGATTTCTGATGGGTATTGGGAGTGGAGGGAAATGTGAACGGTGAGCATGATTACTGATGGAGATTGGGAGAGTGTGAGCCCTGAACATGATTTCTGATTTGGATTGGGAGTGGAGGGGAGTGTGAGGCCTGAACATGACTTCTGATGGTGATTGGGGGAGCAGAGTGTGAGCCCTGAACATGACTTCTGATGGGGATTTGGACTGGAGGGGAATGTGAGCCCTGAATAGGATTACTGATGGAGATTGGGAGAGTGTGAGCCCTGAACATGATTTCTGATTTGGATTGGGAGTGGAGGGGAGTGTGAGGCCTGAACATGACTTCTGATGATGATTGGGGGAGAGGAGAGTGAGCCCTGAGCATGATTGCTGATGGTGATTGGGGGAGGAGGAGAGTGTGAGCCCTGAGCATGATTTCTTATAGGGATTGGGGGAGGAGGAGAGTGTGAGCCCTGAGCATGATTTCTTATAGGGATTGGGGGAGGAGGAGAGTGTGAGCCCTGAGCATGATTTCTTATAGGGATTGGGGGAAGAGGGGAGTGTGAGCTCTGAGCATGATTTCTGATGTGGATTGGGGAAGGAGGGGAGTTTAAGCCCTGAACAGGAATACTAATGGGAATTGGGGATGTGGATTTTGAGCCCTGAACATCACTGATGGACTGATGGCAATTGGGGGTGGGGAATGTGAGCCCTGAACATGATTTCTGATGCCGATTGGGAGAGGAGGGGAGTGTGAGCCCTGAATATGATTTTCGATGGAGATTGGAGAAGGAAATGTGTGTGAACCATGAAGATGACTACTGCTGGTGAATAGGGGGGTGGGGACCGGGGAAGGGTTGTGTACATCCTGGGCATGTATTACTGCTGGGTGGTTTGATGAGGGTGATGATCAAACCCTGAACATGACTACTGTTTGTGGGTAAGTGTGAGATTTGAGCCCTGAAGAGGATTACTGCTGGTAGTGGTTGTGGTGTGTTTGTGTGTGTGTGTGTGGGGGGGGGGGGGGATTGACATGGGCAAGATCTGGATATCAAAAATTGGGCCACAGATTGAAATTTTGTGCAAGAAGCAGCATGCCCAGGTGTCCCCTTAAAAAGGTAAACGATTTTTTACTGTACATTTTAAAGTTTTTCAGCATATTTTTTTTTGTGCCAAAAAAGCCCCCCTCGGCTTATACTCGAGTCAAGGAAGGCTTTAAGAAGAAAAGACTCCCTACTCACCTCCCAGCCGGCGTCTGTGTCTCTGGCGGCGGTGCGGCAGGCTGCTTGAATTCTCTCCACTGTCATCCCCTGCCATCCTCTTTGCTCATCTCTGCCATCCCCCGACATCAGCGCTGTGTAAGGAAGAGCTGTGATTGGATCGAGCGACGGCCAATCACAGCCACTGCTCGATCATTCACCGCCAATCCAGCTGCTTTAGAATTCTCCCTGCTTGGCTTTCAAATCCCCTGCCGTCAGTGCTGTGTAAGTAAGCGCTGTGATTGAATCGAGCGCCAGCTGTGATTGGCTAGCGCTCAATCCAATCACAGCGCTTACTTACACAGCACTGACAGAGCCAAGCAGAGAGGTCGGCGGGGGATGACAGCAAGGAGGATTTAAGCAGCTTGTCGCACAGACACAGATGCCGGCTGGGAGGTGAGTATGGAGTTGTTTGTTTTTTGTTTTTTTTTACCTAGTATATACTCGAGTATAGCTCAGCTTATACGCGAATCAATACGTTTTCCCACTTTTTTGTGAGAAAACTTATTGTCTCGGCTTATACTCGGGTCGGCTAATACTCGAGTATATACGGTAGTTCTTTTTCTATACTATTGTTAATAAAGGTGTTTTCTGGGCAAAACCTATTGGGGACCTATCCTCAGTATAGGTCAGCAATAGTTAATCGCCAGGGACCCACTTCACAGCTGCCAGTGCCACTCCCCCACCAATGCAATGCATGCATGAGCCATTGCTTACATGCACCTTCACATTTTATTTGTTGAAAGTGCTGACCTTAGTATTTTGTATGCGATGCATTGCTGGTGGTGGGAGGGGGGTGGCTGCCCTTACTTCTGTCTTGCCCTCCATTTACCAATTTGTCCCAGGTAGCCCAATAGTTTGTAACCAGGTATCTTGTTTTCCCTGAGTTCATTGGAAGGCTTTGGCCCAAAGAGAGGTGCATTTTGGAGCTAGGAACCCGTCCAATAGCGTTTGCCTGAAC
Organism: Eleutherodactylus coqui; assembly: GCF_035609145.1. NCBI lineage: Eukaryota > Metazoa > Chordata > Amphibia > Anura > Eleutherodactylidae > Eleutherodactylus > Eleutherodactylus coqui. Next base: position 175,638,649 of record NC_089842.1, read on the forward strand.
GTGGCGGATGGGCCCACATGCTTTGATCAAAATATGTGTTAAGAACAGTGCATTTTTATGTGGTTAGTATAAACAACAGTTGTGCAGATTTACCTGTAATATTAGTTTTATTCAGCTATTACAGGTCTATGAATGCTGAGGCTCATGTTTTTGCTACTGTGTCTGGGGTAACAGTCTGGGGTCCTCTGCAGTGAAGACTAGGTCCCAATTGCTGATGTTAAGGGGTGAAAAATGGGGGAACCCAGGTACCGTCCCTGACTAGCTCTACGTCATGTCAATTTTGAAGTACAGTGGATCACATCCACTGTCTTGACACATGCTCATGGGAATTTGCATAACAGCCATGTGTATGTAAATAGGGCATAACTAGCTGTGGCAGTGTGAATAAGGCATAACTAGACTTGTCAATAGGAATAAAGCATACCTAATTATAACAATGGGAATAGAATATAGTAAAAGTCCAAAAATGTAATACCAGAGGACCTAATGCATGTTAGGAGGACACCCCCTGCAGAAGTGATTACAGCTGAAGCTTTCATATAAAAGTCTTTAGGATATGTTGCTTTTTGCAAGAACAAACAATAGAAAGCTCTCATCTGTCTATTTAGTAATGAGACAAACATTTCAAATTTTATCTTGTTAACCTAAAGTTCTTGCCCAGGGGACATTTTTCTTGTGGTCCAACCTCTTAATTCAGACTTGAGCAAATTGAAAGCCACAGAGGGGTGTGCCTTAAGGCACTTAGTAAATCCACTTCCTTTGTCATAACAGAAACAAATCCGATCTTTGAAGTTTTTTCCGTCTTCTTACAAGGGGAATGTCTTTTGTTTAATCCATTTTAGCTCTTAATGCCTGACCTGGATCAATCTTGTTGGTTAGATTACACAGTGCAGACTATAAACTAACCTACAGGGTCTTTTCCTGCCTCATTGGTGAGAAAATCACAAGTCTAATCAGTATCTTGACTTCGGTTGCACTTTACTTTGAACTACAAAATTGTCCTTTCCGAATGAATATTGTTAAATGTGCAATTAAGTTGTCTCTGTTTTTGTCATGGCAATTAATTGAGAAATGGTAGTCAGCATTGCCTCATCCTAGGAAGACCCTTTCTTATGTTTTCAGATGATCTGTATTACAGTGGCTATGACTTTTTCTTTTGGCTGTGTATCGCATTCATTTTTAAGGGATTCAGAAAATGATCTGGAATGGGCGCAAAGTCTCAAACCAAGATTATTCGGCTGGTAGGGAACGTGCCTGTTGTAGGGGGTGCAGAAAAGCCAGTTCCTCCCACTACTTTCCAGTTAAGTTAATCCCTTCCCACTGCAACCATTTTTGTTTTTGTCATTTTCATTTTTTCTTCCACACTTTCAAAAAATTAATCTTTTTTTTTTTTTTCTGCCAACATGAGGGCTTTTTTTAGGATGAGTTGTATTTTCAATTATGCCATTCAACATGCAAAATAATATTATAAATTAATTATTATAATTAATAAAAAATGCAATTTCACCATTTCTATGGTCCCGTTGACACAGGTGTACATAACATTTGTACACGCAATATTCAGAACATATTATCCTGCGCATTTCAGTTGCACAAAAAAAACTGCAGTATTCTCTATTTTCCTGCGCATTTGCTCACCAAAGGTCCCCATAGAAGCTAATAAGGAGTGCGCTAATGCGTGTGCAATATGCAAGCAGATGCATAATATGCTGCATAATTGTGCAGGAAAAAAAACCCGCATCTTTAGACTTGGCCATTGCAACCACTGGGTGTTTGTTTGCTGTGCACAAATGAACATGCCTTGTGGGCAGGAAAAGTACAGTTAAATATGCTGATACTCGCACAAAACAGCCTCGTTCAGTGCGCAAAAAAATTGCGCTGAGGTGCCACAAATGCTCATACACTTGTGTGAAGGGGGCTTTAGAATGGTTTGCTTTTACAACGTTTATGGTACAGCAAATATGACATCTTATCTTTATTCTGTGGCCCAGTACAATTACAGTGATAGCAAGTTTATATAGTATTTTTATGTAATACTACTTAAAAAAAAAAACTGAAAAAAAGCAACTTTTACAAAATTGCTTTCTCTCGCCATCTCATAACTTCTCATTTTCCGGTCGATGGGGTTGTGTGAGCGCTTGTTTCTTCAGCGGTGACCAAGTTTTTATTGATACCATTTGGAGATTCATACGACTTCTTTATCACTTTTTATTCAATTTTTTTTTGCAATTGGGGTGACCAAAAAAGCGCAATTCTTGTATTATTACAAGTATGATATTTTCTAAATTGGACGTGGCGATACCAATTTATAATTTTTTATTTTAGTTTTTGATGTGATGACTTGGAAATGTTTTTTATTAATTTTTTTTAGTCCCCATAGAGGACTTGAACCTGCAATTATCTGATTACTTATACAGTATAATGCAATACTATAGTATTGCACTATACTGCGTTCTGATCACAGTTTTATTAAGAAAACCCACAGGCTCATCTTAGTGAGCACTTAGGGGCCTTCATGGTATGTTAGGCTGAATGAAGACAATGTCCATCTAGTTCAGCCTGTTTCAGCCTCCTTGTTGATCAAGAGGAAGGTCCCCGGGTGCCATGACATCTGGACGGCACCTTGCAATTTTTAAACGTTGATTCTTCAGTTATGGATTTATAAAGAACCATGGGGGAAAAAAAGTTGCAGAGAAATGAGGCAAAACTGTAGTATCATCTCTACTGTCCTGGTTACCGTAATGTTAGTGGGACTCTAAACAGAGGTAGATGCTAAGTCTAACGGTGTGATTGGTTTAGTATGATAAAAAGTGCTGACAGGTTCCCTTTAAGAATGAGAAGTGGAAGTGGCATTTAAAGGGTAAAAAGCCGCAATCAGTGTTATCTGCAACTGTTAAGGGCAGATGTCTGCTGCCAAAGATAGTTGACATCTGCCATGCATGAAATGGGTTCGGCTCCCGAACCCACTCTATACACAGACACCCGACGTTGGCTGTACATGTACGATGCTTGTCAGGAAAAGGTTAAAGGAATATTTTCACCTTGGATATATATGGCATCTCCACATGCCATAACAGACTAATAGATGAGACCTACACCTATATGGAGACCGGTTATCCCCTAACCTGCCTGGTGCGGCAGCTGCTAGACCCCCCATCCAGATGGAGAATGAATGGATTGCTGGCTGCACATGTGCATAGATCTCTCCATTTACTTCTGAGATTTATGGAAACTGCTGAGCAGTCCTGCTCTAATTGAGAAACAGTAGGTATTGTGAAAACCCACCTCTGAAAAGTATGTGAATACTTAATGTGAGTCATAATTGAATGAGCAAATAGAACTCAAATATGACTCTATTGTCAAGAAATCTTAACACTTAGGCCTTATTCACACAAGCGTTTCTATGCTGCTAATTCAGATGAGTGGTTTTTTTAAATTTTTTTCAAGCCACGTAAAAATGTCGCGCTGGGAATAATAAGACATCGGCGACTTATTTTATACACAGCCAGAAAAGATAGGTCACGCCCTATCTTTTGCTGAGATACGCTGAAGGCTCCCATAGGCTTCTATGAGAGCTAAAAAACAAGGAGGAGAAGAGTTTAGCAGCGTTCAACACTGCAAAATTTTTGCAGCTGGCTCTATTTAACTATTATAAGTCATTCCGAGGATTTTGGCTGACCGAGGGATTTATGCATTGCAGTGTATATTTTCGCTAATACGCCGCAGTCGCCCCTGTGAATGGATGAGAAAACGTGGCTGAAGCTTGGGACTTGATCACAGCTATTTCTTCATTCACATGAGTTTCGGCCACAATGCATGAAATCGCAATGCTGGTGTGAATGAGCCCTTAGGGGGAGATTTATCAAAGCTATTGCACCTGGATTTTGTCCTAAAATGCAACTTTTTCTGGTCTAGGCAGCATGTGCTTGATTTATCAATCTTCTGCATCTGTCTTTTTTTTTCTAACGCTACACCAAGTCACACAAAAGTTGAGAGCTGCATTTAATAGGGCTTACAGCTTTGACTAATAAGGGTGTGTTGGGGTTCAATCACAGGGCTACCATTAGCTTAACTTGCCCTAACCTGGCATAATGAAATGGGGTTATTGCCACAAAGAAAAAAGAAGGTAGGTCATCCATATAGTCAAAAGATAACACATATGCTTCGTTAATGCATGTGCACATCATAGAAGACCTCTGTCTATTACCCAGAGCGGAGAGCTAAGAACATTGGCTCCAATCCCAGTTGACTCTTTGTGGTGCATATAACAGCTGATCACTATGGGTGCTTCCTTTTCATAAAGGGGTTGTCTTGTTGAGTCGGTCCTTTAAAGCTGGTCAAACACATCATTTCACAGCTTCCTCAACTCCACCAAAAATGTGCTCAGATCGGCCAGGCATGTGTGGATCGGATATGTTAAAATCCTTTTTTCCCACAACAAGAGATGCTGTGCCCATAAATGTTATGATATTCAGAGGGGTCTAGCAATACTTTGTATGTATATGTATGTATATATATCTATATCATATATCATATGGCATGAAACCATTAACATATGGAAATATAAACAAGTTTCAGCAAATACAATAATTGACCAAACATTGCATGTATATTTCTATAAACACACAAACATAGCAGCACAAATACTTTTGTGTAGCTACAGCTTTCTAGATTACAATAAAAGGTAGGAAGAGTTAAAGGAATGAGAAGAGTCCATCTAGTGGTAAAAGGCAGAAGTACAAGGACAAATATGCTTGTTTTCATATGGTAGCATTTTCATACAGTGTTAACGATTAAAGGTATTGCATTCAGTGATTAAGTATATCTAAAACATTTCTTGCTGTAGTTGAGGACGTGTTTTGGAAAAAAAAAAAGCTTTCCTACCTAACATACATTATATAGAATGAAGACAAAATTGAAGACTATTTTCAATTGTAAACTTTTTTAGGTGATCTAGTTTTATACACAATTCTAAGGAAAAGTGGTTTAAAGCTCTGGATAATCTACCAAGAACTGATAGAAATCATTTATACCAATTATCAAAGATTAAAAGGAACCTGTCACCACTATCTCGTTCCTAAAACTAACCTTACTGGCCAACAGGGGTTGAAAAATCAATAATTTGATGCCCTTTCTTTTCCTAATGAGCCCATGTGCTGCCATAGTCGGGTCCCTAAGTTATCCCACACTGTATACAAATGAGGAGAGAAGAGCCATCTGGCTGAGAAGAGTAGTGCTGATTTATGAACTGCTGGGCTAACCACAACCCTTTCTCTTGATAGACAGCTTGCCACATCCCCTGTTACGCAGTAAGTCCTATCTGTCCGGAGACATCGTTAGCTCCGCAGCTCATAAACCAACAAGACTCTTCTCAGATAGATGCCCCTTTCCTGTCCATTTGCATACAGCAAGCTATAACTTTGGAACCTCATTGCAGTGATACATGGGCTTGTTACGAAAAGAGAGGGAATTACAAGTGAATCATTTTTTAACCCCCTACTGGCCACTAAAGTTAATTTAATGGTGACAGGTTCCCTTTAAGTTGGCACTGTTTCAACAAATTTGCATAAATCATTAGTATATGTGTTGCATAAACTTTATTTTACAAAAACTTTAACAAGTTTACTTTAAGAGCTGCTTCTCCCCATCCCCTGCACTGATCATTGACATTCAATTTACTACTATCATCTGTCTTAAGAGGTGAGCTACCAGCATCGCTGACTGATCTGATTACATCTGCTGCCAATAGAAGTCTATGGGGAGGTGGAACAGCTGTAGGGTAAGAGAAGCAGAGTTCCATAGAGAAGCTGCTGAGGGTGTGCTACAGAGAGATAACGGAGCAGGATCTCCTCTGTGTGACGTGTATGGGAGCCATCATAGCTTCTAGTTTCCAGCCTCTCTGGAGATGAGCAAAGGGAAAAATAACCATAAGAAATAGAAACCGTAGAGGGGAAAATTGGTGATAAATGTATGCTACGACCACTTTAAGATATTCAATATGGCATACTTTACACCAGGGGTAGGCAACCTCATAAACATGGAGATCTACTGTTGTAACTTGGGAAGGTCTTGAAATTTACTTGGTACCGAGTTGTGACAGAACATTGGGGAATGGTGTAAAAGTTTATCCGGGGCATTGCTAGGGTTTTAAATAAAGTCCATCACAAACCTTTTGGGGCATTGACTGAATACACTGTTAAATGTCTGATGGTATGAGGAACCTATTGTTTCCTTTGTTGCGTTTCACTACAGCTTCGTTCTCCAGATATAGGTCTTTATTGTTTCCACGGGCTATGCACAGATAAGCGGCGAACTGTCCGATGGGTGGTGCACCTCTGCCTGAGGCTCTCTTCTTTTAAAAAAGTGCCCATTCCAAGTTTTGTGACACCTCCTACGTCGTCCACTGGAGATGTCATGTGTTCCACTATCCCCACGCTTGCACCACACTGAGCGAGGGGGCGTATGCACTGTTACTCTTTCCAGGCCGAACAATAGGTTCCTCATACCATCGAATGTTTGACAGTGTGTTTAGTTGATACCCCCAAAAAGTATGTGACAGACTTCCTTAAAAGGAAACTGTTCCTGGATGGATTTTACTTTTTAAATTAAATTCAGTACTGCCGAACATACAGAGGAATCCAGTACTGATCAGTCACATGTAGAATACCCAATAATTGTATCCTGTCATCTGATTGGAATCACAGTCTTTTCTTGTTTTTTGTGTTCGCCCAGACTACCATGACATTGGGCACAACTTGTCTCTGCAGAGTTTGTTTGCCAGACATCTTCGGCTACTCATTTTCATTATGCTCCCCAACACAAACTCATTATACGGGTTCCTTAACAGTATTATCCTACTGCTGCCCCCCAAAACTGTGCCTGCTGTGCTGCCCAGTAGCACCAAATGCAGTACTGCAAACATAATAATGACATACGTATGGCCAAACCAGTGCCCTGACAGTAACTACTCTCACAAATAGCACTCCAAAAAATAATTGTGCACAGGTATTGTAGTAACCCTGGTAGTAGTTATTGACACAGAATGCTCTTAAGAATAATATGGCCAAGAAGATACTGCACCAATATTAGTAGTGCTCCTGACAATACTCCTACTAGGCAAATGGTGCCTACGGCAGTCTTTATTTTCAAACACAGCAAACAAGAAAATGTCCTTTAAAGTAGCAGAGGTACCTCGCAGGGTCCCCAAGTCCATACACCACACAAATGCAGTTTGCACTATCCAAGTGCTCAGAGGGTTTCTCCTCAGGCTGTCAGGTCCTGACTTCCTGGAGCTGCAGTGTTTTATGCTCCAGTAATAAGGTCAGGGCCCACAGCTGCGCTTCCAGAGAACTAGGATGAAGCTGTGGACTGGAGCGCCACCCCGTCCAGACTAAAAGCATGGGAGGGAGGTATACTCCATCCACAACTTCACCCTTTAAATGCCTACATATCCCCCCCCCCCCCTCTTCTTTAGACCAGAGGGCTGGGTCTTTTTGGTGATGAGACAATGCACCCTAGACAGGGCATCAGCATTACCTTGTGACTTGTCTGGTCTATACTCGAGGGTGAACTTGAAGTTCTGAAGTGAAAGAAACCACCTTGTCACACTCACATTCTTTTCCTTATTTTGCTTCATCCAGGTCAAGGGGGCATGTCTGACACCAACTTGAACTCTCTCCCCAAGAGAGAGTATTTTAACGTTTCCAGTGCCCATTTTACCGCTAAACATTCACGTTCAACAATAGCATAATTCTTCTCCACAGGAGATAGCTTCCGGCTTAAATACAATACTGGATGTTCTTCCCCATTTATGGACTGGGACAACACTGCACCCAACCCTACACTAGAAGCATCCGTCTGCATAATAAAGTCTTTTGAGAAGTCAGCCATTACAAATACTGGCTGTTGGCAAAGGGCTGACTTTAAATTTTAAAAGCCTGCTCGGCCTCGGCTGTCCATGCCACCATTACCGACTTGCTCCCTTTCGTCAAGTTCGTAAGTGGTGCTGCAATGGAGGCAAAGTTAGACACAAACCTACGGTAGTACCCGGTCATTCCTAAAAAAGCTCTGATCTGGTTTTTTTGTTAAAGGTCTAGGCCACGCCTGTATGGCCTCTACCTTGTTGACCTGGGGTTTAATGATGCCATGGCCAATAACATAGCCAAGGTACTTGGCTTCTTCCAGGGCTACTGCACATTTCCCAGGGTTTAAGGTTAAACCTGCTTCTTTTATGGCGTCCATGACTGCCTGTACCTTCCCCAGGTGACACTCCCAATCGGTACTATAGATTACAACATGGTCTAGGTAAATGACCGAATAGTTCCGGTGAGGCCTCAAAATGCGATCCATTAACCTTTGGAAGGTAGCAGGTGCGCCATGTAACCCAAACGGCATGTCCTTGTACTGAAACAGGCCCTCTGGGGTTGAGAAGGCCATTTTCTCTTTTGGCCTTGTCAGTCAGAGGTATTTGCTAGTACCCTTTGGTAAGATCAAGTGTGGTGATATATCTGGCATTACCCAATCTCTCAATTAATTCATCAACCCTGGGCATGGGATATGCATCAAATTTGGAGATTTCGTTTAACTTCCTGAAATCATTACAAAACCTTCAAGTACCGTCCGGTTTGGGAACTAACACAATGGGGCTTGACCACTCACTTTTACATTCCTCTATCACCACTATCCTCTAGTTCCAGCATGCGCTTAACCTTGACAGAAACCGCTTCCCTACCGGCTTCTGGAATCCTATGCGGTTTTAAGTTTTTACCTTCTTCCCGGGTTCAGTTACGATATCAAGTTTTATGATGTGTGTACGACCTGGCAGGTCAGAGAATTTGTCTCTGTTTCTCTGCAGGAACTCTTTTGCCTCCTGCCGTTGGCACACCGAGAGGGCCTCACCTACCCTAACATCGGGCAGGGAAGGCTGCAGCCCATCCCTCCTGATGTTTGAGGTAGCCAAAGCTTCTCTATCCTTCCAAAGTGTTATTAAATTAATGTGGTACACTTGATATGGCTTCCTTTTCCCTGGCTGGTGCACTCTATAGTTTACGTTGCCTACCTTCTCAACGATCTCGAAGGGGGCCCTGCCACCTAGCGAGGAATTTACTTTCTACAGTAGGTACCAAAATGAGAACTCTGTCTCCGGGACTAAAAGTTCTCACCCTGGCAGGACGATTGCACACCCTTCTTTGGGCCTCCTGGGCCCTCTGCAAGTGTTCCCTGACAATGGGCATTACCGTATTAATGCAGTCCTACATCTGAGCCACGTGCTCTATGACACTCCTATAGGGAGTAGACTCGGTCTCCCAGGTTTCTCTGGCTATATCCAACAACCCTCTGGGGTGCCGACCATACAGCAACTCAAATGGCGAGAAGCCTGTGGTACTTCTCGTATGGAGAACATGAGATAAGGTAACAGACGGTCCCAGTCCCGACCATCTTTCTCCATGACCCGTTTTAGCATTTGCTTCAGGGTTTTATTGAACCTCTCTACCAACCCATCCGTCTGAGGGTGGTATACTGAGGTTCGTATGTGATCAATTTTAAAGAGGTGATACAATTCTTTCATTAATTTGGACATGAACAGGGTCCCCTGGTCCGTGAGGATTTCCTTGGGAAGACCTACTCTGGAGAACATAAGGGACAATTCTCGTGCAATGTTTTTGGCAGTAGGGCTTTTCAAAGGAATTGCCTCAGGGTACCGGGTGCCATAATCTAACACGACCAAAATGTATTGATGTTCTCTAGCCGACTTGACTATAGGACCCACTAAATCCATTCCAATTCTTTCAAAGGGAACCTCTATAATCGGGAGAGGCACTAAGGGATTGTGGAAGTGCGACACAGGAGCGGTGCTCTAATAGGTGGGGCACGACTCGCAGTACTATTTTATGTCCTTGTACACCCCTGGTCAGAAGAACCTTTGAAGAACTCTGTCCTGCGTTTTATCAGTTCCTAAATGTCCCCCTAATACATGATTATGTGCCAAGTCTGTACGGCTTTGGCACGACCAACTATTCCACCACTTTCTCGCCTATTTTTGTTACTCTATACAACAAGTTATTATTCATGGCAAAATGGGGGAACCGTTGGTCAGAGCCTGGTTCCTGTAACACACCATTTATTATCACAACATTCTCTTTCGCATTAACAAGAGTGGGGTCCCTTAATTGAGCTGGCTCAAAGTTCTCAGGCACATCCTTCAGATCGGACACATGCTGACCCGAGGGGTAGACTTCCTCTTTAGCATCATCTCCAGCCAAGACCTGTAAAGGAAAAGTTACATTTCCTGGTTCAATGTCCACATTTACGCTGCTCTCCTGAGGAGGTGTATAATCAGCTGGGTCTGCGCCAGCCTCTCTAGAAGGGGTTGTCATTTTCCTCCACAAGTCCCAGAATACAGGAAAATCAAGTCCCAAAATCACACAGTGCATTAAACCTTTGACCACACCTACAGCGTAGGTCACTGTTCCGACCTAGGTCTCAAAGTTACACTGGGCCATAGGATATACTCTTGTGTCACCGTGTATACACACCACACTGATGTGCTTGCCCGGTATGAAGCCTTCTGGTATCAGGCTAGCATGCACTAGGGTGACCAGGCTAACTGAGTCCAGTAGAGCCTCCACCAAGTGGTGGTTTACCCTTATGCGACACAACTGCGGCTCAGTCTCCAGTCTCTGGGAGGCGCCGCAAACAGTTCGTGCAAACAAGGACCGGCGCTAAGCACAGTCACACTCCATAGGCTCGTTGGTTATGGGGCACTGAGCCAATACATGCCCAATCCCCTGGCACCTCCAGCATCTTAAAGGCCCTGGTTTCCATTGCTTAGGGGCTGGTTGGGGCTATCCAGGCCTTTTAACTCCAATGGAGTCCTCTCTGGTGGCCCAACCTCCTTTCCGCCAGGACACTGCTTCCCTTTGGCAACCGCTGGTCTCTTACCCTTTGCAGGTCTCGAACCTGCAAAGGGATGAGCCTTACAAGTCTGGGCTATGTTTCTTGTTGTCCATACTAGACTAATAGCAATAGGGTCTCTTGTGCAAATTAGCTGATATGATCTGGCGTAGACTGGAGGAAACCTATATGGAGTAGGTCAACTATAAAAATTAGGGTCATGATGTAAGGTAAGAATGCCTTTAGTTTAGTTATTGAAGGAAGAACTGTGAATGGTTCTTATTTACAGGGTAGTTTATTATCTAGTATTTGTGTACCTGAGGTGATGCTTACATGTATACAATCTGTGACATATAGGGACAGATTTTCCATTAGGCAAAAGAAGCTCCTATGGCTCAAAGCTAAATTATAGTTCATACAATGGGGTTTAGTGCAGTAGTCTTCATTAACTATTCATATATACTCTTTGTCAAAAAATAAATCAAGCACCTAGGAGTTTTGCTGTAAAATTCGGCACCCAGTTGCATCTCAGACAGATATACAAATGATGAGAGTTTTGGTGTGATCAGATGAACAGTATTGCCGCCTGAGGCTCTAAATGTGGTTCCACCCTTGGCCCTAATAAAGGCTCTTTGAGGTTACTTGTGTGTATTGACCTCTTCTTCCGCTTGTGTAGCGCTTATTGCCCACCAGGCACCTCTACAACGCCATCAGAGAGATTTCACCCAATTAGAGTTTGAGAGGGGCGCATTATTGGAATACGAGAAGCTGGATGGTCGTATCGATGAACTGCCCACCACCTGGGCCGTTCTGATGAGACTATTAGGAGGTGTTGGGGCCAGTGAAAATGAGGGCACGCACACAAGGTGACCGGGCTCAGGACCTTAACAGACCACCAGTAAAATGGGTCGTCTGATTGTCTAACCAGCACAAGCAGCTCCAAGTGTTTCATTGTCCGCCATCCAGAGACAGGTGGCACCATCATTTCAGGCCCCTGTGTCGGTTAGAACCATTTCCGGGTGCTTGGCTGAAGGACATTTGGTCTTACGGCACCCATTACATGTACGGCCTTTGACATCTGCTGTCACCTCAGTTTGCAGTGGTGTCATGAACAATGAAACTATATGGTTACAGAGTGGAACCAGGTTGTCTTCAGCGACAAATCCAGCTTCAGTTTGGGCACTGACGACAGCTGTTTGTGTCTGGAGACTTAAGGGTGAGTGCCTCAATCCTGCCTTAGCTGTGGAGCGGCACACACTGCCCCCTGCTGGTGTGATGGTCTGAGAAGTCATCACTTACGACAGTCTGTCACTCCTAGTAGTGGTACTAGACACAATGACAGCTTAGTGATATATTATCCGGACATCCTGCAGCCACATGTGTTCCTCGCAGGGCAGGGCGTCCAAGAGATATTTCCCAGTAGGATAATGCTCAGCCGTACACAGCAAGGGTATTACAGGAAGCCTCCACAGCATTGTCGCACTTCCGTGGCTGCCCGGTCACCAAATTTATCACCAACAGAACATGTATGGGACTATCTTGGGACTCCAAGTTCAACATCCTATGAGTTTGGACAATCTAGGGCAGTGTTTCTCAACTCCAGTCCTCAGGACCCCCCAACAGGTCATGTTTTCAGGATCTCCTATAGTAAGAACACCTGTGACAATGTCTGAGGCGCTGACAATAATTACATCACCTGTGCAATACTGAGGAAATCCTGAAAACCTGACCTGTTGGGGGGTCCTGAGGACTGGAGTTGAGAAACACTGATCTAGGGGCTCAGTTACAGCAAATGTGGACCGATATGCCGCAAAGAGCCTGTATGCCTCCATTCCTGCCTGTATCACATCTTTCATCCAAGCTAGAGGCGACACAACAGAATAGTAGAACCTCCCTTCAAGTGTTCAGTATTCCTTAATGAATTATCCCTCACTACAGCGGTCACATGCCATTCGTGAAAGAATCACAAATGAAGCCAATGATTGGCTGAGCAGTCACATGTACAATGAATGACATGTGGCCACTGCAGCTTCTATTAGGAATAGATTGAATCGGACCATGCTTTTGCATTGCACCAAAAATACACCCAACTCGTGAGTATTGCTTCTTTTTTATTTTAGTCCATTCCCTGCTCAGAATTTTTTTGGGGTATTTTTGAAAAACCCCTTTAAGAATAGTCCGTAAGTTTGCTGTTTTTCAGGAATGGTACAGTATGCTACAATTTTTTTCAGAAACCTGTTCAGTACAGATGAGCGAGCACGCTTGGATAAGTCAGTTACTCAAGCGAGCCTCTCTCTTTTTGAGTAACTGCATTTTTGTCCGAGCGTGCACGGGGGGGGGGGAGGGGGGGGGTTGGGGGCGGCGGGGGAGAGAGTGAGAGAGATTTCTCTCTCCTACCGCTACCCCCCCCCCCCCCCCGAGCACGCTCGGACAAGAATGCAGTTACTTGAGAAGAGCGAGGCTCGCTCGAGTAACTGACTTATCAGAGTGTGCTCGCTCATCTCTACTGTTCAGTTAATTAAAATATTCAAAGCATGAAACTGATGGTTGAGTAAGTTTACCAGGATGCATTGTGGGGTGGAGCTGATTTGATCATTTTGCATTAAGTGTTACTGGGCAAACAAGCTGGTGACGTCATTACTAGCTTATCTGCACTTATCTGTTTAGATTTCACGATTCTAATTGAGAATCATGCAGCTATCATGCACTAGTCGTTCAGAGATTCACTTTCCTATGAACAATCAGTGTTTAAATGGCACGATAAGTGTCCAAGCTGGAGTTGGTTTTTATTCAGGCTGAAACTGACAGACGAGCGAGAACCCCATGATTCTCACTCATCGTTTAGTTTAAACTCGGGCAAATGACTGAACGACTTTGAGAATAACCCGGGACAACAAAAATGCACTTTGAAATTTTTTGCTATCACAAAATAGTTTAACTACCCTAATTTTGGGGTTGAGAAACACGAATATGACATTAGATTTTGTTTATAATTTCAAATCAAAATGCTAAAAATATGTTTTTGAATTTTTTTTTCTTTTCTCAGAATAACTAAACCACCTTAATTTTGACTTGAGGAAAATTAATTATATTTTGTTGAGTAGGCCTAACTCTGGTTTTATAGATACACCAACTTCAAATAAAGTGCTTGTCCTGATCTCCTAACTGGATACCGAAATATTGGCGATATGCAGTCTTTATGATTAGAGTAATTCAGCATTTTTGGGCAGAAAAAGGCCCCTCACCACACGTAACAAAAACTTTCAGAAGAGCTTTTACAATTACGTGGCATCCTGGGTTCTAACCTGAAATTACAATGAAAAAAAAACAAGTTGGAGAACACCTAATTGCGTTTTTTAAATTTTAATATATAGATATTAGAGATGAGCGAACGTACTCGGATAAGCACTACTCGTCCGAGTAATGTGCTTTATCCGAGTACCGCTGTACTCGTCTTGAAAGATTCGGGGCGCTCCGCTGCTGACAGGTGAGTCGGAGCGGGGCAGAGCGGGCGGGAGAGAAGGAGAGAAAGATCTCCCCTCCGTTCCTCCCCGCTCTCCCCTGCAGCTCCCCGCTCCGCAGCGCGTCCCGAATCTTTCAGGACGAGCGGGGAGGTACTCGGATAAAGCACATTACTCGGACGAGTAGTGCTTATCCGAGTACGTTCGCTCATCTCTAATAGATATCAATTCTCAGATTTAAGCATTACGGAATCTGATTTACATTTTTGTTCAACTATTTTACTATATTTACTTTTGTTTACTTAAAGGGGTTGTCCGGCCACACAGGGTAATTTTTTTTAAATAAAAATGCTGCTTCCCTTTCAGTAAGCATGGTAACACACAGCATACAGGGGCTCAAACCGGCAGGCAGATCAGCTGGAATGTCAGTTTCTTACTTTAGAATCTGATGTTCAATGCAGTTTTCAAAGATGGCGCCTCTGTGCTGCCTTCCCACAATGCTGTGTGCTCTCCCTATTCTGTGTGCGCGCTCCCGATGGCAGCAAGAGGCATGAAAAGGCAGGATTTCCTGGCCTCGCTCAGCTCCCGTCCTAGCCCCGCCCATGACACGCCCCCTCTATCAAGATGATCTACAGACTCTTCCATGCAGGCCCCGCCCCCTGCTGTACACTATACTTAGAGGGGGCGTGGCCAGGGGAGACTGTCTGTTATACACTCATGGTTCTGGATAAATTCCTACCATGAGAGTAAACAGCAGTACTGTGTAAAGTGAATGGAAAGGGGCAGGGAAAGCTGAGAGAGAACTCTCCTGCAGCCCCCCCACTGTGAAACAAGGCTACCCTCTCCACAGGCACCCCCCCCAACCACTTCCCCCACCACAAGTAACACTGGCAGCCACCCTTCCCCCACCACAAGTAACACAAACAGCCCCCCCCAACCCAGAACCCCCACCCCCCGGACAGCGACGAGTTGTCAGCACCCTGACCGGTTGTCAGCACCGCGACCCCGATCGGTTGTCAGCAGCCCAACCCCGGCGGCAGCTAGTTGTCAGCACCCTGACCCCGTCTAGTTGTCAGCCCCCCGACCGGTTGTCAGCACCCCTCCCCCTGCGGCGACTAGTTGTCAGCACCCCGACCTCGACTAGTCAGCACCACCGCCACCATTAGTGTAATGTTACAGCTCGCCCCCAGCAACTATAATATGACAGCACCCCCTGCCCCCCGCTACTATAATGTGACAGCACCCCCTGCCGCCCCACCCTGCTACTATAATGTGACAGCACCCCCGCCACCGCTAGTGTAATGTTACAGCCCCCCCAACTACTATTAAGTTTATTCCCCCCCGCTACCATAATGTGATAGCACCCCCTGCCCCCCCCCCCCCTGCTAAAGTAAAGTAAAACAAAACATTTCCCCACACACACACATGCCCCCACAGTGCCCCCCTACACATAGCTCCGCTCCTGCAGTGCCCTCCCACAGTGTCTCCCTTCACAGTGCCAACACACAAGTACACTAACAGCACCCCCTGCCCCTCCCCCTACATGTACACATGTAGTGACACCTATATAGAGATAACACAGGACCCACCATTCACAACAGACACAGCTTACCTCCTCCCCTCCCTGCACAGGCAGGATTACACCGTGTGATAAATTACTGTGATAGCCCCCCAGCCAACCCCTCCAGCGTGGCGGCAAATTACTGTCACAGCCCCCCTCCCACCCCACGCGACAAATTATTGTGACAACTCTTCCCCCAGCAACAAGTGTATGTGACAGACCCCCCCCCCCCCCACAGCTACAAATCTATGTGACAGCACAATCCACCGCGACAAGTCTATGTGACAGCACCCCGACTCCCGGGCAAGAAGTCTATGTGACAGCACACCCCACCGCAACAAGTCTATGTGACAGCACACCCCACCGCGACAAGTCTATGTAACAGCACACCCCACCATGACAAGTCTATGTGTCAGCACCCCACGGCCAAAAGTCTATGTGTCAGCACCCCACGGCCAAAAGTCTGTGTCAGCACTCCACGGCCAAAAGTCTGTGAGTCTGTGTCACAACCCCACGGCCAAACGTCTATGTGTCAACGCCCCACGGCCAAACGTCTATGTGTCAGCAGCCCACGGCCAAACGTCTGTGTCAGCACCCCACGGCAAAAAGTCTATGTGTCAGCACCTGACAACCAAAAGTCTATGTGTCAGCACCCCAAGGCCAAAAGTCTATGTGTCAGCACCCCACGGCCAAAAGTCTATGTGACAGCACCCCCACTGCAAAAAGTCTATGTGTCAGCACACTCCACAGCGACAAGTCTATGTAACAGCATACCCCACCATGACAAGTCTATGTGACATCACCCCGACCCCCGGCAAGAAGTCTATTTGACAGCACCCAACAGTTACAAGTCTATGTGACAGCACCCCACGGCCAAAAGTCTGTGTGACAGCACCCCACGGCCAAAAGTCTGTGTGTCAGCATCCCACGGCCAAAAGTCTATGTGTCAGCATCCCACGGCCAAAAGTCTATGTGTCAGCATCCCACGGCCAAAAGTCTATGTGTCAGCACCCCACGGCCAAAAGTCTATGTGTCAGCACCCCACGGCCAAAAGTCTATGTGTCAGCACCCCACGGCCAAAAGTCTATGTGTCAGCACCCCACGGCCAAAAGTCTATGTGTCAGCACCCCACGGCCAAAAGTCTATGTGTCAGCACCCCACGGCCAAAAGTCTGTGTCAGCACCCCACGGCCAAAAGTCTGTGTCAGCACCCCACGGCCAAAAGTCTATGTGTCAGCACCCAACAGTGACAAGTCTATGTGACAACACACCCCACCGCGACAAGTCTATGTGACAGCACCCTACGGCCAAAAGTCTATGTGACCGCACCCCGACCACCGGCAAGAAGTCTGTGACAGCACACCCCACCGCGACAAGTCTATGTGACAGGACACTCCACAACGACAAGTCTATGTAACAGCACACCCCATCATGACAAGTCTATGTGTCAGCACTCCACGGCCAAAAGTCTGTGTCAGCACTCCACGGCCAAAAGTCTGTGAGTCTGTGTCAGCACTCCACGGCCAAAAGTCTGTGAGTCTTTGTCAGCACCCCACGGCCAAAAGTCTATGTGTCAATGCCCCACGGCCAAACGTCTATGTGTCAGCACCCCACGGCCAAACGTCTGTGTCAGCACCCCACGGCCAAAAGTCTATGTGTCAGCACCCGACAACCAAAAGTCTATGTGTCAGCACCCCACGGCCAAAAGTCTGTGTCAGCACCCGACAGCCAAAAGTCTATGTGACAGCACACTTCACCGCAACAAGTTTATGGGACAGAGCACTCCACAGCGACAAGTCTATGTAACAGAACACCCAACCATGACAAGTCTATGTGACAGCACCCCGACCCCCGGCAAGAAGTCTATGTGACGGCACCCCGACCCCCGGCAAGAAGTCTATGTGACGGCACCCCGACCCCCGGCAAGAAGTCTATGTGACGGCACCCCGACCCCCGGCAAGAAGTCTATGTGACGGCACCCCGACCCCCGGCAAGAAGTCTACGTGACGGCACCCCGACCCCCGGCAAGAAGTCTACGTGACGGCACCCCGACCCCCGGCAAGAAGTCTACGTGACGGCACCCCGACCCCCGGCAAGAAGTCTATGTGACGGCACCCCGACCCCCGGCAAGAAGTCTGTGACGGCACCCCGACCCCCGGCAAGAAGTCTATGTGATGGCACACCCGACCGCGACAAGTCTATGTAACAGCCCCCCCGATCCCCAGCAGGAAGTCTGTGACAGCACACCCGACCGCGACAAGTCTATGTAACAGCACCCCGATCCCCAGCAGGAAGTCTATGTGACAGCAGCCCCGGCGACAAGTCTATGTGATAGAACCCCCCTCCCCGCCACCCACAGGACCAGTGACAGCCCGGCACACCACCCGCAGGACCAGCGACAGCATCCCGTACGGCCCCCCTGCGGTGACATCAGGGGAGCCATACAGGTGTTATGGCAGCCGGGGGCCTTCTGAAAGTCCCCAGAGCTGCCTTAGCAGACTGCCTATCAAGCCATCCCCGTGGGGTGGCTTGATAGACTGCCTGTTAAAAAACAGTATGACGTAATGCTATAGCATTATGTTGTACTGCAGGAGCAATCAAAGCATCGCTGGTTGTGGTCCTCTAGGAGGACTAAAAGAAAGTGTAAAAATAAGATCAATAAAGTTTTAGTAATTATTAAAAAAAAGTTACAAAAGTTCAAAAAAAACTCCTTTTGCCATATTTGCAATAAAAAAGTCTAAATAA
Organism: Eleutherodactylus coqui; assembly: GCF_035609145.1. Classification (NCBI taxonomy): domain Eukaryota; kingdom Metazoa; phylum Chordata; class Amphibia; order Anura; family Eleutherodactylidae; genus Eleutherodactylus; species Eleutherodactylus coqui. The sequence goes on from NC_089842.1 coordinate 175,657,308, forward strand.
TAAACCAAAAATACGTGTTTGGTTTTGCTACGTCCATAAAAGTCCAATCTATCAAAGTAATGTATTAATTACCCCGCACAGTTAACGTGGTCCAAAAAAAAAATAAAGAACGCCCGAAATGGACTTTTTTGGTCACCCTATCTCCAGGAAAAAATGTAATAAAAAGCGATCAAAAAGTCAATTGTATGCAAAAATGGTACCAACGGAAACGACAGGACATACCGCACAAAATGAGCCCCACACAACTATGTCGACAGAAAAATAAAAAAGTTATTGTGCGCAGAAAATGGACACAGAAAATAATTTTAAAAAATTTATATCTTTAAAAAATACAAGTAGTACAGCAAAAAAAAACTACATAAGTTTGGTATCGTAATAATCGTACTGACCCATAGGATGAGGTATCGGGTCTTTTTTGTTGCAGTTTGTGCGCCGTAGAAACGGGACGCACCGAAAGTTGGTGGAATGTGGTTTTTGTTTTTTTTTCCATTTCTCTCCGCTTAGAATTTTTAAAAAGTTTTTCAGTACATTATATGGTACAATAAATAGTACCATTGAAAAATACGACTCATCCCGCAAAAAACAAGCCCTCATACAGTGGCGTCAATGGATAAATAAAGGAGCTACGATTTTTTTAAAAGGGAGGAGGAAAAAACTAAAATGGAAAAAAGCAAAAAAGCTCTGTCACTAAGGGGTTAATGGGTTTTACAGTTTAGAAAACCTATTCACTCCTTATTGAAGAATTCTGAGCCAGCAGAGAGGGGTTCTGGAGCATCTTTTTGCTAGATTCTAGTTACAAAGAACTTCTCTCTCTGGAGGATCTGTCCTATATTACACATACAACCCAATGATTTTACTGAGAATTTCCTAATGCTTCCTTTCTACTATGTAGTGTTATATATGGTTCTATTTGTCACAAGCATCCTCCAATTTCTATAAATTTTCAGACTAGATGTATATAAGCCAAAAGATACAAATGTGACGTGTCTGTTTTGCAACATTTTAAGCTTGTAGTTAGCATGCTTCAAAGTCTAGGTTTAAAGTCCATTTCTGCCAAAATTTGCATCATATTTGTTTTAATAAAAACTATAGAACCGAGGGCATTTTGAATCTGCCCTAGCTGCATTGCATCTGAACATTAGACTAAGCAGGTGCTGGGTATAGTTGTGATCTCAGCTGTGTCACCCACTTGTGTAGTTTACCGTGGTACAATAATATACCGGCAAGTTCAAGGCCCAATGTCCTTGGGCGGATCTGATTTGCAGAATCCGTGCGGGTCACCCGCGTGGAAGATCGGCAAATAAAGCCGCCCATAGGGATACATGGGCGTCCGTTAATGAAGTAAAGCATATGGATTTGATTTGTGGACCCAAAAAAATCACAGCATCCTCCCTTTCAGTGCGGATCCTGCACGGACAACTTCCATTGAAGTCAATTGAAGCCGTCCAATCCGCGGCCTGTCTGCAATTGAATTGCTGATGATCTGCGAATTCCGCAGAAAAGCAGGAGTTAAAGAAAAAAACAAAAAAGTACTGTACATGAACGACACTTGCGCATCCGCATACCTGGAAATGGAAAATTTGGCAGCCCGCAGAAGACCTGGGGAGGTAACCACAGTGTCCTCAGCCGTAGGCAGAGTCGGATTCTGCTGCACGCTCCCGCATGCGGAATCCGATCCACCCGTGGACATGAGGCCTAAGGGATTGTCAAGTCTATTATGCAAGGTTTTATTTACATAACATGCTTAGGGCTCATTCACATCAGCATTGAAATGTATTTACAATCACTGATGGTAATTAAAGACTTTTCCATTCACAGGCAGCAAGCAGGGAAATACCGCAAAACACTGTATATTAGAAAGTTTATGGAATTTTCTTTCTTTAATAATACAAGCCTTTTTTGAAGACTGAGAAGCCCGTTTAACTTTATTAAAAACCTAATTCATTAACCATGTATAAAGTTACAGCTGGATTTGCTCAGACATTGTATATATGTTTCCACTAGGTGGCAGCAGTGCATCACTTTACAGATGTAACTCGTTGGCTCATGCAGCACCTTTTTAGATTTGCTTTTCTTGAGGGTTTTTGATTTTTTTTTTTTTATATTCAGAAAAAGTTGGACATGGGTCAAAAGAAGGAAGTACAGTAAAGTGCGTTTACAATGGTACACATTAAGCTTTACAAAGCCCTTCACCCATGCTGAGTGTAGAAATGCCTCCTATATATTTAATGGCCTTTTTATAGCTCTTGGGGACCAACCACTGTACATGGATGCGTTTGTCCATACATTAGTGAATGTAGACTGCAGTATACATTACAGTCAGTGCCTATAGGCAGAGCGGTATCGAAGGGCACATGTAAACAAAAATACCAAGCCCAAATTCTTATCTCATGGGCTTAATTGCAATAGAACGTAATTCGCAAAGCTTTAGCACCTTTAGGGCTTAAACACATGGGCGTATTTTAGTCCCGTGAAAATCGCAGCTGTATAACAGGAAAAGGCCAAACCATCGATTTCAGTGGTTTCGTTTTCACTTTCGGGATTCTTGTGTGTTATAACTATAGGATGTTCTCTATCTTTTCCGCACGTAGTTTCCCATGTACGAGAAAAATAGGACTGGACTCCTCTTCCTGTCTTTTGTTTTTTTTTTCACTCAAGCGCAATAACGCAGTTTAAATAGTCCAAAAAAAAACAACCTGGTTCATGCACTAATATGCCCCGTAGTGGCGAGCGTACTAGCGCATCCGCCCATGTGTTTTTGTCCTTAGACAGTTTCCACATGGCTTTTGTATCACCGTTTTCCAACATCTGCGGTGCTTTGTCAGCTTTCTTGGTGCATGTTAATTGCACGTGAAAACATGGTCTCAAAACCGCATGTGTTTTGCCACAAAACGCTACAACCTTTGGATGCGGTTTTCAGTTAATTGGCTTCTACAGATGAAGCAGAGGTAAAGGCAGGATACAACTGTCAAACATGACCATAGAGCAGAAATGAAAAAGAAGAAAGTATGGCGCTGGATCAAGGGGTCCACGGGGGCCCGTTAAGAGAAAGCCCCACATGACATGGGGGTTAGGTAGCCGGAGGCATGGCAGTGAAGGGGTTAAGGAAAGAAAGAGGGGTTAAGCAAATACTAGAAAGTGGGAGGAGGAATAGATGGGATTGGTGGGGAGTAGAAGGGGCGGTTAGGATATAAAAGGGGGCTGAAGAGCGGGAACGCCATCTTTTAGGGAAGTAAAGAAGCAACAAATCCCGCCATACCACCCAATTGGGAGTTAGTTTGGGGGAAAAAGTTTTATTGTCATAGCAGCTTTGTCGGGTGGGGGTGGGGGGGGGGTCCTTTAGAGTTAGTTTCAATTGGTTAGGGTGGAGTTGGGTGGGCATGGTCTCACCTGCTAAGACACCCTCCTTTGTGTAATTTGGTTGGTGTCCGGTGCTGTGGGACTTGGCTAATTGGGGGGGGGGGTCAGTAAATCCCTTCAGGCCTTGATTTACAGTTATTAGCCCCCCGAGCCAGAGGTGCCCCCCGAGCCTGTCAGTACGGTTGGTAGGTACATTGGTAGTAAGTATGTTTAGTACCAGATTTTGTGGCTCCCAGGACTCCCCTTCGTATGTTAGGTTTTCTCTTACTTAATTTTTATGTTAAATATGTCAAAAAAACTTGGATGCTGTGGCCACTTTATCCAAAGACAATTGAGTATGTTCTTATTGGTGGGGATTAGCTGCAGCAGAGGGTACTCTGGCCTTCCCGGGTCATGATATTGACATTTCTGAGACATCAAAAAAGTCTATGTTCACTTTTGCAAACATTTTTTCCTCCAATAAACCTAAAAAAAAAAAAAAATCCTATAGTTTTGTTAAGGGGTTATTCCCAAAATTGGCCTTATTACCTATCAACAGGAAGATAATAAAATTCTAATCATGGGGTCTTACCACTGAGACCCCCACTGATCCTGAGAACATGAGTTCCGTATCCCCCTCACAGTGAGGAGGAGATTGAATGGAGCTGCATTCGAGCATGCGCGGTGCCACGCCATTCATCTTCAATGGGAATGCCAAAGATAGCCCAATGCTTGTACTTTGCCATTTCCGACAGCCCTCTCGAAATGAATGGAACTGCACCACACATGCTCAGCTGTCGCTTCATTCAATATGCATGTCACTGCAGGGGGTACAGTGACCCTGTAGAGAGGGAGACACAGGATTCCCATTCTCGAGATCGTAGTGGTCTCAGTGGTGAGACCCCCACTTATAATACTTTTAGCATCTATATGGTGGCTAGGTAATGAAAGTACATTTTGGGATGACCGCTTTAAGTGAGCCTACTCTTTTGTGTTTACAGCTACTATGCACACATGTGCACCAGGGTGATGCAGCTGCTGCTCCATGATGGGTTTCATGATATGCCTGTGACTTGTGAGGTTTTGTAGGCCATGTTTCCTTATGGATCCTTCCTCTCTGTTGCATTGCATCGCCCAAAAATGCGGTTTTAATGCGATGGGATGCAACTTTCACAGTAGGAAATCCTACTGTAAAAGCCCTAAACTAAGCCCTGGCTGCATGGAAAAAAAAATAAATAAAATAATACATCACCTATTAGACACTGTCATCTCTGGCGTGTCTTCTCCCCTGAAGCTCCCTGGCCCTTGATTGAAGTCTTCTGCTAGCCTTTCCTGGATTGGAGGATCATAATCCCCACCTCCAGGAAGGGCTGGCTGTGATTGGTTCATGAGCGCCATGGCTTAGCCAATCAGAGTCCGTGCTCAATGAACCAATCACAGCCATTCAATCGCAGTATTTCCATGAGAAAATGCAGCAGTATCGCACGGACCACCAATGCGATATCGCTGCAATTTTCTTGCTGCAATATCACGTCGCCCATGTGAAACAGGCCTAAAGCAGCTATGTCAGACAGACAGATGTGGATCTACCTTGCCACATACCAGTTTAGCTTTAGGCTGAGGAGACAGCACCTGGGGAACCCCGGTTTTCACGCTTGACCCCTCCAAGAGGGATAGCAACTTTTCTATAGAGTCCCCAAGCCATTACACACACAGATGGCCACATTACCAGGACTATGGACGCTATACTGGGTCAAGGCGTGGTACCTGAAGGTCCGAACATGAACATAGTGGAGAAACAGGCTGAAGTCCGGGCTTGCAGCAACCAATAATGAAGTCCAGAATACAGAGTTGAGGTCAGGGAGCACAGACATCAGAACAGACAGTCAGGCAAGGGTCAGAACCAGAATATGTACAGACGGGGACTTTGTCACAAATGGCTGAAACCAATAGCTTAGGCATTCTCTATAAGTGGAGAATGCCTAATATAGTGGGGAATGGCTAGTGATTGGTGGGGGACTGAATAGAGGGCATACACTGGCCCTTTAAGAAAGGGAGCAACTGGGAGTGTGGAGGACTGGGCGTGAGCAGAAGCAGAGGTGTAGTGTGCAGCGTGTGACAGGCAGCATCCAACCACAACCCCAAGAGCAGATGAGCGGGGTGTGTAGTGGCAACGTGCCTTGACAATATGTATATTCCTGGCACAACTTCTGAGCTGCATTATCTCACAGAAATCAAAGCTTGCCCATCCATGTCAGTACGAAAAAGAGAGGAGATGCAGGCTAAAACAATGAGAGAAGGAATGGGGACATAGAGAGCAAGCTGTACACAGAATGTCTAATGAGCTCTAAACTTGCAGCTCCACCAGCATACATATTATAGTACATATATTGGAAATAAAAGAAGTAATACAGAAGTCATATAACAACAGGCGGCAACTTCATCATCCTGAAGTACATAGATACATATCTAAGAACAATTTTTACATGACATTTACACATACACTTTAGCTCCTTGGCATCTCACTCTGAAAGCCCACAGCTGTGCCCATGTCATCATTCGTTGCGAAATACAGCTTTAAATGACAGTTTCCCACGACCAGTCGGTGAGATTGGAAATAACTGTCAGCCCTTTAATTCCTTAAAGGGGTTGTCCAAGTTATCTATTTTGTATAGTTTGCCCCCCTTCTCCCCATGGTCAAAGCCATGTAAATTAAATAAACTCACTGCTGCATCAGACAGGTGACATCACCTGTTAGGCTGAGCCGACCCAGTGACGTCCCATAAACCTGTCACGTGGGTTTGTAATGTAGAAGCCCCCAGCAGGTTTACGGGACATCATCCATGATGTCCCTCTTGGTTCGGCCTTCCATTGACTGTAGCGTTCATGTGGGTAAGCAAGCCACATGACCGCTGCAGGGCTTGTAAACAGAAGATGAGAACGTAGCCAGTGTTGGCGGGGAGCATTGTGGCAGCAGAAGGTGAGTAGTGGGTTTTATTTTTTTAATGTACTCTGCATCCCGCACTGCGACCAATAAGTCAGAAAACTCCTTTAAGTCATTGTTATCTCATTGAGGATCTCTGCAACGCATTCTGGACAGCCAGCAGTTAAATATGGCTGCTAGGTGCTTAAGAAATGCCCCCATTGCTGCCATATGTAGTTACGTACTAGGCCTTGCATTATGCATGGCCTAAATGGGTGCCTGTCAATTTTTCACTGACAGGCACTTATGTGTTAGAATACAAAATTATCCTAACGCAGCATTTGTGAAAAGTAAAAGAAAAAAATCCATTAGTGGGACAAAAAAACATTAAAGTTTAATAAAGCTTTATTAAAGAAAAGCGAAATCTAAAAGAATAAAAATGTTTTTGAAAATGCAAAGCAAGTGAGACAAATGTAGTGAAATTTGTATTTCTGAATTTGCAGGAATCTTTCTTGTGCAATTATATACTATTATCTCAAAATAAAACTAAACTACAAATTGAAGCTAAGCGCTTTCTTCGATGCAGACCAGCTCCCGAGTCCTCCATTTACTTGCCTTGACTGTACAGAATTGCATACAGTATATATACCATAATAAGTAAATTGTAGGACTGCTTAGCCCCATAGCCATACAATAATGGGGAAACACTAAAACCCAAAGTGAAACCAGTGGGAGGAACTTTCTTCCACTCCAGTCTAATATTGGATTTACATACATCAGTCGTATCTGGCAAGCAAGACACAACTGATGACACTTTTGTGCATTGGTCATGTGGTCCATTTTTCTATCTGTCGCTGGGAGACATCCGGAATCAATACTGATGTGTTAGATGCTATCCCATAGGAAATTATCCCATCGTTTCCCTTCAACTTTTTTCTACAATGTCATAGGAAAAAAACATCGGATAGCCAAACCTATGGGAACCTGGCCTTACAATAGAAGAGAGAAATGGAGCAGAATGTGGCACGGCACCTTTTTGATTTCTTACTTTTGAAAGTAAATTTAGTCCACTTTCACACGGCCAAGAAAATCGTGTGGAATTTGTGTGTTGCGAGACAAATTTGTGCATTTTCTTTTAATTTTTTCCCCCACATTGCATCGCACCCCGATGCAATGCTGGAAACAAATCACGGCACGTCCTATCTTTGGGTGTGCGATCGTATCACCCATTGCCTTCAATGGAGCTGGCGGCAGCATCGCACCGCGTGCTAGGCGCTCGCAAGTGTGATGCGAGATTTCCCCACGCGAGAACACTAGGAGACACTCCGTGATCCTCTGCCACAGTTCTCAGCTGCGATGGAGGATCGCTACTTCCCCGAAGTGCATGTTAGCCTGTGTGAAATTAGTCTTAGGCCTCTTTCACACGGGTGACACGATATTGACGTGGGAAAATTGCAGCGATATTGCATTCTACGTGATATCGCAGCTGTTTTTTTTGCAACGATATCGCGATTTTGTAGCGCTCTTTTGCCAGGATTTTCAGGGGTGGGGGGGTGGGTTATGGGGTTGAAATATAAGCCCTACCCCGAAAATAAGACCTAGATGCGTTAGTAAAAAAAAAAAACTAAATACATCACCTAACAGGCACTGTTCACTCTGCTGCACATCTCCTCTGCAGGTCCCCGGTACTTATTTAAAGTCTTCAGCAAGAGAAGACGCACAGCAGAGCGGATAGCGCTTGTTAGGTGATGTATTGTTTTTTCTGTTTTGTTTATCATGCAGCCTGGGGCCTAAACAGTAGGATTTTCTACTGTAAAAGTTGCATCACACCACTCGATGCGATGCAACAAAAAGGAAGGCTTAATAGGGAAACGTGGACTACAAAAAAACGCAAATCGCGACTGTATAGAGTATTGTATTCTCACAATGTAGCAGCCTACAACATCACTAATGTGAAGGAACCCATTGGAAAGCATGGGCTTCACATACATGCAATTTGTGGCGCTGTCACATTGAGAGAAAAATACGCGATTTTGTCGCCTGTTTGAAACTGGCCTTAAGGTGAGAGAATTTCCATTTTGCTTGTTCTTTTCGTAAAAAGAATCTGTCAGCTGGAACAGGCTGACCAAACGGCAGGCATGATGTTATAGAGCAGGAAATGCTGAGCAGATTAATATATAGTTTTATGGGGAAGATTCAGTATAACTGGTATTCTATTGGTTTAAACTAGAGATAAGCGAGCATACTCGCTAAGGACAATTACTCGATCGAGCATTGTCCTTAGCAAGTATCTCCCCGCTTGGGAGAAAAGGTTTGGCTGCCGGCGCGGGTGACAGGTGAATTGCGGCAGTCAGCAGGGGGGTGAGAAAGATCTCCCCTCCGTTCCTTCCCGCTCTCCCCCGCAGCTCCCTGCCCGCTGCCGGCAGCCAAATCTTTGCTCCCGAGCAGGCAGGTACTCGCTAAGGGCAATGCTCGATCGAGTAATTGCCCTTAGCGAGTATACTCGCTCATCTCTAGTTTAAACCTCTACGCACTTTGAGCTGAACAGTCCAATGGTCGGTCCTATCTGTGTATGACTGACTGTACATACAGGGGCAGCTGTCAGTCACTGATAGCTTCTCCCATTGGACTGTTCATCCCAGAATGTGCAGAGGTATACATGAATAAAATACAAGTTATACTAAATCTTTCCCCATAAAACTATATATACAACCTGCTCGGCTCCTCCTGCTCTATAACATGATGTCTTCAGTTTGGTCAGCATGTTCGAGCTGACAGATTCCCTTTAAAAATCACCACATGAGCAAATACTAATCATGACTCTTTTATTCTTGAGTGCAATCTCTGTGCAGCTCAGCATTCTGACTTTATAACTGATGCAACTTACAAGTACAACCACTAGATGGTGCCATTAGCCTGACAACTTCATGTAATAAAACAAATACACTGTATAGTTGCCACAATGAACAAGATCAACTCTTTCGCGATCGGCCTATCTTGAGCCCTAATGACTAACTTTTTGTTTTTTGTTCTTTCATTGTCACATTCCAAAATGTTTTACATTTTTCTATCCACCAAACCTTATAAAGGATTGTTTTTGGGTGAATGGGAAAAAACCAGCAATTCCATAATTTGCATTTTCAATTGTGCACAATTCACTTTGATATATCACATGATAACTTAATTGTCTGGGCAGTATGATTATGGCGATACCAAATTTATACAGTTTTTTATATTTTTCTACTTTTGTGAAATAAAAACTTTTTAGAAAGAAATCTATTTTTGCGCAGTTACGTTCAAAGATATACTACTTTTTTTACCCCTATTTTTCTGTTTGTCCAATGGAAAACAATATCAATGCAGAGACAAAAAAATAGGTCATGCTGCATTTTTTTTTTAAAAAAAGCATCCGTGAAAAATACGTCCATGTGAATAGATACATAGATTTATATAAACTACATATTACAGTCTGCAAAACATGAACCACGCGGAGTTAAAATATGCTCATCTGAAAGCGGCCTATGACTGAAGTCGTGATTTTAGGGCACAGATGATCTTTCTGTTTGGTGAGATTTATTAGGTCATTTGTTTTTGTGAAGACATCAGCTTGTGCTTATACCTGTTTGTTGGGGAGTCTTGAATGGATGACCTTTTTCTGCAATATTGCTGGTCATATAATGGTGATGAAGATCTGCTAAATTCTACTTATCATATAGACTTGTATCATGCAAAATTTTTCGACTATATTAGCAAAACTATGCTGAGACTAGCGGAAAACAAACAAATAGGCTTTCAAGTAAACCCCAGAAAAATGTTCATGATTTGCAAAGCGAACATTACAGGGTCAAGTAACATACCAGTGGTGTTAATTTGTCTACTTTGATCCCCAAGATGCAAGTTTTCAGGGTACTTTTTATCCAATATGACCTTATCACTACATTAACTAATAAAATAGTCACATTTATAACCCAATAGTTATTGGGTTGGGCAAGTTGCCAAACTAATGTCCCAGCTCTGCAGCTATTGGCTGAAGTTGCACCTTATGGACTTTTTGCTCCGCCCACCCCTTGCTTCCACTTTGCATATGATCATATAATATAAGTTATACTGACAGTTCTTTGCCGATTTACTTTTTGCTTTCTGGTCAGAAGGCATAAGGAGGGGATTAAAATATAGAAAACAGCTCCCACTAATACCAGTATTATGGGCAGAGGGACCATATGGGGTACAAGACTCTGGTAGCTCCTGATGATAAATGTTGACAATTTGCCCGGAGTTTTATACTTTACATTTTAGTTTAATTATATATTTTTTTGTTCTCAGACAACCAATCAGTTACTTCTGCGTAGAATACTGTAAATAATAAAGTGAATATTATATTATGTATTCAATTATAATTCCAAAACTAGTAAATGTGAACAGACTGGGATGATTAAGTGATGATAGAGGCATCAAACAGTTTGATTAGCTACTCTGCAGGATGGAAAAACTGTTATTTCTGTACTAACCTCTGTCCTAGTGCACTTTCAGTTATTTCGCATTAATTTTGTTGAACCTGAACTACAATCGTCCGATGAAGAGTAAGAGACTTGATTCCCAGAGACCTAGGTTCACTCAGTGCGCAGTAACAGTGAAATATTTTATTGACTTTTAGAGTGCCTCACAAGTAGTGGCTACCATGGAGAAGGCAACCGTAGCCCGGCTGGCCAACTTTCACTTTCCCATTGGAGAAATGTAATTATCCAACAGTTATCCTCATAAGTAGCTCATAATGCTCATAACAAGGGGATATCTTGCCATCCGTCTCTTATATCGGTATAATAATGGTAGAATATGTACTTGGACCTTCTTGCCTCAGTATGGGAGAATATGAAAGTGTCAGCCACTACCTGGAGAGAGCAGTAGTTTTAATTTTACTACAAAGCCACTTTTCTTCTATGAATTTCCCGAGGTTTTAGAGTTGTGGAAAAAAAGTCTTAATTTTAGACATCTTTTCACTTTTAGGGCTCATGTCCACGGGCAAAATAAGAATTAAAATCCGCAGCGGATTTTAACTCTTCTCCTGCCCGCGGATCCGCACCCCATAGGGATGCATTGACCACCCGCGGGGTAGATAAATACCCGCGGATGGTCAATAAAAAGGATTTTTTTAAAAATGGAGCATGAAAAAATCTGGACCATGCTCCATTTTCATGCGGGTCTCCCGCGGGGACGGCTCCCGCGGGCTTCTATTGAAGCCTATGGAAGCCGTCCGGATCCGCGGGAGACAAAAATCGGGATTTACTCACACGCTCCGTTTCTTCTCTTCGCGCGGCGCCATCTTCTCTCCGTTGCGGCCGGATCTTTTTTCTTCGGGACGGCGCATGCGCGGGGCACGTCACCGACGTCATCATGCGCATCCGCCGAGCCGAAGAAAGAAGATCCGGCCGCGACGCAGAGAAGATGACGCCGCGCGAAGAGAAGAAACGGAGCGGATGGGAGGTGAGTTTATTCTCATTTATTCCTATTTTCAGCGCTCATGTCCGTGGGGCAGGAGGGACCCTCTGCAGATTCTCCATGTAGAATCCGTAGCGGGCCTGATTTTCCCCGTGGACATGAGGCAGGGGTTTTGCACTGTGGACAATCCTTTTAGTCAGAGTGGTCCCTTTAAAACAAGCTGCGCATAGAGTCCCACTACAGAGGCCACCAGTGGTCAGCTGTAGTCTACAGGGAAAGACCAAAGCAAATATGCAAATCTCCTGCAGCACTAACGCAGGAGAATTGAAATCAATGGACTGTCTGTAATGCGTGCAATTTCAAAGTACCCCAGCAAAAGATGTTTTTGTGCTTTCAGATCTGGCTTGTTGATGGAAATCACAATCAGGGGGATCCCTACCTCCTTTATTGACTTTAAATGTCATAATGGGGTACTTGAAAATACGTTTTGTAAAGCAGCCAACCTCTTTAAATAGTCTGTCTAGAAACCAGTATTTCAGATGTGTCTCCAAACAGTTGGTTTTTCCACTGTTAATGTGAGGCTTCAGCTGGGTCACCGGAATACTAGAGGACTTTCCTAGCTGGCCCAGATACTAGTGAATAGGCAGATACTAGTGACATCTGGGCGCAGAGCTAAACACATCCACGTAGCTATAGTTGTACACCCTCCAGCATTACTGAGGAAGAGACTTGTGCATTGAAACACATCTGTGTGGCTGGTTTCATTAATAAAAAGATAAGTCATGTTCAAAAACTCTGCCTTTGTGCTTCTCTCCACAACTAAAAGGTTGTGACTAGAGATGAGCAAGCATACTCGCTAAGGACAATTGCTCGAGCGAGCATTGTCCTTAGCGAGTACCTGCCCGCGCGGAAGAAAAGGTTCGGGTGAGCGGTGAGTTGCTGGAGTGAGCAGGGGGGAGAGAGGGAGATCTCCCGTCCATTCCCCCCTGCTCTCCCCCGTCGGCACCCGAACTTTTTTTTCCAAGCGGGCAGGTACTCGCTAAGGACAATGCTCGCTCGAGCAATTGTCCTTAACGAGTATGCTCCCTCATCTCTAGTTGTGACACATACTATCGTTCCATTCTTTATTTTCTAATTTTCCAGTTCACAAGATGACCACTTTTTATAGTAATGTGTGAGAAAGAAATGAGCAGAGCAACATCAAAGCTGAGATAGACTCGGAATAGGAAGTGGCGCCCCCACTAAAAACTATAAAATGCAAATTTTACATGTACCGTAGTATCATACAAAGAAAAACTTCTATGATAATGCACACAGTATCTGCACATATTGGGTAAAAAAAAGTCTAATAATTCTTGCCGCTAAATTTTTCATATACTTCAGTGGAAAGAGGGCTGTTTGCAAGAACAGCCATCTTTCTATTGAAGTATAATGAGAATGTAGCGACAGGGAATTGTGAACAGGGATCAGGTAATATTTGCATGTAGCTGCGCTGTAGGTACCCAAAATGAATTTTAAAGGTGAACCTTGGGCAACCCAGTCCGATACTGATTACATTGTGTTAAAGTGCATAATTACAAGAAAAATGTAAAATATAAATACACAAAAATATAAAATGTGCGAAACATATAATGCAACATTAAAGATTCAGAAACCCTTCATGGTATAAGTAAATAAGGGGGGGGGGGAACATTTGGCTCAAATTGTGCATAACGATACTAAGACATGAAAAAGACCATCATGATAAAAGTGAAAAGAATCCACAAAAAATATCAGTGAAATCACAAAAAAGTTCATCAGATCCATATTTCAAGGTGACCTCACCAGGTAAGGAAGATGGTTGGATCAAATGTTCAAGGCACAATGGGACCAGGAGAAAATAAATTTTTTTTCAGAGAGACTCCATTATTAGGGGGAAAGACAGGGCAATCTACTGCAAAGACTGGGATTGTCAAACGGTGTGTTGTCTTCCTGGCGGTTGAGTTCAACACCGCAGATCGGATTGAAAGATTACTGGGTGGGGCTGGTGAGAGTGCAGCAGTCATGGTACACATTGGCACCAATGACAAAGTTAGAGGTAGGTGGAACGTCCTTAACCCCTTAACGACACAGGACGTAAGGTTACGTCATGCACGTTCAGAGTGTGTATGGAGGGGGATCGTGGGGTGATCTCCTTCCATACTACGTAGGTGCCCGCTCTTTCTTACAGCCGGCAGATGTCCACAACAGCTCAGATAAGCCGCACGGCTCATCAGAGCTGTTAACTCTTTAAATGTCAATGTCCATACTGACAGCGACATTTAAATCCCCCAGACGATTTTCAGAGGTCTCGTACAACCCCCGCGATGAGATCACAAGGAGCCGTTCGGGTGTCATGGCAGCCGGGGGCCTTTTGAAAGGCCGGAGAGCTGTCATGGCAGAATGCCTATCAAGCCATGCTCGTCGGGTGGCTTGATAGAATGCCTGCCCGATCTCAGTATAATGTAATGCTATGGCATAACATCATACTGCAGGAGTGATCAAAGTATCTGAACTTGTTGTCCCCTAATGGGACTAAAAAACAAGTTAAAATAAGATTAATAAAGTTTTACTAATTATCAAAAAACGTAAAGTTAAAAAAAACACTTTTGCCATATTTATAATAAAAGAATCTGACTAATAAAGCAAAAATACATATTTGGTATCACTGAGTCTGTAAAAGTCCAACCTATCAAGGTAATGCATTATTTACCCTGCACAGTAAATGTCGTCAGAAAAAAAAATGCAATTGCATTTTTTTGGTCACCCCGTTTTCAAGAAAAAATGTAATAAAAAGCGATCAAAAAGTTGTATGTACTCCAGAATGGTATCAACGGAAACTACAAGACATCCTGTACAAAATGAGATGTCACACAGCTATGTCGACGAAAAAAAAAGAAAAAATTAAAGCTGTCAGTAGATGGCAGCAGAAAATAATTTAAAAAAATTTAATACTGTATCTTTGAAAAAGAATAAAAGTAGTACAGCAAAAAAAAACTATATCAATTTGGTATTGGAGTATTTGTACTGATCCATGGAATAAAGTTATCAGGTCATTTTTGTTGCAGTTTGTATGCTGTTGAAACAAGACGCACTCAAATATGGCAGAATTTCTTTTTTTTTAATTTAACTCCACTTAGAATTTTTTAATAAGTTTTCAGTACATTATATAGTACATTATACAATACCATTGAAAAATACAACTTGTCCGTCAGAAAACAAGCCCTCATACAGCGATGTCGATGAATAAATAAAAGTTATGATTTTTTAAAGGGGGAGGAACAAACGAAAATGGAAAAAAAAGGGAACAGTCCTTAAGGGGGTTAAAAACAATTTCATGGAGCTAAGCTGTAAGTTTAGGGCAAGGACCTACAAAGTAGTATTTTCTGAAGTACTACCTGTACCACGTGCCACGTCAGAAAGGCAGAGGGAGATTAGTGAGGTAAAAAAGTGGCTCCAGAGTTCGTGTAGAAAGGAGGGGTTTGGGTCTCTGGACAACTGTTGGCTACAGGTTCTAGTGTAGGTACGGGCTGTATCTCAGTGGGAAGGGTGCAGCTGTGCTGGGGGAGAAGGTTGGAGGAGTGTTTTAAACTAGGAAGTGGTGCAACAGCCAGGAGGGGTGACCCTGGAACCTGGCTAATGTGAAGAGCTGGGAGGGTGAAGTGCTGACATGTCACTGTGGCACTTACCATGCTCTGCTCGCGGAGGGATGACACGCTGCTCCTTTGGCTGGGAGTGCCAATAAAGGGGATGATAGGGGTTGTAGTAGATATCACTCATGATGCCACTGTTCCCACACACCATTATTCAATGTGGTGGAGTAAATAACACTGAGACTTGTGTTTAGTACCTCGGGTCCTTAGGAACAGTTAAGGCCCGGTATAACTTTACTTGAATAAACTATGTAAAACAGGTAATTACAGGTATAATTCACTTATAGCAGTTACAGGCTATAGCGAAGAGGTAGGGAGGATACACAGGAACAATATGACCCTATAGTCCATGTTATCTATATGTCACCGGTCCTGGAATCGGGTACACTCCAGAGGAGGAAAAAGGGTAGGGGTCACTCCACAAACACTCTGGCAGACAAAATTACTTAAGAAGATGGCTTAGCCTAGATACACCCCATACAGCATCCGTGTGGGTGCCACAATTACGTACCTCTGTGCGGTGATCCTATTGACGGACGGCAACACAGGAAAAACGCCTGTGTTGTGAAATAGGTACCTGCTTTAGTAAACTGGGGTAGTGCGCTCTCTCTCTCTAGTAAGGACTCACTCACTCATCCCATGCGACTAACATGCGGTATGGGCGTCTCTCCTTCTCCTCCAGTTTAAACACAGGGAAATCAGGTGTCTCCCTGTGCCCTGCAGATTCTCCAGCGGAGGGGGAAGAGGAAATATCCTCAGCTTCTGCAAAGGGGGTCTCTCCTTCTTCTCTATTTTCGACACAAGAAGCTAAAAGTGCTTCCGTGCATCACTGTGGGTCTTCCAATAGCATGGGTAGGTGGATAATCATCAACAACCTTTCCCGCTCTCACTCACATTTACAACCTCACTTATACCACATGACACAGTAAAATAGATACATTCAGCAGCAGAGCTGACAGGCAATGATTTTAACAGTTAACCCTTCAGACGCTGCAGCTGTACAACACACATACCGAAAATGACATTACAACTTTGCACAGTGCATCCACATAGGACAATACATGTATGACAATTATGGATGGTACCAGGATGATGTTCTGAGACACTACACTGGAGGAGGGCATTTACAGAAAAGGAGAGGAAGATAGTGTAGACAGTGACCTGGAACTAAGTAATTGAAATGAGGGTGGGGCAGTGGGAGGGATTAGTATAGTTAGAACTGGCAAAATGGTTAATAATAGGGATACACTTAAAATAAAAAAATAAAAGACAGCGTCTGCCTAGAATTGACCGTGCGAACAAACAAGTGACTGGGGCGGAAATCACATCCACATTCAATACAGGTCAGTGCAGTATTCTTTAGCTTCCATGGGATATTGGAGCAGAAGACTCATCAGAGTGCCTTTGTTAGCATCACAACACCGGGCACAGCACCTTACACGGACTCATGAGAAAGCTGTAACTGGACCCTACAGGACTGGCAACATGTGGCATGGTCTGATTAGTCACTGTACCAATTGTTTTGTAATTACAGTAGGGTTTGGTCCATGTTTGGCCCAGACACCAATAAGCTATTTCCCCAGTTTTCAACAAAGTACTGTGCAGACTGGTAGTGGTTCCATATTGGTGTGGGGTATGTTCTCATGGCTTGGGTTGGAACCATTAGTCCACTTAAATACGTCATAGACCAGTGCCCACTATTGCTTGGTGACCATTTGCAGCCCTTTGTGGACTTCACGTGCCCCCACAATGCCTAAGTAAGTACCAGTATAGAGTGACCAAATAAAAATCTCCATGTTTAAAGTAATTTACTAAGTACATCTAGGATTTGCAGGGCTTTCAAGCCTTGAGGGCCAACCCATTTGTGGTGTCACCTGTCATTCATCCCTTTCGTTAGGCCTGTTGCTCTTTGCCATTTCTCCCAACCCTGCCCCCAGTGGATGTCTTCTATTGTTATAAATGGGTAGATTAAACAATAAGGAGGGAACCGTTGGTATAATCATTGTCTTTGCATTGTCTTCCATTATAGAAAATTACATCTTCTGATAAGGTTTTTTTTGTTTTTTTAAACTGAGCAGTAATAGAGTATATCATAAAAAGTAACATATGTTCAAAGTGCTGAGTTCTGCCTTTGCCACGAGCTGTGCTCCAGCCAGGGGATTATTTGGCAGCGCTGAGCCTTTCACTACAGCACTGGTTAAATTAACTAAATGTTACAACAAATTATGTCATTATGAAATTTGGATGTTCCGACTGGGAATGTTTTTCCCTTGAACTGTTTCAAAAGAACTATTAGCTTGTAATGTTAGCTGAAGGTTTGCAGAGAACTACACATGCCAGTTCAATTATATCAAGAGAGAACGCCCCAGGCATAGTCATTCAGGTGCACAAATGCGTTGTTAGAGATTCTAATGAACTAAAGAGACTGTGTACTGAGCCTATGGTCTGTAACGGACTTAATAGCTGCAGTGTGTATCTAACCAAATCTTAGTCGGGTGCTAATTATTTCATTTCACCACTAATGGGATTTGCTCATGGTTTTATCAGCTTTTATAGCCCTGGCATGGGGCATAAACTGTGGTAGGAAAGCCCACAGTAAAATCAAAATGCCCTGGTACAACGCTGTACCCTATAACTCACCTGCTACGTATTTCCTATCCTAAAGCTTCGAAGATGCCACCTTCCAACCACCTTATCCCATCCATCAACTGCAATAATATCCAACTTATAGCTCTCATGTGCCTGCTGCATGGCCCCCGAGGGAGGCAAATTTGTATGGCCTAACCACCTTTCCCAGGATAATGATTGGACATGAGTGTTCCTAAATGCTCAGTGCTCGCTCGACCGAACCATAAAGAACAGAAGAGTTACTTTGTTTTCTCCTTTGTCACAGAGGCACTGTGGTATATTTTTCATGACTCATCAGCTCAGTTGTGCCATGTGTATGATAAAGAAATATAACCATCTTAGACATCTTAGGCATCCCTGAACCCCACCCCAACCGATGAGGTAGCTGACTCAGCTGTTTCTGTAGCTCCCATTAAAATGAATGGAGAGAGATGCACACGTGCAACCATCTCTTCAGTCATTCTTCACTAGGATGCGGCAGTTGGTGGCCACCTCTGGTCCAACGTGTGTCAGGTACCTATCAGAGATGGGAATGCTCCTTTAATGGAAATCTATCTTTGATTGAGCTCTGCTGAACATGCAGCCATTTGAAGAAGTTACAGGCCGCATTTCAAGACCCCCCAATATTTAAATTCACCAATTTTAACACATTTAAGCCCCGGGTGAACATACCCCCAAGGTGCAGTAGTATAGGAGGACTTCCCTTCAAAAATGATGCAGTACGTTAGAGCCTTGGGTAACCATAGATGAAAAGTGACTAACCTTTCCAGACAATGTGTAGCTAAAGCTGAAAATAAATTAGGATTGTTTTAATAGCCCAGTTAGGGTGCTTTCACAAGGGATGGAACAATCTGCAACAATGTCGCGGAAATGCCGTCCAGGAATCCGGCACCAAAGTCCGCTTGCCTATATGTGGATTTTGATGTGGAATTGCCAGAACAATTCTGCTTTTTCAATTCCGTATCAAAATCCACACATTAGCAGTACAAATTTTGGTGCTGAGTATTCCGCAAGAGGGCAATGGTGAAAGCATCCTAAGACCTTTGCATCTCCTCACTTGTGTGTAATATGAACACATCTTTGGTCTGCAATAATTCCTAATTCAGTCTAGTTATCAGACATTACTAAACATTATTGGGTAACTTGTTAGTATAGCAGATGCAGAACGTTTGACCTGTAATCATCTTGTTACATTCATATACACTTTAGTAATAATGCTTAACCCAATCACTGCCACGGGGTCATGAATTTGATTATTTTGGGCACTTAGGCTGCACTCACACCTGCGCCATGTTTCTCCATACAGTTTTCGTTCTTCTATTCTGTTTTGTGAATAGAAAATTTCTGTAATGGATCCCATTGATTTCAATGGAATTTTTAGGCTTTTCGTTTGTTTCCATTCCGTTAGCTTTCCGGGTTTTTTTTTTTATTTTTTGTTTTTCTTTTTTTACCACAAATCTATCTCTGCCTGCAAATTCTATTTTTCCAGGAAAAAATGGGAAGCTAATGGTACAAACATCTCATTGAAATCAAAGGGATCCATCACAGAAATGTTTGTTTCCATTTACCATTCATAAAACAGAATAGAAAAGCAGAAAGTGAAGAGGCATGGCACAGGTGTGATTGCAGTCTTATAAATGATTTCTATTTTTTGTTTTTGGTTTTATAACATGTATTTGGCTACATAAGTGAAGCTTCAGGGCTTTGATGTAAAATCATTATTGGGAAATGTAGTATTACATGGCAGTCATTCTACTGAATGGCCATTCATGTTCTACAAGAATTGGCTGAGTCTGCCCTGGCTAATACAATGGGGCTCAAATGGGGGCCTTCTGTGTCTGATGTCCTTATGCCCTAAAAGGGTAGATGAACAGGAGTTTCCCTCATTTTTAGTAATTAACAAATACCATATGAAGTTAGCTAAAACCACTTTTGGGGCCCAGACTCAACTTACCATTAACCCCTTAATGACGTGGCCCCTTTTTCTTTTTCCATTTTCGTTTTTTCCTCCCCCCTTCAAAAAAATCGTATCTTCTTTATTTATCCATCGACATCGCTGTATGAGGGCTTGTTTTTTGCGGGACGAGTTGTATTTTTCAATGGTGCTATTTAAAGTACCATATAATGTACTAAAAAACTTTTTAAAAATTCTAAGTGGAGTAAAATGAAAAAAAATACGACATTTCGCCATCTTTTAGTGCGTCTTGTTTCTACGGCACACAAACGGCAACAAAAGTGACATGATAACTTTATTCTATGGGTCAGTACGATTACTACGATACCAAACTTGTATAGGTTTTTTCTTACTATACTATTCTTTTTTTTCAAAGACATTTAATTTTTTTCAATTATTTTCTGCGGTCATTTTGTGCGCGCAATAACTTTTTTATTTTTGGAATACATACGACTTTTTGATCGCTTTTTATTGCATTTTTTCTGGGAGACAGGGTAACTAAAAAAGTGCATTTCTGGCGTTCTTTTTTTTTTTTTTTTTTTTTCGGCCGACGTTCACCGTGCGGGAAAAATAATGTGCTACTTTGTTAGATCATACTTTTACGGATGTGGCAATACCAAATACATATTTTTATTTTATAATTTAGATTTTTTAATAATAGATATGGCAAAAGGGGGGTGATTTAAACTTTTATAACTTTTTTTTTTCTTTTTTTTTTTTACAATTAAAAAAACTTTATTGGTTTTTATTTTACTTTACTTTGAAGTCCCCCTGGAGGACTTTAACATGTGATGCTTTGATTGCTCCTGCAGTATGACGTAATGCTATAGCATTACGTCATACTGCAATTTAACAGGCAGTCTATCAAGCCACCCCACGGGGGTAGCTTTATAGGCAGTCTGGTAAGGCAGCCCTGGGGCCTTTCATTAGGCCCCCGGCTGCCATGACACCTGCATGGCTCCCCCGATCTCACCGCAGGGGGGCCGTGCAGGAGCCCGGAACATCGTTCAGGGGATTTAAATGCCCCTGTCAGAATTGACAGCGGCATTTAAATGGTTAATAGCCACGATTGGCCGACCGGCTGATAGCGGCTATTGCCCGTGGGTGTCAGCTGTTATAAACAGCTGACGCCTGCACTGTATGAAGAGAGGTTGCCACGCAACCTCTCTTCATACATACCCCGCTGCTCCATGACGTACCGATACGTCATGGAGCGGGAAGGGGTTAATTGGATAACTCAGAGCCACATCTAACTTAATGAATCTGCCCCACCCTCTTAATCTACATATGCCTTGGAAGACAGTACCAGAGTGTTGTGACCTATTGGGAAGGCAGTTGCAGGCAGCACTAGTTTAGACTTAGCCCTGTGACTGTATCCTCTGTACTCTAGCTTCTCAGTGCGATTTAGGTCTGGGCAGTACCCATTACATTCTGTTTATAGCATAGTGTTGTGCCATACCAAGTGGAATTAAGGAACCCTTTATCCATGCATGCTGTGGGCATCTGCCCAGTTTTGCCAAGTGCTAAAGTTAGTCAGGGCAACATAGTATGTAAGGTTAAAAAAGACACATGTCCATCTAGTTCAGCCTATTATCCTGCAATGTTGATCCAGAAGAAGGCAACAAATCCTCATGAGGTAGAAGCCAATTTTCCATATTTTAGAGAGAAAAATTTCTTCACGATTTTAAATCTGGCAATGCGAATAATCCCTGGATCCCTGACCCTTCTGAAATAATCAGTGACTATAGCATGCTGTTACATTAAAGAAAGGCGTCCAGGCCCCTCTTGCACTCTTTTAGTGAGCTCGCCATCACCCTGTCCTCAGACAGAAAGCTCCATAGTCTCACTGCTCTTACAATAAAGAACTCTCTTCTATGCTGATGTAGAAACTTTCTCTCCTCTAGACGTAGAGGATGCTCCCTTGTTGCAGTCACAGTCCTGAGTATAAACAGATGATGGGAGAGATCTCTGTATTGTCCACTGATAGATCATTACATAGTTATTAGGTCCCTCTTAAGCCTTCTTATTTTCTAAACTAATTAATTTTGATAACCTCTCCGGGTATTGTAGTCCGCCTTTGAACCTGTTCAAGCTCTGATATGTCCTTCTTGAGTGTCGGTGCCCATAACTGTACACAATATTATTCCATGTGTGGTCTGACCAGTGACTTGTAAAGAGGAAGAACAATGTTCTCGTCATGTGCCCTTAGACCTCTTTTGATGCACCCCTTTTTGTCTTGGCAGCAGCTGCCTGACAGTTGCTCCAGCGATGATGTGGGGTCATGATGGGCACCCTTGTCGGTCTTTGGCTATTGAACCCCAGTTGATGCTGTGTATGTGGCATGGTCATTGTGGAAATCTGTCTATCATCCCCACTGTTGTACTGCTGGGTCAGTTGGTTCACTGTGGTACATTGTTGCTGAGATACCAAACATGCTACCCGACGCTCACCTCTAGGATCAATCACACATGGCCTGCTGCTATGTGATGTTTTGTTGAATGCCTGTCCATAGTTTAACAAGTCTTAGTACACTCTTGATATCATAGTTCAGAATCAGTCAACAAGTGTGGCTCTTTCAGAAATACCGGCACCACACATCCGGGCACAAACTGTCTACTAGCAGTCAAAGTTACTCAAGTCACCACGTTTACCCATAACTGCCAAATGTTGCCTTCTGCTGCTCAGAGGAGAGGTCATCACATTATCTGAGAGCAGATTGTAGCACGGCCATCATGTAGTAACGCGTTACTAATCACAAGATATCAAAAACCAGCTGTTCCTAAAGCTGGCATCATTCAATGTATATTTATTGATGTATGTATTAAACTAGATGTTCAATTATTTCAGGCAGAAAGTCAGAATTCTGTTCTGCAATGTCATCAGAAATACTGTATTTTAAGCTGTGATCTGTTTTCCAAAAATAACCATATCTAGTTAGAATTAATGTTAACAATCTACTAACATTAACTTTTTTGACGCTCTTGAGACTACTTTTTTATGTGTTCACATAACAGTTGAAGGTAAAGTAGATGCCTTCTCACAAGAGTTCTAGGCCGGTTTGGATGCACCCTACTTATTTTGGTGGGTTTCTCAGGCTGTTGACAAAGTGTCCCCCTACGGGACACCTGGCAATCAGCTATAACCCCTTCCTCACAACTATTAATTCAGATGTTCATAATAGGATACATGAAAATTGGTTCTTCACTTTACCCTTTAAGATGTCTATGATTTTTTTATCTCCAATCTTTCGTCCCCCTGTCCTCTCAACCTTACATTATTGTTAAGACCACAACCCACTGTTTACACAAGGGGATGTGCTGCTGAGAGAGGATAATTTTGATGTCTGCATAAAAGATGCTACTAATGACAAATGAGCATTTTATTGTTTGTCATTGGATTGATGGGAATGTTTAGACCAGGGAATAAACATTCGTAGGAACAATCTTTCGAGCAATTGTTGCCTAATGTAAAATATCCTTTTAACTACGTAGTGCGAATAAGCGATCGTTCAAGCCATCATCGCCCATTTTAAAAGACCCTTAACTATGTAGTGAGTCAACAATACCCTACTGTAGTTCTCAGGCAAGGCAGTACTTTAGCCACTCCTAATGATAAAGCAAATAAGTGACACTTTTATAGAGCATTTGCAGCATTGTTATGTGATGAGCATAGACCACCAGAGAATATAGATGTTCTTTTAATGTTTATCTCCTTTTAAAACAGTACAGACAAATGAGCCAGGAGTGGTGGATTTCATCAATAAATCAATGTTGAGAGGAGATGAGCCAGAACGTTGATTGAATAAGAGATAAAATGAGATAACTCCAATACATCCACGGAATACATGAAGTGACTTTACACTATAGATAATCTAAAAGTAGAAATGATGGAGCAATTATCTACTAATCTATAAGTTTTACATGCACTTTACATGGCAGGACAAATGGCCAATAAAGTCTATAGCTACAATGTCTCGAGTCTGTAGTTAGTTTAGACCACAATGACAATGCATTCTACCTCTGCATTGTCTCAGTATTGAGGACACCCTCTGAAATAAATAAGTATCAATTTTAAGCACTTTGTTCTTGGCTCAAGTGGAGTCCCAATTGGCAAAATACCCCATCTCCCCATTCTTTAACCTAGCATCCATAGCATATAGAATTGAATACTCTTACACTGATGAAACTGTGTAGGATATTAATGGTGACGATGTGTAAATTTGTACATTACCATCTTTCTCATATTTGACTTTAGGCCCTTTTACATGCAACGATTATCGCTCAAAATTCGTTCAAATGACCGAAAGTGAGTGATAATCGTAACATATAAACCCAGGCAGCGGTGCACTATTCGTTCACTTGTTATTTACCGCTGGTTTTAAGCCAGCATAAAAATAGTAATCAAGCCACTCAAAAGACATTCCATTTGATTGGAATTCATTCAGTCTTTTGAGCGGCTTGCTGACTTGAATATACTCATTGTATTTGCCTTGCATACATAATGAGTACTATGTTTACTCATGTCAGAAGAAGACAATGGAATCCTGCCTGCCAGATAATCCCTCGCATAAACACACACCCAGTTGTGCAAACAACTGGTACTGAGTTTATTTTAGCTAATTAGGAAATGGAGATGATCAAAAGCCATTATCTGTATGTGTAATTTTAAAATGTCGTTATTTCATTCAGTTGTGGGGCCGTTTTAGCGATAATTGTTGCATGTAAAAGGCCATTAAGTTTCCACCCTTGTGTCTGCCTTTTCCCCATTTCTTGCATTTA
The DNA here is from genome assembly GCF_035609145.1 of Eleutherodactylus coqui. NCBI lineage: Eukaryota > Metazoa > Chordata > Amphibia > Anura > Eleutherodactylidae > Eleutherodactylus > Eleutherodactylus coqui. The sequence goes on from NC_089842.1 coordinate 175,682,037, forward strand.
TATTGCTGCTACATTGTAAAAGGCATTACCACTGAATATCAGTGTCACTGGCTGCCAGGAAATGTCATTTCCAGTCTGCTAGTCAGGAAGAGCCTCATGTCAGTGCAAGCCTAGACTGACGCAGGGGCATTGTTGGGGTACTGAGTGTTGTGCGTGGGGTGCTGCCATCAGGAGAAGTTAGGAGGTGGTGGTAGCAGGGACAGTGGCTCTGACCACATGTACAAATGGAAGAAACTGCTGTGAATGTTGTAACAGCACCAAGCCCAACCCAGTCCCCATGAGACAGTTTAGAGAGCAGGAAAGCGAAACCTGAGCTGAAGTCAGGAAACAGTGAACGCTATAAGGCTACCTTCTTCGGGAGCCCCAGAGTAAATGAGCTGGTGAGGCAAGGGGACAGTTTCCTGAAACATTCCTCCCCCCAAATTTTGCGAAGTTGTCTAGAAAAGTTATTGTGTAACCTGAAAAGCATTCTGCATCTATAAATTATTCTTATGGCATTTATGTTATATTAGATCTAATGGAATGCCTGTGCAATCCTTAAAGACAATACCCTCAAGTGTGAGGACTTGGACTGGAATTGTGGTTGTGTAGCACAGAATTTTTTTTTACCATTAGGCACCCCTACCAAAAAGTGGATGTGGTCAGTAGGCGTGGCTAGGTGCAGAAAATATCACAATGTTTGATTTTATCAGTAATAGTGCTCGCTTTCAATGGACCCAGTAGTAACAGCGTCCCTCTCAGTGACTGCAGTAGTAATAGTGCACCCGTTAGTGGCCCCTATAGTAATAGCGTGTCATAGATGCCCATGATGACTTTTGCCTCAAGGTCTCAGATGCACCATAGTACCTGACACAGACACCCACATCTTCTTTCGTATGCTCCTATAGTGCGTGGCTGCCTTAAATGGCCCTAAAGAGCCCTAACCTGAGATTTTCCAAATAGTGCCAGTCTCGGATGCCCCTATAATGTGTGGTGTCACTGCCCCTCCCCAAACAACAATGTGCAGGTGTAACTGAAACCGACAAAGAGTTGCTTAATAGTGCTAAAGCCAACTGCATCAGAGTTAATAATAATAATAATCTTTATTTATATAGCGCCAACATATTCTGCAGCGCTTACAAAAATAAGAAGATACAGAATGACAAAAGTACAAAAATACAAAAACCACATTTACATGTAGTAATCAGTTGATGGAGACAGTAGGGATAAGGGCGCTGTTCCAAGGAGCTTACATACTACAAATAATTGGGTGATTCAGAAGGTAGAGGGGCTGGAGATGGGCAAGGTATGGTGAGGTAGAGAGTGTGGGATGCTATATACATAGACAATGGTCAGACTTAAGCCATATAGTGACTGAATGGGTATGACTGCAGGGGGTGATTGATGGCAGCTAGCAGAGATTGTAGTTAGAGATGAGCGAGCATTGCCCTTAGTGAGTACCTGCCCGCTTGAGAGAAAAGGTTCGGCTGCCGGCATGGGTGACAAGTGAGTTGCGGCAGTGAGCAGGGGGAGCGGGGGGGGGAGAGGGAGAGAGAGATCTCCCCTCTGTTCCTCCCCGCCGCTCCTTGCCTGCCGGCAGCCGAACCTTTTCTTTCGAGCGGGCAGGTACTCGCTAAGGGCAATGCTCGCTCGAGCAATTGCCCTTAGCGAGTATGCTCGCTCATCACTAATTGTAGTCGGTAGAACAGGGAGCATGTTATCAGGTGGAGTACAGAGGGTTTGGTTTAGGGGGATATGGTATGCCTCCCTGAAGAGGTGCGTTTTTAGAACGCGCCTGAAATTTTGCGTGCCAGGCATTGCCCAGATAGCTTTGGGTAGTGCGTTCCAGAGGACTGGTGCTGCTCTGGAGAAGTCTTGGAGGTGGGAGAGAGAGGATCGATTTAAAGGGGCACACAGTCTGATTTTAGGCTCGGGGGATTGAGACGAGGGAAGCAATATAGGGTGATGCAGTGCTGTGGAGAGATTTATGGATGAAGATAAAGAGCTTAAATTGAATTCTGTATATGACGGGCAGCCAGTGCAGTGACTGGCACAGGGCAGAGGCATCCGATTTAGCGGCTAGACAGGAAAATGAGCCTGGTTGCCACATTCAGGATGGATTGGAGGAGGCTGATCAGCAGCGAGTTGCAGTAATCAAGTCGAGAGTGGATGAGGGCAACAGTTAGGGTTTTTAGCGTGTCCACGGTAAGACAGGGGCGAATCCTTGCGATGTTCTTTAGGTGCAGCTGACATGTTCGGGTCAGAGATTGGATGTAGGGGGTAAAGGAGAGATCGGAGTTGAATATAACCCCAAGGCAGTGGTCGTGCTGTATGGGAGGTATGGTGGTGCTGGACACTGAGATGGAGATGTCAGGATGAGGTCGGTTAGCAGAGGGCGGAAACACCAGTAAGTCAGTTTTTGAGAGGCTCAGTTTTAGGTAGAGAGAGGATAGTGTTAGAGCCAGTGGACAGACAGTCAGTGGCATTCTGGAGGAATGTTGCTGTGATGTCACGGGAAGAAATGTAAAACTGGATGTCATCAGCGTAGAGGTGGTACTGGAGGTCAAATCTCCTGATGGTTTGTCCAATAGGGGCTGTTCAGATGGAGATAAGGAGATGGTCAAGGACTGAGCCCTCGGGGTCCCCAACAGCAAGGAAGAGAGGGGGGAAGTGGAGTGAGCAAAGAAGAAACTGAATGAGTGGTCAGATTAATAGGAGAAAAACCAGGAGAGAGCATTGTCCTTCAGTCCAATAGAGTGAAGCATATTGAGGAGGAGTTCCATGTTGTCACAGCTAGGTCACAGACCAGGCCAGCATACATCAGGTCTTCAGATTAAGGACACAACCACAGTAATGCAGACTGCAGTATCCTGTAGGGTGACCCTGGACATGCGTCGAGGAGTGGGGAGGGTAAGATGCTGGCTTGTCATGGCGGCACTTGCCACGCTCCCTCCCGGAGGGACGCATGTAGCCTCGGTCAGGGCAGCACTGGGCCTCTTCTGGACACCCCTAGGAGAGGGATACCCAATAAACCTGAGAACAGGGAAAGTTTTCACGGGTGACGCCACCATTTCACTACACACCGGAATAACCTTCAGCAGAGAATAAAGGAGCCGCAAACAGATATAACGTACCTCAGGTCCCTGGGAACGGTCAGGGCCTGGAACAACTTTACTTGAATAAAACTTTAACAGTACAAAGCAGAATAAACAATGTTCCAAGTGCAGGCATTAAGTCAGACTTGAGTAAGAGTACCTTGACACAGTGATCCCTGACTTCAGGATGCCCATGTGTGAACAATTGAAGACACGTACCTCCACCCGGCGGTCACAGACTTCAGGACGCCAGATGTGTGAATTAGAGACGAGTACCACTGCACTGGGCCTTGGGAGGAACTCACTGATAGTTTGTTCATGCTCTCTCACTTCACTTGGGGGCTCACTCTTCTCTCATGCTAGAACAGTCAATCCAGGGAACCTCTCTTCCTCTTCTATTCTTCACTACATGAGGGTTGAAGTTACGCTCATGTAGCTGGCACTCTTGGACATGGACCTCTTCCCGCTGTCAGACACTCACAGGCGATCTGCAGGATTTTGAAAACACTTAACTCCTCACTTGCTGCAGCTGTGCAATGCACATAACAGAATGACAAGACACTTTTGCACAGTACACCAACATAAGACATTACATGTATGACATAACGGAGGGGGCCAGGAATGGATGTACTGGGCCACTACACAGACCACATGTAGAGAGGTGCTAGGTTCTTGGGCAGCAAAATATTTTTATTTTTTCTCCAATGGAGCTGTGTAGGATGTTGTGTTTTGTGAGATGAGTTGTTATTTTTACATTGGTAGGCTACCATTTTGGAGTACATGCGACTTTGTGTTAATTTTTTATATTTTTACCAAAGGATCTGTGGGAGGCCTTGTTTACTGCGCGACAAGTTGTAGTTTCCATTGTTACTATTTTGGGGTACATGTGGATGAATGAAAAATAGCAGTTCTGGCATTTTTTTCACAATTTCTTTACATTATTCACCATGCAGGATAATGAATATAATATATTTATAGTATGGGTCATTACAAATGTGGCGATGCCTAATGTTTTTAAATCTTTTTTTTTTCCATACTAAGGGTTCAGTCACACAGGCATTTGTAACGGGTGTTTTTCCGCATGTCAAAAAATTTGCACTAGATTAAACCAAAGCTTTTCAATAGCAGTGGTCACATGTCCGAATTTTACATGCGGAAAAATGCCTGCGGCGAAAACCGGTGTTCTGTGTATGTGAAACCCCTGGATGCTGTCACATCCAGGGTTTCACCTTACGCTCAATTGAATGGGTGAGTGCTGCCTCTGATTGGCTAAACGCAGGGACCAATCAGAGGCAGCTCTCAGCTGTCATTCAATAGCTGAGAGCTGCCTCTGATTGGTCAAAGTGCTCAGCCAATCAGAGGCAGCCCATTCAGCAGGCGGGGATTTTAAATCCCCGCCTGCTGAATACTACTCAGAGTAGTGCAGGTGAAGAGCCGGCTGGACGCAGCTGAGCCCCGGCAGCAGCAGAGAGGTGAGTATACTTTTTTTTTTTTATACATTTTTGGATTGATTTTCGGGGAAGGGCTTATATTTTAAGCCCTTCCCCGAAAATCACTACAGCGCTTGCTGGCAGCCCATTGAATTCAATGGGAGAACATCGCTCTTCTCTGCCACAGCTGTGACAGAGGATTTCTTCATCTCCGTGGGGAGTCCCATTTTCACAAGACACTGTGACAATGAGACTCCTCACGGAGATGAAGAAATCCTCTGTCACAGCTGTAGCAGAGGATCGCCGGCCCCATTGACCACAGGTGAAACCCTTGGATGTGACAGCTGCAGCAGGGAATAGCGGGCAGCGCTCTCTTTGAGCAGATAAACGCTGCTAGCAGCGGTTTTTCCACCGTGACATCCACTTCGGTTACGCAAATTTTTAAACGCATAACTGATGCGTTGAAAAATTTGTGCGTCAAAACGCCCGTGTGACTGAGGCCTAAAAGAGGTTTATTGGGATTTTTTTACTTTTTTTTTTTTAACTAAACTTTTTTTCACATTTTTTTGATGTCTCGAAGGGATTCAAATTTGAGATAGTTTGATTTCTAGCATACTACACTGCTCAATTTATGTAGTACAGTGTTTGTATACTTTTGACCATTCTCCTCTCAGACTCTGCATGGCCACCTATTGGCACCTCACAAGCAGATTCTGGGGAGCTAGTAGGTCTTAGGGGAAGCCCACTCCCCCTGTCAACTGCTTACACAGCATTATCACTAGCTTGTGCAACGCCCAGAATCAGAGATTTATAGTATTAGAGCAGGTGCCTGACTCTTTTCAGCATGAGACTTCTATGCCGACCTAGCCTAAGAACCCGTAGTGTAAGCCATAAAAACACATATAGCTAGTCACTAGGGAATTAAAAATGCTAGCCATGTGAAAATATAATAAAACAGACTATACTAACCTGTCCTGACTCTCCACAGCTCCAGCATGCCTCTCCATTTATCCCACCAGTGCTCTGTTTACAGGCTGTAGCAGCCAATCACAAACCTCAGCTGACTATAGTCTGTTTTTATATTTCTGCATGGCCAGAGGTTTTAACAAAAAGAAAGAGACATACTTTAATCCTGCAGAAAAACATGTCTTTATGCCCCCATATAAAATACGAGTCACAGAAATCCATATAAAGAGTCCAGATAAATAGTGGTTGATGAACTTTGACTCTGTTCACATACACTTTACATGACAGGACTACTTTCCCTTTCTTCTCAGGCCATCACAGCCATAACTCTGAACTTTTTGATGTAGAATACATCTATAGTTTCAGAACTGTACTCAGGGCCAGTGAGCATTACAAAAACATGAAATGTGATTGTTCCCAGCAAGAGTAACTAAGTAATCTTGTAGATATGATACCTTTTAATGGCCAAGTAAAATACATGATGTTATAGCCAGCTTTCAAGCCTACTCAGGGTTCTTTCTCAAGCATAATGAAATAGATCTGAAGAGGCATGCATCTATATATATATTATACACACAAATATGACAAGGCACAGACACATTGTACATGGACGTTGTTTGGAAGATATGAACATGTGTTTAGAATTAAGAAATAAAATGTCAAACCTTTATTGACTAGATAGGTATTGTTGAAATAAATTATCATATGATTCGTACTCCACGCCCCTAAAGACTTGCGGCCGTCACCCTGACAGACCCATTTTACATTTTTTTGTTGTTTTATCCGATGTTCTATCTGCGCAGTAGATCATACCTGCTCCAATTTCAAGGTAACAAGTCTGCTGTTACATTTATCTATTTGACTTAATTCATTGTTCTGGAACACTGCCCCCTGCAGTCAGAGAAAGGTGAGATGAAGTCCGAATGAAGGAAAAGATTTTATGCTGCTGTGCTTGCTTTACTAGTTTATAAACTTTCAGCATAATACCTAGTGAGTTAATGTTATCTATGCACACATTATATGCTCTGAGAGAATTGTTGCATGCATTGTTCATCATTTTAATAGGTTATTGATCAGCAGACCAACTAGGTTTTACTCCAGAGCTAGATACACAGGTTCCAATAATAGAAATGCATAGGGTTAGAGGAGAGCTACCTGTTCCGTAATAATGAGCTATTGCATATATTAGTCTTCTAGGTGAGAACTAATTGGAGATTATGTGACTATAAAAAGAGATAATTGCTTCTGTTCTAAATGTAGCAAACCAATCAACAACATAGAATCACAGCTAATAGAAACTCTAGGAGTGTTTTCAGTGGGTAAAGATGGATACTTCAATTTTTGCAATAATTTTGGTAAATTTTTGTGTTTTAAAAACTAATTGAGATGAATTCAGATTAATAGTGCATACAGTACTCGGGTAAATAACTTGTACAACGTCAAGATAAAGAGTGTCATAATCCAATCAGATAAATAGTGAATATGGCATACAGATATATACTGTGTAGAGCAGGGGTCCCCAACTCCAGTCCTCAGGGACCACCAACAGGTCATGTTTTCAGGATATCCTATGGTAAGAACACCTGTGGCAATGTCTGAGGCACTGATAATAATTACATCACCTGTGCAACACTGAGGAAATCCTGAAAACATGACCTGTTGGGGGTCCCTGAGGACTGGAGTTGGGGGAACACTGGTGTAGAGTGTCTACATGAATAGTGGTGGACCAATTTACCAAGAACATCATCTTGTTTCCCTGTGGCCAGTGTTTCACACGTAAATCTGCCAACACTGTTAAAACACTGAAGAATTGAGCATTTCCACAGTTACTTTTCTGACCACCATATGTCAAGCATACTTTCAAAATGATGTTTTATTTTTCCCGCGCCATACGCAAATTACATGCAATCGGTCTAGTGGATATGCCGGACCAACCGTGGTGGGTTGGGCAGACCATCTTTGGGCTCAGCGTCATTCCCCTAATACTGCCCCCTCTCTTTGCAAGCAATGTGGAGACATTTTCCACGTTATCACAGCTGTGTTCCAAGTCTCGCGTGTGTATCATCACCTCCGAGATAGGCGCATGTGCAGTTTGAATCCTCCCACAACAGGAACAGATATACTGTGCATGCGTCAATCTCTGAGGTCACAGTGCAGACGGAATACTTGGACTGCAGCTGTGATCCCATGGAGAACTTCTCAACATCACTTGCAGCGTGAGGGGTGGTTTGGGGGGCGTGACATTGAGCTGCAGAAACGGTCTGCACAGCCCACCATGATTAAATAGATAAGCCCACTGGTCCGATCGCATATAATTAACATGTGGTGTGGTAGAAATAAAACTCTTCATTTTGAAGGTATGCTTGATGCATGGTGGACAACAAAGTCACTGTGGAAAGGCTCAGTTCTTCAGCGTTTTAACAGTGTTGACAGATTTGAGTGAAAAATACTGGTGACAGGTTCCCTTTAAATGGACACTAACTTTTCAAAAAACTTATATAATAGCCAGTATGATAATTAGCAAAACTGTAATTTATTTATCTAAAATAATGTTTTTGTACTAAAATGCTGTATTCCCTTCCCCCTGGCTTGTTGTCCACTGTCTGTTCTCACAATTGACTTCGAATGTTAAGACAGCAGAGTAGGTGAATGAGTCATCCTGCTCACTGAACTGTATACAGAGAGAATAGTGAGAGACACGCACACACACAGATGTGAATGCTGGAGCTAATGCTGAAAGATCTGCTGCTGTTTATACAAATGTATATTGCCAGCTCTTGCTACATGATGAGATTATGTCTGTGTGTAACAGACAGTTGGAGACCAGAATCTCTGCAGTTCTCTGTGCATAGTATAGAACACAGCACGCATAACACAGCAGCCGGCTCCCTCACCACTCCTGAGAGGATTGAGAATCATACACTCCGCAGAAGGAATAAGAGAAAAAAATTCAAGTCATATAATAGCCAAAAATAATGTTATTCCTCATATACACACAGAACAGCTTATTCTGAAAAGTCATGTGAAATCACAGGGTTACTTCTGCTTCTCTCCCGGTGTCGCAGCCCTGGTCCTCTCCGCTCCTGGTGTCACCGGCACTTTTAGGTCCATACCTCTGCAGTTCCAAGAGTGATGTTTCTCCCAGCATGACCAATGAAGGGGTTCATCCTAAAACGTGTATCTTTTTTGGATATTTCATCCTATTGTTTCACAACTTTTATTGGAAAATTGCACCAAGATACCAGCTTTGTTTTCCGCCTTCCTGAAATCATAGGTGTGCTTTAGGTTTTGACCTAATACAACCTGCTGCAGAAACCACATTTTATACATTTCTTCATTTGCTGTGTATGTTTTAAAGTAACTTAGAAAAACACGCAGTCGCCCAAAGATTTCTAAGACCTACAGGAGTGTATGTACCTATAAAAAAAACCTTCAAACTACTTAGGGAAACACTTTTTGGAAGAAAAATACAGGATGTGCTCTTTTGCAGAAAGCATCCTTAACTGCCAGTCCTTCATTGTTACAGAGAAGCAGAATTTTAGAAAGTTGAAGCATGTCTCCTATTAAAGTATTTGGGCACCATTTCTTTTTTTGTATAGAAGCCATTCAAGGACAATGACCTCCATTTTTTTTGTGTATGGAAGAAAATCATTGACAATCGGCAAAACTGAGACCATTAAAGAGGTTGTTTCATAAAGACAACCTCTGTCCGCATACTTATTACGGCATATGCACATCATAGAGGGAGGCCCCTGCTCAAGACCCACCTCTGTGAGCCAAAAAGTGCAGACCCGCTCTGTAGAAATGGCTCCAGCTGTATTCAACTAAAGCTGTCCTTGCATTACAAGAATGGCCATTTATCTGAAGAGCTGCTACTATATGTAATATTACATTTCCCTGCAGCGGCCAATGCAGGGGAGATGCATGACTGGCTGTGACTTCCCTTGATCACCCGCAACCAGGATCTAGACTTCATTTACGGGAAATAGTATCCTATTGGTTGCTAAGACATTGCATCTGCCTTTTTATAAGGGCCTTTTATGTTTAGTCTCCTACATTTAGTCTTTAGAATTTACATTGTTTCAGTCTGGACTTTAGTGATATGTCAAAGTAGATCTTGAGCTGAATGAATTATGTAGGAGCTGCTAGCGATATCTCAATATGACTATTACCCTTTCATTTCTGTTGTGCACCTGCAGGACCTCACAGCTGCTTGGTACATTGATGGTTTATTCGGCTTTCTCAGCTTGTAGGCAGCGAATGTCACACAGCAACAGTTATTAAAAGAGGTGTCTCCTATAATTAATCTAAAATGAATTACATGCAGAACTAATTATCAGACAGTGGTTTCTAAGTAATTACCATGATGAATGGGGGTGATTTATAGTAGACTTGAAGCTTCAAGGATACTCAGCTGCAGATTGCGCACCAAAGTGGCTGGAAACGGCAATCACCGCCAGCCTGCCATAGCTTCCTTAAATACACCTGACATCCCCGACTGTGAGCCAGCAAAGAAGGAAGAATATTAGTTGTCACAGAGATTGCAGCCCAGTGGAGACGTTTGGTGGAGAATGCGATGTGCTGGAGACTTGTAGCCACTGAATGACATCTCGCAACAATATTTTTACTGAACTGATATTGTATCTCCCACATTAATTGTATACATTATGCAGCATCCGAGGAGCGGGCCCACAGCCGAGGAGATGGCGGGGAAGACAGGGATTACTTTGGTCACGGTGGCTCTACCATCTCCTCCCCTGGGGGTAGCACAGGACCCATCTAAGTTACTACTGGGCAAGGTCATAGGGAAAAGTAAAGGGTAGTTACCTTAATGTCGTTTTGTCACTTGTAACACCACCGTTCCATCCTCTGCGGTGAATCTGATGCCATCAATAACTCAGCCCACACACAGGGAAACTTTATGGACAAACCGGGAACGCTCGGTAATGTCTTTTTACTGTAGCTGGTTGAACCTTCACAACAGCAACAGTCTGCGACAGATACAATGAAATAAAGTGGTGTGACAGGAAGGATTCTAGGGGTATTCCGGATGATCCACAGTCCAAGTTATCTGTGTGATTCAGCTTTCAGCAACTCTTTCTCTCTCTGTCCTACTCTCTACCAGTCCAAGTAGTACTGAACACTCTGGGTGAGCTAGTCCCAGGCCAAGCAGGAGAAATCGCTCCACTTCCTCCATTCTCCACACACCGGACGATCACTGTGGTTGCCAGACTACCACCTCAGACTCCCTCTCTCTCTCTCTTGCAAAAAGCAGAAAGCCCCCTTGCATACACCTTGCAAATACATATATATCACACTGTCACATGACCTACAACAAGATACATTTCTCAAACATATCCCAGACATTAACCCAATCAATGCTGCAGAGGTGCAATACACATCACAGATACACACTACATGTAAAACACTGACAATACAAATGCAAGAGACAATCATTTAACATTATGGAGGGGCCCCACTCACTTCGGGCCACTACACATTACATTACAATATTGAAGAATTACTCTTCTCCGGGATCTACATGTCTCTACAAGATGGAGCTCACACAACCATTGATGGTCAAACACAGTGACTTCATCATAATGACTCCCTCTGGGATATGCACATTTGCTCTATTAGGGAATGTGGATATCCTCCCCACTTGGGACCCTCTTCTAAAGGCCAACATTCAGAATTACTTTATTAGAGCAGCTCCCACTCAGGCAGATACATTATGTCTATGCATTACCTAGCCAGACATTCTTTGATTTAACCAGACATAAACCCTGAAGCTTAAAAGTCAGATACAGATTGGATATAAAAAGGCATATTTTTCTGGTATGGCCATAGAGACACATGCTGAACTTGTAAGTCATAATTACAATGCCATCTGTAGTGCACATATGATAACAACATATACACTGGCTTATTCAAAAAGAAGGGGCAGATTTCGGGATGTAATTACAAACAAACTACAAAAGACAGGTACACAATCCACACATCACTCAAAAAAGGGAGGTTCAAAATTTTCTATGACCTACCAATAAGTTCCATTTTCTGGTGACACCGACCGAATGATAATAGTTCACGTTTCGCTCGTTGTTCATTTTATGCAGGCATAAAAATCATTGTTGGCTCGTTAAATAATCGTTCAGTTTAAGAAGCAGTCAATGTGAAAGACTCAACGATTTCTCATTTGAACGAGCCAACGATGCATTTACCAAATGAACGAGCTAGCAGTGATGACACTCGCTTGTTCAAACGATAATCAGCTCATCTGAAAGGACCCTTAGAGTACATAAACCATGGACATCAAGTTCACATTACAGTTTGTCTGTTAAAGCCCATCTTCTGTTAGCTGTCAGTTTATAAAAAAGTTCAGTGCAGCCTACGTACGTGTAAAGTCTAGTAGTGCTGGGCGTCTCCATATAGCGGCCAACGCGCACTACGTTACTTAGTTCAATGTTATCCTACTCGAACGAATAAGGAAGATGAAACAATACCTCCACAGCGCCACCTATTGGAAGGCAGCAATCCACAAAGTCAATGTTAGATTCTTTATACAACCCTTGTAACAATTCCTGGTCATTGTTACAAGGCTTGTATAAAGAGTTTAACATTGACTTTGGGGATTGCTGCCTTCCAATAGGTGGCACTGTGTAGGTATTGTTTCATCTCCCTTATTTGCATATTACCCAGAGGAGCATGAATGGCCTTTTAAGTCTCCTCACTCACCGTCTAGGTGCTCTCCCTAAGGAGAAAAGATAGCGTTTCTGACCCACTAGAGCGCACACAAGAAACCCCCAGAAACAAAGCTTTGTGTGAGTTAGTGTGTCACAAGTGTCAGGTGACTCCAGATCCTCGTATGCTATTTGCGAGTAGAAGTATTATGTTTTATAATATTGTTTAATATTTAATACTTTTTGTTTAATTACATTAATGCTTGTTTTGTGTAATAAAATCACCTTATTAAAATTGTTGATTGGTGAAATTAAAAACGTATTAGGAGATAATTTGCCAGAGGAGCCTTGAGATTTCGACTGCGTAGGGGGACTCCACAGGGTTTAATCCGCCACTGGTTTACAAGAGTTACTGTTCATCACAACTACACTGTGCAGTGGCCATAAACGGCACTACAACCCAGCCATTGGTCCCACACAGATCTAACATTTATCACCTATCCATCTGGAATGCCCCTTTAAGGAATGGAAATGAGTTTGTAGCTTCACTGTAGACTGGAATTGTGTGCATGCTCTGTACAGCACTGCGGAATATGTCGCTGCTATATAATCCAGTCAGTGGGGTCCAGTATGTAATTTTTGGGTTATTGCATTGATTTAGTTAAGCAGTTGCCCATTAGCCATTATACACGGTACAGCAATCGTGATCATATTTGTGTGAATGCGTTTAATAGAAATTCAATCCTCCATTCAGCAGACTCAGCTTTCTAAGGTCACCTCGAAAGAGAAGTCAATAGAGCTTTCTTATTGCAGATATAATAAATCCCAGCACAGGGACAGAACAATTTTATGTACAAATCCTGTGCCTTATGCTCACTCATTTCAAGCATGTAAGATTTAAAGATGTCAGATCAAAGACGGCCAAGTGAGCTTAAAAATCGGCTGGAAATGAATGTCTCAACCTGAACTCTCACGTTTTAATGTCATTTATTCATCTTTTTTTTGTCAAAAATTTGTAATTGTGAAATACGATGCTCACCCTGGCATCATAGGGAACCTAAATCTGTACCCTCATCGGTGGACCACCTACCATAGAAGCAGGGCACATGACTGCTGTGGGACCCTTTACTTTACCAGTATCCTGCATACCTGCAGCTATCTCTAGTGGGGACATCCTTGTATGAAATGACAAAACCATCGATCAGCAGAAATCCTCGGTATGACTAATAATGCCTAAATAGCACCAGCTGTCTTATTTTTCCAGCGTTGCACGCAGGGTAAGTCCCCCCCTTTTTTCCTGCTTCCATTGAAGTCTATGGGAGCTTCCTCCGTATTTCGGCAAAAGATAGAGCAAGACCTATCTTTTGACCTGGTGTATAAAATCGGACACATGAAAACGGACGCTGATGTGCTATTTTCTCTGGCGCTATTTTTGTACGCACCCAAAAATCATTCATCTGAATGAAGACATTGGAATCCAATGCTTCACATGGTCACGCTGTTTGGGGGATTTTTTTTTTTTTAAACACAGGTAACTAGCTGCATATATATGGTCATGTGAATAAGGCCTTAAAGAAGTTTTCCAGGTCTTAAAAGTTGATGACCTATCTGCATGGACGATCTGTCGGGCGCAGATTACTGACTGATTGGCCCAGCGATAACAGTTCCTGTGGTTTTAGACAGGACCAGCATCACTAAAGAATGGAGGCAGAGCGGGACGGGCATCATTCAAGACCCCCACCCTCCATTCACAGTAAGCAAGCAGTCCTTCGTAAGTGAACGACTGCCTGTCTAGACGGGCCGATCCTTTGTTCAGTTTTTTGCATGCGGAAACTGAAGGACGAGCAAGAGGCAAATTAATTCTTCATCCCTTAGACAGTATGCGTCAGAGAAGCTGGTGTGGCCATCTTTGTTTCTCCAGACCTGGAGGGTCGCTTCAATAACCGGTCCTGTGGATAGGTCATCATTATTTAAGGCATGGAAAACCCTTTAATAGGGCGTATGCACAGGGGTTGTGCCATATAAATGTGTGCGCAGCTTTAAAGACCTATTCAGTAATAATACAAGAAAGACACATTTTATTTTACCAAAATGAACAGGAAAGAAAAAAATTTGCAAGTGAAATCTGCTTCTCCTCAGTAGATGCTTTTCAGGAGTGAGATGATAAAGTGCGGGTTATACAGCTCTGCCAAATAAAATTATTCAGTGTGATAAATAATGGAAGGAAAATCAGAGGTAAAGACTTTAAAGGATATGACAAGTGGAACGGTGGTGACTGTCTGCAGAGACGGCGCACTTCTTGTAAGTATTTTCTTTTAGCAGTGACATCCAACACGGACGTTGACTTCTGGATAATCTGTTGGTAGTGTCCCCCACCCCCACCACCGCCGAACCTCAAATTTTCAGATGGCTTCCTCTTCTAGGAACCCCCCAACCACCCCCCTTTTTTTTTTTTTAACTGAAAACCAGATTAAAGTTAAATAACCTCTTATTGTGTTACTGTTAGCATCACCGAACTGTATGCTAATGATGGAATTAGTCATTGAATAATCAGTTAATGAGCATTTCTCCATCAGTCATTGAGTTTTCCCCTGTCAACTTTTTCTTGAATCTTGTCTAGTAAAGCTGGGTAAGGATCATAAGGCTCCCATATGGGGGTTTCCTCCAGCTTTATCAAACTGTTGTATGGCAAATCTGTCTAGATATGCAGCTGTGAAGTAACAACAAGGTTCATAGAAAGGCAGTTTTGAGACTCAAGTGTAAAAGCTCTTTTACAGGGGCTAATCACAGCATTTGAATGAGAACCAATCAATATTAGTGTTGCTTTCATTGGCCTTTACTCAGGCCAATCAGATTCTACCGTGGAAAGAATGAACATTCACATGATCATTCATCCCACCTAGAGGATCATTGCAGTCGGCAGCACCTCTCCTGTTCACACCAGGAGATGTGCAGCTGACAAGGGTCATTTTTTTTCTAGCTGCACTAAAGATGCATTCAGCTGATGAATGACTGTTTTCTCGTTCATGGGCTCATCAGGTGGAGCTTTACATGGGCCAACAGTTGGGCATACCTTTGCCAGACTGGTATGTTCTAATCTCACCCAGACCACATAACTGACTGAATACTGCATGACTCTAGGGACTTCACGGTCATGATGCCATTTTCCTTGTCCTGCAATTGACACTTGGAGTCAAAGAGTGAACACAACAATAACAAGTCTGTACCCTCAGACTATGGCTAGGGCTCCTTTTGTGTCTGGGCAGAGCAACTGTCTCACTGGTTCTTGTTGAGTGCACCTTCAGTAGCACCGAGGAAGAGGCTTGTTGCCATGAAACACGTCTCTATTGTGCTGGCATTACTTTCAACGGAAGAGAAGTCACGTTTAATTTATGATTCCATGTTCATTTTTAGAAGGTTGCACTGAATATTATATAATTTCATATATATAAATATATATATATTAGTGACAGTTTATCTATAAGCCAACTTTTTAACACAACAGGCTTACATGTAGTGGCTTAGCTGTATGTATGGTAGTATATAATGCAGTCACCAAAAAAAAATACAGTGTAGTTACCTCCAGTGATTGCAAGTAACATTATTGTTGCGGCCGTTCTAGGATTGCTGCCATGCTGATAGTCTGGTGCAGGTTTTGCAGGTGGTTTTCCATCTTCTGGCCCTGCTGGGTGTGGTATTAGGTGAGACATGCTTAGTAGCACCTGAGGGTAATGGTCACAGCTATTTAGTCTGGCTGAGGCTGGACTGAATTGCTGTTGAATCTTCAGTCTAGCTCTGTGGTCTCTGTCAGAGCTCTGTTCTGAATGTTCATTTGCCTGCTGCATCTAGGCTAAGGGCTTAGTCAGACGGGCGTTTTTTGCCATGATTTGCGCATGCGCATGCGTCCGGCGATTTTTTTAAAACCATTGCTTCGCAATGGTATCGGACACATGAGCGCTTTTTATGCGCTCGTCCGAAAAATTATAGAACAAAAAATCGCAGATCGCACCTATCTGCGATCTGCGATTCCTGTTCGCTTCTGTATATGCGCTCAATGGGGCCGGCGGCAGCAGCGCCGACCCCATTGAGAACATATAGAAGACAAATCATTCTTCTCTGCCACAGCTGTAACAGCTGTGGCAGAGAAGAACGATGTTTGCCCATTGAATTCAATGGAGCGGCAATACAGCCGCTCCATTGAAAGCAATGGGCTGCCGGCGTGCGCGGGGTTAATTGTCGGGAAGGGGTTAAATATATAAACCCTTCCCTGCAATTCATGCTAAAATGTGTTAAAATAAAAAAAAATTGTATACTCACCTTTCCGCTGCAGTCGGAGTCCAGCCGCGGCCGCTGTCAGTTCTCCTGAACTGCTTCTCGGCACTATTCAGCCGGCGGGGCTTTAAAATCCCCGCCTGCTGAATGATCTGCTCTGATTGGTCACAGCCTGACCAATCAGAGGCCGGTTTCATTCACACACCCATTCATGAATTCATGAATGGGTGAGTGACTGCTGCCTCTCAGCGCTGAGCCAATCAGGGGCAGGTCTGACTCACATCCATTCATGAATTCATGAATGGGTGTGAGTGAGGCATGCCTCTGATTGGCTCAGCGCTGAGCCAATCAGGGGGCAGGTCTGACTCACACCCCCTTCACACCCACTGCAGGACGGCTGCCCGGAGCTGCAGGCAGAAGGTGAGAATGCAATTTTTTTTATTTTAACACATTTTAGGATGGATTGCAGGTAAGGGCTTATATATTTAAGCCCTTACCGACAATTCATCCCGGGCTCGCCCGCAGCGCATTGCTTTCAATGGAGACGGCTGTATTGCCGTCTCCATTGAATGCAATGCGCTGGACAGCTCCGGCCCGTTTCTAATGAAACGCGGCTAGGAGCAGATTTTCGGGCGATTTGCGCGCACCGGTCACGCGATTTGCGGATGCGCATCCGTCATGCGATCCGCAAATCGCGGCAAAAAACGCCCGTCTGACTAAGGCCTCAGTTTGTGTTTTTTTATTGTGTTTCTTATGTTTCCCCTGTCTCACGTAGGGTTAACTAAGGGCTGAGGTACGAGGTCAGGTACGTTCTTGTCAGGGCGAATTGCCTGCACTTAGGCAGGTCTCTGACCCTCAGGTTATTTGGATAAGGAAAGAGTTCCCATGTTTTTGTTTATTATTATTATTATTATTATTATTATTATTTTGACACACCTTGTGTGTTTATTGTGTGAGATCTGTGAGTTACAGATCCAGCATATCCTGGGTGGACGTGACAGTTATCCCCTTTTGTTTTTTGTCGCTACCTGTGCCTAGACCTCCATGAAGACTACCTTCAGCCATGTCTATCTCTGCACACTCTCTCCATCTTACCACTACCTCTCATGCCCCCTACATAGTAGTAGTGTCCCCTTTAGTGCCCCATACAGTGTTATTGCACACACTATAACAACTCCCCCATATTGGCCATTCTAAGAAATAATGCCTTATTTGTAATGACATTGTTTGTATATGCAATTGCTAATTGTTAATATCACAGTAATGAGTCCTCTTTTGTGTGCTCACCCAGTAATAATTCTCCTTTGTGCCCCCACAAGGTAATAATGCTCACTTTGTGTCCCTGATAAGTAATACCCCTGTGTCCTCAAAGTAATAGTTCCTCCTCTGTCCCACCACAATGTACTGTAATAGCTGATCCTTTATGACTCTACAAAGTAATAATGCATCCTCTCTGCCTCCACAAAGTAAAAGTATCTTTTTTACCCCATCAAAGGAAAAGTACCCCATCTGTGCCCCTAATTAATGCCGCTCTAATTTTGACCTCTTTTTCCCCCGCAGAGTAATAGCACTCCCATCAAAGTAATAGTACCCCCTCTGTGCCATCAATGAATACCCCTCTGAGTAATAGTGACCCTTCTATTCCCTCAACAAAGTAATAATGCCCCACTAAGTACTAATCTTCCTCTGTGCAGTGAGACCCCTAGGTTGCTGTGACATCTTTGTGTTCTCCTGCTCTACTAACAGCTCATGTTGTGAGAGCGCCTCCTGTCTTACAGCAGGTATCAGAAAAAGTTGTGTTCTTGGCTGTTTAACCATTTGGTCAAAGGGGACTCCCTCTGCAGTCAGCCCAGGGATCAGGACGGTCTGTACTCCTGTTAGGGCTGACTATGGGTAAATTTACATGAGTACTTTTAAGTTTGTGGTCAAAACAACATAAAAAACGTGTTTAAAACACATTATATTACATCAGTAATGAATGTGTAAAATGTGCCAGATATTGGTGTATTGGTCGTCTTCTAGTTCAAGACCATACTATATAATCTTCACCCATGTATTTACCTCTGTCACATTACTACTAGTGTGAAAAAGGTATAAAAGAAAATGTGATATTCTGAAAAAATTAATTAAACACAATAGACAAAAAAAAGAAACACACATCAAAGACAAAACATAAGAAAAAAAAAAAAATCCCGTAGATAAAAAAATGATGATAAACTAAGAAAGTGGTGACTTTTGTACTATGGATACACAAAACCAAAAGCGCTCTGGAGGTGTGAGCATAAATAGAGAATATATCATCATTTGTCTTTTTAAGGTAAATTCCCAGTTCTTAACTTTTTACATTTTTTTGTATTTTTATATTTTCAGCTATTTTTCCACATCAAGCTACTTAAAGCGCTAGCTTCATGTCTGTCTGCACCCAGCCTTTATTTTCTGTGATTTATGTAAACGGAATAAATATTTAATTTTACACTCCATCAGCAGGTACTTAACAAATTGTGAAGACAATGCCTGTTTTTTTGCTTATCCCATCAGTCAAATTACTCCGCCCCCCCTGAGATTGCTCGTCTACACAAAATATGCCGCTTGGCACAGAATTAAGGAAGTAATAATGGCCTTATGATGCTGACAATGGTTAGATAGATGGAAACAAATCAAACAGATTACAGCATGAGCACAAGGTCTTCTCTGGTTCACCAAGTACCATCTGTTACATTTATACCATTACACCAAGTGACTGTGAAAAGACAACACAGTTCTCCGGGAGAAGACAGCTGGTGTCCCTTCCACCATCCAGTCCAGAAGCATATGAATGTATTGGTGGCCTAAAGCGAGTGTCAGGCTCAGTGTACCTGAATACATAGTAAGGTCCTCTACTTTTATATGTGATAACATACAATGGATAAGACCGATCAGACATTACATTACAACCACTGACATGTGAACAGCATTCGTAATCTCTTGATGGTGGCATCGGTCAAGGAGTGGGATATATTAGGCAGCAAGTGATTAGTCAGTTGTTGTATTAGAAGCAGGAAACACGAGCATGTGTAAGCATCTAAGTAGAGATGAGCGAGGATACTCGATAAGGCAAACTACTCGATCGAGTAGTGCCTTATTCGAGTACCTGCCCGCTCGTCCCTAAAGATACTGGTGCCGGCAGGGGCCGGGGAGCGGTGGGGAGAGCGGGGAGAAACTGAGGGGAGATCTCTCTTTCCCCCCCTGCTCACCGCCGCAATTCACCTGTCACCTGCACCGGCAGCCGAATCTTTAGAGACAAGCGGGCAGGTACTCGAATATGGCACTACTCGCTCGAGTAGTTTGCCTTATCGAGTATGCTCGCTCATCTCTAGATCTGAGCAAGTATGACAAAAGACAAAATATGATGGCTAGATGACTGGGTCTGAGCATCTCCAAAACTGCTAGTCCTGTGGGGTGATCCTGGGATGCAGAAGTTGGTACCAACCAAAGATGGTCCAAGAAAGGACATCTGTGTGCGGAGCATATTTGGGCCATCTAATGCAACAACTCTTACTAGATGCACTAAGGCTGTCGGTATGTTATATGTGCTATGCCTGTTGAAATATAGGTGTGATATGACTGATAGAAGCAGGCGACCAGGGCACGATGTGGACACCAAGCTTACAGAAATTTGTATTTTTATCGTAAAAAATTAATTTGGAAGATGAAATGGCAATCAAAGACTGTCACTTGCACGGAAACATTAGACCACCTAACTGGCCCTAACTAAGAGTAGGAATAGCTTTAATGGAATGATATAACAGTTTTTGTTAATCGCAAAGTTCCGCGATATATTATTTTAACCATAGGATAGGTGAAAATAGCACCAAAGGTATGAGCCCAGTAAGAAATGGTGGTTTGCCGTGCACAGTCTAAATGTCACTTAAGTATTAACCGATGACTTGTCTACAACTGGCGAATACGTATTCCTGCAAAAACAAATCAAAAAGCACGTGAGTTGTGATTGGCAGGCCTGCCTAGTCCCTGAAGTCTGGTGGTGTGCACACAGGCGGGTTTTTATCAAGGATCGTCCTTAACCCCTTAACGACCGGGCCATAGTGTTTTTACGTCCTGCGGCTGCAGGACGTGTATGGAGGGAGGTAGCGCCGCTATCTCCCTCCATACAGCGCGGGCGTCAGCTGTTTATAACAGCTGACACCCGCGGGCAATAGCCGCGCTCGGCCGTTCGGCCGATCGCGGCTATTAACCCTTTAAATGCCCTGAACGCTGTTTGGGGGTCCGGCACGGCCCCCCCGCGGTGAGATTGGGGGATCCGTGCAGGTGTCATGGCAGCCGGGGGCCTAATGAATGGCCCCAGGGCTGCCTTAGCAGGCTGCCTATCAAGCCATCCACACAGGGTGGCTTGAAAGACTGCCTGTAAAAAAGCAGTATGACGTAATGCTATAGCATTATGTCATACTGCAGGAGCGATCAAAGCATCGCATGTTAAAGTCCCCCAGGGGGACTTCAAAGTAAAGTAAAAAAAAAATCAATAAAGTTTTTTTAAATTGTAAACAAAAAAAAGTTATAAAAGTTTAAATCACCCCCCTTTTGCCATATCAATTACTAAAAAATCTAAATCATAAAATAAAAATATGTATTTGGTATCGCCGTGTCCCTAAAAGTCCGATCTATCAAAGTAGTGCATTATTTTTTCTGCACGGTGAACGTCGTCCGAAAAAAAAATAAAGAACGCCAGAAATGTATTCCAAATTGATACTATCGGAAACTACAGGACATCCCGCAAAAAATGAGCCCTTGCTCAACTACGTCGACGGAAAAATAAAAAAGTTATCGCGCGCACAAAATGACCGCAGAAAATAATTGAAAAAAATTAAATATCTTAAAAAAAAAATACAAGTACTACAGCAAAAACAATACTATATAAGTTTGGTATCGTAGTAATCGTACTGACCCATAGAATAAAAATATCAGGTCGTTTTTGTTGCAGTTTGTGTGTCGTAGAAACAGGACGCACTGAAAAATGGTGGAATGTCGTTTTTTTTCCCATTTCTCTCCGCTAAGAATTTTTAAAAAGTTTTTCAGTACATTATATGCTACAATAAATAGTGCCATTGAAAAATACAACTCGTCCCGCAAAAAACAAGCCCTCATACAGCGACGTCGATGGATAAATAAAGGAGCTTTTTTAAAAGGGAGTAGGAAAAAACAAAAATGGAAAAAAGCAAAAAAGCCCGGTCACTAAGGGGTTAATTTACAGTTCTCCAGGCGTACTCTGTACCTCAGAGTGAAACAAAAGTATCTGAAAATCCGAATGAGATGATTAATGTGAAGCACTGCAGGACTGTGTTTCTCTCTAGCAACCTCAGCCATGCTCCCTTTAGTTTCCGTCCTTGTCAGTCTGTCATACTGCTTCCTCTGGCCTATCTCATTTGGTGAAGGCTCCTGACACTGTGCTTGTACAGGCAGCATCCATTAGCACTCTGTCACTGCTTCTCTCTATGCCACCTCACACTGACCTCAGACCTCAGAAGAGCCTTTTCCTCTCTTACTGCAGGAACTTCCCCCAGACCACATAGCCAGGTCAGCCAATAGCTATTTTCCTTTTATAAAAGAGAGGTGTGCGAGCAGTAATGTAACATTGCTACCACTAGAGGTCACTAGCAATCCACATTATTCACAGTTCAATACAATGGTAATAATAATAACCGCAAACTCAACACTCTTCCAACAATGGAGGGTGACCCTTTTACAGTGCACCATTACTGAATATGTATGAAATGACCAGTACTACAACTATATCTGAGCGATGTCTGATGCTATAAGAATGCTATGTCATACTACGGGTAGTTAACAAAATATGTGAAATTTGACTGGTACTCCTAAGGTATATCTGGTCTATGTTTAGTACTTTAACTGTTCATATGCTGTATGACTGGTCCTGTAATTGTTTAGATGTGACACAGCTGGTACTATATCAGCATATATGTGAGAACTATGATACAACTAGCCATATAGAACTTATTTTGCTGCACAATAGGGAGCTGATCCGCTTTAATATGAATCTTTTTCTGCAACTGAAATCGGTTTCATACCTAAGCATGGGGCTGATTCTGCAGCAGATGCATGAATTCTGCGAGCTTCATTCAGGTAATTGGGACAGAGACAGAAATTTCTGCAACAAATCTGCTGTAAGTGCATATACTCTTAGGGTAAGTTCACACGGCGGAATCCTACAATCTTTCCATGTGGATTATGCACATCCACAAATATGCCCATTCACAGTGCTAAATCCACATGTGGATCCATGACAAAATACATGGCAGAAATTAGTGGTTTAGCTGTGGATTTTCTGCCATGGTTTTAGAGGCTGAATCCATGCAGTAAAGTCTATGTTAAACCCTAAGTCTACATCAACTTGAATCTGCTGCAAATTTGTATGTGGATACATCAAAATCTTTGTTAAAATCTACATGTAACATGTGGATTATGATGACAATTGTGGTTCAGATTTCAGCTTAACTGAAGGTTGCGGGTTCAATCCCCGCTTGGTTCAGGTAGCCAGCTCAGGGTCAACGCAGCCTTCCATCCTTCTGAGGTCAGTAAAATGAGTACCCAGCTTGGTGGGGGGTAATAAATTACCTGAAAGCGCTGCGGAATAAGTTGGCGCTATACAAATAAGAAGATTTTTATTTTTTCATTGCTGGGGGTGTAAAGCAGGAGAACCTTGTGTTCTGCTTAGCGTCAGATGATCTTCCTAAAAAGTAGAAATTATCCAAAATGGGCAACACCTATAAGCTGTAACCCATAGTTTATGAGAAGTCCCAGCTTCACAATTTCCAATGATCAGTCAGTTTGGACTGTGTGGTGGGAAGCAGTTCATTGCCATCCTCTCTTACTACTGATGATAGACCTCATAGTAGTAGTGTTCCCTGCTGCCATGTTGGGTTTCCCATTGATACCTCCCTACTTACAAATGAATATGCTGAGATTCAAATTCAGAGATACAAATTAGTGTGTCTGCACGTTGGTCATTATTTGTTCCCAAAAACCAAACCTGCAGTAAAGTGTTGCTCGTTAAGTAACATCAATTCCTGACCACAACTCAAAAACCATTTTGATAAGTAATGCATATCTGCAATAGTGATGATGTTTGTTGGCAGAATATACATGTTCTTCACAATGCATTTTATTCATTTTACATCATTATATTCAGTGGTGCCTAAACTTATTATGCCATTGTGAGCAGTCTCAGTATACAAATAATACACTTGCCAAAAAGAATGAATGCCCTGGTGTATTGTGCGTTTGAACAGATGGCTGGGAAAGAAGAACATGAGGGATTGAAGAGACGTGTACCCAAACACATGAAAAGATTTTAATATGGTTTTGGAGGGGCTGATTATCTCTGATTATCACAGCAAACTTTTTTTCTTAATTCTTACCTGGTCCCCACCCAAGCGCACCCAGCCACCTCCATCAAACCAACGGCAAAACTACTCTACAGAGTTCCAACTTTCATGCCCCCTTGCAGCACACTAGTATAGCGGAAGAGCACTTAGTATTGCGGGTGACATCAGCCTGTCTATCACCTGCGTGACATTGCACAGAACCCTCTTTTGTTGTGTTCTTGTACCTTAGCATAATCCATTTTATAGTATGTAGCCAGCTGCCCCAACAGTGCCACCCTTTGCCTCTTCTCCAAGGACCTGTATTAATGCCTAAAGTGCAGGTTCTGCAGCTCTGAGAGGGGGGCATTTCTCTTTGGTCTCTTAAGTGGCAGAGGTGACGAAGATATATCAATAGTATCTATAGTGGTTGTAGGCATTGAGCTGTTCTGCATGAAGGCGTAGCAGTCTTCCTTACAGGCACTAAGGTTTATTCTCACAACTGTAAACTTGCAGAATGGCCCTTCCAGCTTCCACTATTGACATAACAGGCAGGGAAGGCAGCCAATGAAAGGTGGAGCGTGTTGCGCATCTGTGGGAAAAAAAGTAGGCCATGTTGAATGAGGCATTGTGGTAGGAGGAGCATGGGGCACTGGCATCACATCAGGAACAGAGCTGATGGCTCCGTGAACTACTTGGGAGCTGTCGGCAATCAATGAGTTGCCTACTGCTAGTCTAAAGCATACTGTCGCTGGAAAGAATGATCAGCACTGGCGTAACTATAGAGGATGCAGGGGATGCCGTTGCACGCGGGCCCAGGAGCCTTAGTGGGCCCATAAGGCTTCTCTTCTCCATATAGGGAGCCCAGTACTATGAATAAAGCATTATAGTTGGGGGCCCTGTTACAGGTTTTGCATTGGGGCCCAGGAGCTTCAAGTTACGCCTCTGATGATCATGGCTGATCTTTTGTTCCTCTGGGGGAATAAGCCAACACCAGGTGTGTCTGACAGTACCTTATCCCCCTTTCGCTATAGAAATATACGTACTTTGCTCTAGGGCCAGCTTTAGTTGTGAAGATATATCTCTGTGTGCCAGCCACGTGCTATGTCCAGTATAGTCTGTTATCCATATAAACAGGTCAATCTCCCAGTGGGCTCTGGCAAGGAGTGGGTGCCCAGGTAAAAACTCACTTTTACTTGTAGATTCAGGAAAATATGACAATACAGGTCCAATTCCCATCCACAGCAATCTGGAGTTTGGTGACTGGAGATACCGCCCTCAGAACAAATGCGTTGTATCTATCACTTAAGATACCGCTCTCTATATCTGGCACATTCTCTCAGACTTGAAGAATGGCTATATCTCTTAAGGTACATTTACACACAACGATGATCGCTCAAAATTCGCTCAAAAGCCATCTTATGAGCGATCATTGTTGTGTGTAAATGTGTGCCCATCATGTACTTACCTGCACTTTTTGCCCATCGCTGAGTTCAGCTCAGCTTGAATTCTGTCGTTCATGATCAGACGGACCGCACGCTGAGTTCTCCACGGGCAGTGCTGATGCATTTTTTAACAACTGCTGTCCTGCTGGAGAAGAATAGCAATGTATTTAAAGAACAGACCACCCGCTGTTCTCTAAATACATGCAAATGAAGCTCCTTAGCTTCCAATGGGCTGATTAACCCATTAGTACCTATGCAAAATGATCACTCAAAACTGTCAGTTTCTGACAAATTTTGAGAAATCATCTGTGTGTGTAAACATAAGGCTACATGCACACAAGTGAAGATATCGGCACGTGCGAATATGAACTCTATTCTTTTGAATGGAGTTATACACATGAGCAAATTTTTTTCTCACAGCAATGCTGTGAGGTTAAAAATTGCTGCATGTCCTATCTTTTGGCGCTCTCTTGGAACACCTAACCCATTGTTTTCAATGGGACCTTTAAAGACCTTGCATGACACTCGCATACCGTGCAATGTGCATGTGAGTTCAATGTGATGTTTCCTATTGAAATCAACGTGAAACATGCGCCTGAGGATTGTAATTTCACAGTAGTAATGCAAGGCCTTTTTGAATGAAAAATGGCTCACATCCACATGTAAAACGCACATTGGTAAGCGCAGTATCGTGCCGAGTCACCTGTGTGAATGTAGCCTGTCCTGTTTTCTAGCTTTCCTTTAGATCGTCTTTCCTTTCTTTCATAATCTTCTTTGTTCTTAATTACACCTTTTCTTCTCACTGCACTCTGTACTTGCTTATGCTCTCTCTCTTCTTGTCAATAACTGTAGACTGCCTGTTCTAGAAATTGGGGTGAATTATATATATTTATATATATATATTTATATATATATATATATATATATATATATATATATATATATATGTTATAGGCCATCCCCTGAGCATAGAGCTATCCTCTAATTGGGAGTGGTTAGTCCTCCAATCACCAAATCTGTTCTCGCTTTTGCATAATTAAAGTGACATGCACACATTTAAATAAACTATATACATTATTAAAGTAAAGCTAAATATTTAAAGAAACCATGTACACTCTTTATGTAGTGACAACTATGGCTCACTATACATTCGCTGAACTATATACAGATAAGATACACACAGCACCTCGAATAGCCTATATGTCCATGTAATAAACTAGGTAGTTTATTTATATAGACGCATAAGCTGGTTTGAGATTACATCTGGGCCCAGTTGCATTTCAGGATGGGGGGTGGGGAGGGAGATATCCTCCCTCCCTGAGCTCCACCTTCTCAACAACATGGTGGGGCCCATGTGAACTATGACTCTCAGCATGCCCCAACAGCTGCAGATCTTCAGGTTCCTGCAGGGTGTTGTAGTCTTCTCCACAGATTGCATTCCACAAGGAACCTTTTGCAAGGTGACATGAAAAGCCCACTGACATGTAGTTTTACTGTAAATAGGAACCCCTTGCAAATTGACTGTTCATGGACACAATGTTTCGCGGATAAAACAGCTGTTCAATTGCAGAACCATTAAAAATCCATTTAAAAACCATTTCTTTTCTTTTTTTTTTTTTTTAGATAAAACCGCATATTAGTGCACTTTCCATCCATGCTGGGGCCATTGCGTGTGTTCTCTCCCTTTACAGGATATCCATAAAGCAAGTTGTACAACACTCCAAACATGTGGGGAGCATGGATGCCTCCGTGAGGATAATCCTGATTCCCCAACCATGTAGATCATCAGAAGTAGAAGGACGCTTCCAGAATACAATATCAAACAAAGAGTCGTCTTATTCCATAAAAGCAGGTGCGATGTTTAATCTGAACATAGGCTTTTTCAATCATCTTAAGGCATTGATTAGGTCATTGCCCAAGTCCCAGTTGATTCAAGTGAAGCAAATAGTAAGTGATAATCAGAAGTGTGAACAACTATTAAGTGAGATGTGCAATAAATTTGAAAAACATGGTTTTCCTAGATGGTCTTTAGGTGATCATGTGAATACAGTACAGGAAAAGTCCAAAATGGACTTGTTGAGTCCAACTAAGATGACTCGACAAGGATGTATACCTTTTGTGAGTTTTTATAGCTATATTAGTCCTAAGGTTGCAAAAATCTTGAGGTCCCCAATGGACATCGTTAAAAGTGGGCACCTTGATATAACAGAATTCACATCTCCACTGGTTATGTAATATGAAAGACCTAAGAATTTGAAGAATCAATGGATTAGATCAGATATGGATCTATCTTCCTCCATAGGTCCAGTACAAACTCTTCTAGTCACTCCCAAGTTAGGCAATTGTTCTAATTGTAATGCGATGCTTAAGGCCGCATTCAGACAGGCATATGGGTATTTGTCCTCGTGTTTTTGCACATCGGGTGTTGCATATTTGCATGCCCAACACTGTTTTTTACTATACCTTTTGCCCATGCAAAGTCGTGCACAATTGCGTGCACTAATGCTCTCAGCCATTTGAATGGCCAATTGCTTTAATGAGTTCAAGATGCGATCCAGAGCACGCTGCCTATTTTTGGGGGGCAACCGAAATGCGCTCGCCAAATACGTCCATGTGAATGAACCTATTGAAATCAATGGGTTCTATTTTCTGTGTATTGTGTGTGCAAATACAAAGGCGTGAATCCGGCCTAAGGGTATGTTTACACAGGATGGAAATGCGGCCAAATGTCTGCAGCGGAAATTCCACTGCAAATCCTGCACTATTTCTGCATCCAAAACTGTTAGTTCAGATTTTGACTCAAAATCAGCTGTGTACCCATAGCTGATTTCAGAATATACAGCGCTCACTTCCGAAGTCTTTGGCTGTTAGCACTTTCTTCATACGGTACCTGGCAGCCTCTAGTGAGCGCAGCACCACTGGTTAGGTGATGCGGAAGTGCCATCACCTGACCAGCGGCACTGCGCTTAGTACAGGTCACTAGGTGAAGTAAGCACTGATAGCCGAAGACTTCAGAGGTGAGCGCTGCATCTGCTGAAATCATCTGCGGGTACGCAGCTGATTTTAAGTCAAGATCTGCACCAAGATTCTGTATCAATGACTATGTACAGTGACTTAGACGTTGGGGAGACAGAGAGAGAATCCGAAGTCAGAAAGAACTTAGATGGATTTGTGAATTGGATACTTTGACTCCTTTTTTCTAAGATTCATCTTGAGTATGTTCCACAAAGTGGTAATGAATGTCTCAGGGCATAGTTTTACCATCCTTTACAGGATATGCCAACTCTAAAATCTGCACTAACCGACAGATCAGGAGTTCACTAAGCCCACCCTCCATATACTTCTGTGGAAACAAGGCCATAAAGTAAATGTTTCATACTGTAGGAAGGTGTATGGCCCCTTTTTCCATAAGGAAACAATCCCGCACCTGAACGCTACAAATATGGCTTCTGCTGCAGCTGGAACAGGAAATCCGAAGTTTCATGTTCCAATAATCCATCTTCCAATGAAGTCAGAAGTGAGCTCAATAGGTGATGTATTTGCTGTGCAGGTCGCGACGATAGTGAACTTCTTCCTTGGTCTCCCCAGATCTTACACCTTGTGATTTTGTTCTCTGGGGAGGTGTTAAAGATGGAGTCTACATGCCCCCTTACCGCCCACCATGCATGATCTGCGAGGCCGCATCACAGAAGCCATTGATCAGTCAATCCTAATACGCTAAAACACGCATGGCATGTTGTGTGTCTAGTGACAAAAAGGCTCATATTGAGCACCTCTCATGTGATTTTTGTTTCTGGGAAAAGCAGCTGTTTTTCTAATTCTGGGCAAACCCTGTAAGCAATGTTGAGCAGTCATAAATGGATCTGACTTCACAACTTGTTCTCAAAATGAGGGAGGGTATGGCTTGGTTAAGGGCTTCTCGCCAGAGCATACTGCATGCAAATATCATTCAAGGAAAAATGTAGTATTACATGGTACCAATACAGGGTCCCACTCTGTCCACTAGCTTCCTGCCCCATCTCGTAGATGGGGGGGGGGGGAGAAAAGCACATTTGTAGGACTTTAGTCAATAGCCCCAATGCTACCAGGTAATGGGTATCACGTTGTTCCACTTGCACAGATAGGTACGTATTAAGGAGTTTGTCAAGAATTACTTTTATTATTCTGCTTTGGCCATTTTACTATCTCTCTTACAAACTATTTACACCCTCAGCTAGTGCTGGACACATGCAAACATTATGGCAGTGCTCAGCCTGCACAAGGCTTTGTATACAGTGCCCTACAATGTATGGGAAGTATGTACAGGTTGAGCTGCAACTACAATGCTTAGAGGACCTGGCTAATCAACTGTTCAGGGGCCCCATGTCAGCACCACAACAGTGTATGCAGCGGAAGCAGATGGCTCCACCCCCTGTGTAGTGGCTGGCGCCAAGATTGCAGATGTAGCTCTCACTGATTTTAATAGAATAGTTGTATCCAGTGAGTGTATGCTTGATGGCAATCACTTGGGCACTCGTTTTCCAGCCTCAATTATTGCTCAGCGTACCGTTTGACCTCTCATGGTCTATGCTTGCTCCAACGGTTGAGTGCTGGGTACCCGGCGCCCTTTCGGGAATTCCTGCGCATGCTTCACCTGGTGAGCGACATTTTTCTGGTCACATAATTATTCGGAGAATGGGGGGTATAATGGGAGGTGTGGGAGTGTTTGTCACCCCTTTAAAAAAAAGGCTTTCATTGGTGGATACTTTTTCAGTATGTGTTTTTGACCCAGTTCACCTTGCTACCATTTATGAGTAGTATTACCTTTACCATATGTTTGTGTACAATTAGTCTGAGTCTTTGGGACATATATATAATCTGTTATACTGAGATTTGTCATGCACTTTAAATTCCTATCCAATGGATCCTTGGTTTTATCTTAGTCTCCTTATGTTGTTTGTGATACGTATTTATGTATGTCCTGAATAAATTCATTGTTTGGCCTCATATTCCTCTTTCTTTTTTGGAGTATAAGGATACTTAGTCTAAGGCTTCTTTCACACAAGCGCATATCGGCCGGCTGTTTTTACTACGTTGGGGGTGAAAAAAAACTGGTGAACGGGCACACAAATCAAACGTTTGTGCGCCCGTTCATATGGCCTGGTGAGGCCGGCGCAAATGCGCCGACCTCACCAGGCCATCTTCTATTTTCCCTCCCTATCGCAGGCTTACCTCTCTTCCTCCCCGCTCAGTCTGTGCAATGGGAGAGGGTGGGGTGGGCAGGGGTGGAGCTAAGCAATGGTCTGCCCCGCCTCATCCCATTGATGGCTATAAGCAAGGGGCGGGGACAGGGTGCCCGCTTAGCTCCGCCCATGTCCCAGCCCTTGTCCATAGCCATCAATGGAAAGAGGCGGGGCGAATAGGCACTTAGCTCCACCCCCATCCCACTCCTCCCATTGCACAGACCGAGCGGAGAGGAAGAAAGGTAAGCCTGCACGGGGAAGGGGAGGAGAACAGAGGGAGGGAGTTTAGCAGCCACGCTGCTAAACTCCCTCCCACCTATGGCCACTGCCATGGGCTCCCATAGGAGCGCATGCAGCGGCTGACGTATTCCGACCCAAAACATAGTTCCAGAACTATGTTTTAAGCTTGACGTAAAAACGCCCAGCGCTGTATTTGCAGGCCGGGTGTTTTTAAGCCTCGCAAATACGCCCATGTGATCCAATGCATTGGAATGCAATGCATCAGATCACAGCACATATCGGCAGGCCGATATGCGCTCATGTAAAAGAAGCCGAATGAAGAGGAAAGGCAATAATTGATTTTCTCTTGTTGTTCCCACATCCTAGTTGTCCATATTTTTGATAAATAGGGGGCTTAGATGAAGAGAACATATATTTATGGGACATTTCAAAACTTTCCTAAATTCCAATGAAAGGAAATATGCAACAAATTCTACATTAAACTATTTATACCATATTTATAATATATATTTTATTATAAGCCGTAACATTTCTACCGACTCCACCGCCTTTACCACAAGCCTGCATCGGAGCTGTGCTCACAGAAAATTATAGCATATTTGGAATGAATACTTTGCAAAGTTGCTTAAAGGGGTTATGCAGCTCTGAAGTATCGATAGCCTATCCTCAGGATAGCAAATCAATAGCAGATCAGCAGGGATCTGCCATCCGGGACCTCAACTGATCAGCTATTTGCAGGGCCGCTTTTTCAATGTAGGGAGGAGAAAGCAGAAAACTCTATACATTGCGCAATATCTCAGCATGGTAATGCAGGCACAGCTCCCATCCCCCTTATATGAAAAATGCCCTTTAAGTTAGTCTTAAAGGGGTTGTCTTAATATTAAAAAATAATAAAAATAATGTAATTGGCTGGGCATTTGATAGAATTACAAATGAAGCAGCACTTACCTCTTTCCTCCTACCAAGAAGCATCAGAGAGGCTCAAGTGAAAGTCCTGCTGCCAGCACAGACTGGATGCAGCGTTCACCTGACTTCCAATCAGAGGCATCCATTCTGCTGGCATCAGTGCTCACATCCTGGGCACCATGATGATAGGAGTTAAAAATGGTTATCCTGTGGCCTCTGATTGGCTGCAGAGGTTTCCTGACTTCTGGTCTGTGCTGACAGTGGGATCTTCACCAGTAAGTACTACTTTTGTTATTTTATCACGTGCCCGGCCATAAAAAAATGTTTTGTTTTGTTTTTTTTTATACTCGGGCAACCCGTTTAAAGAAACACTGAACTTAGAAATGATGATAAAAGTTAACAGGAGAAAGTCTTGCCTACACTGCCATCAGTCTGTGGGATTTTGGGCATGTTTCTGAAACATACAAATCTTGCAGAGAATATGGGGCCCTTTCTTGCTGATCTATTTCACTTCCAGCAGGAGAACAGATGAGGTAGTGGTGCTAGGGTCACTGGCAGGGCTCAACAATAGTCTGTCCTACTGCAGGCAAGGCAGAGGGGAGAGGATCCTGCTGCAGGCCGCTGTCCAGATACATGAAAGTAGGGGGAGGGAGGAAACGGCTGATCTCCTGGGACTTATATAGGCAATTTCTTCCTATGTTTCTCAGTTTTCATTGTTCCTATTTTGTTTCATATTGCAAAGGAAGGAATTGCTGGGATAATTTTTTTCTAGTTTTTGTGGATTTCTTTGTAATTTTGGTTTAACATTGAATTCCAAAATTGCTAGTATTTTTTTTTTTCTTGCATTGCTCCTTTTAAGGCATAAAAAATAATCAGTGGTTAAATTGCGTTAAAGTTGAGTAAGGATGCAGTACAATAGACTGTGCACAATGACAACCCGAGCGGCTCTCTCGCTGCCGATTCCTATCTCTGGTAAATGCTTTTTTTTTTTTTTTTTTATAGCTTGAGAAAATAATTGCAGTTCTCATATCATTTCTTCTGAATAATATTAAGACAACATAATCATATCACAGGATCACAGAGTGAATTCCAATGAGCGGCGGTCTATTGCCGTGTATATCAAGCTGTCTGCCGCGTAACACATGTATAAGAGGGGAAGTCTCATTTGTTTACCAGCAGATTTGAAGTGCTCATAATATTAGTGTCTAATGACAGGCTGGGAGGCAATTGAATTTCCAGGGAGGACTTTCAGAGAAATAGGTGTCATGTTTGTTTTTGTGCTATTTATTTTAGCAGTTGCAGAGCAGCATGAGAAAAATCTATTCCTGTCTGCTGTAGTCAGTAGGATGTGCGCGGATGAAACGTGGTACATCCTCCCATGCTAATGAACCTTCTAAGTCCAGCGGGACCAGCTTACATAATAGCACCATGCGGCAGCCCATGCACGGTGCAACTATTTAAAGGAACACTCCAGGTCAAACTTATACACTGTTATGTCCAGTGCAGGCCTGAAGGGGGGCTGAGTAACACATGGGGTTAAAAAAAAACAAAACACCAAGGCCATCTGCTCATGGCACAGCCCGATGACAATACAGCCTCAGATTAGTTCGGGGATGCAGGGAATCCCCCACCATGGCATTTCTCCCATTGGAAGACCTCTCATTGCATGCACCTGACAGGAGGTACGATGCTGCCACCGGCCCCTTTGAAAAGAATGGGTGCTGCGATGCAACGCAGCATGATAGAACGTGCTATAATTTGTTTCCCGCAGAGCATCGCAGCGCGGTGCCATGCAGAGAAACATCCCTAATGTGAATGAACCCATTCTAAAGAATAGGGTCCATAATTTTTCATCTCACAGTGCATAAATCTTTTACGATTTTAGCGCCTATGTAAAGCCGTTCTTAGCGGTACGTTGGACACATAATGGAAATGCTGTGGATCTACACCAAAATCAACAGCATTTCTCCAAAATGCACACCCGTAATGCGAATTTTGACACGGCTTTTGAAGCAGACATGCTGCAGATTTTGGTGCCAATCTGCAGCATTTCTGCTGTGTGTAAACATACCCTTAAGTGGTATTTTGAAGAGGGGTAGTTTTTTTTTTCAGTTTTCACCCATCCACCGAATAGCTGAAAACTAACAGCTTAGTCTGACCACTGGGACCCACAGTGATCCCACACTTTGTGTGGTGGGGGTGTTCTGCTTACCCTTAACTTACTTCACTGCTGTATCGCTGCACTGGTTGCACATGTACGGTGCCGCACCATTCATTTCAGTGGGACTGACTGAAATAGCCGAGCACTTCTACTAGTCTATCTCGCATTGTAAATGAATAGAGTGGCTTGTGCTTAATTCACATCAGTCAGGGCAACGATATAGAAGTGACCAGCAGAGGTACAAATTCTACCCCCTGTTTTTAGTCCAAGCATTCAGACCCAAACCAATCTATCAGTTTTCACCTATTCAGTGGGGGAAAAAATAAAAGCCCCCTCTCTGGAATACCCTTTTAATGTTTATATAGTTGAAGAATCATTCCATTTAGGGGCTGTCTGGTTTTGAAAAAACTAAGTACATGCATTCACGTTTCTACTCCAATTTATAGTGAAGGAAGTGGCTGTAAGGAGCATCTGTCATACCTGTGCATTACATGGACAGCTTGATAATTTCAATCGGCACCATGCAATTCTTCATTTTCCCTATGGTGGAGCTGCATGGAACTTGAACATTTGATCTGGTATCCCTATGCAAATAACAGCTGTGCATAGTGATCAGCTTACGAGAGTTTTGATATTGAAGGGTGGTTTCAAGTCACAAAACCACAGAAGAATTTGGGAATATAAATTGATAACAACATTTGACACGCTGAATACTGGGTTAAATTATTCCCCAGGATTTATGCGTGAATGGGAAGTGTGAGACAGTTATTTCACAGATAAGACACCCATCAACAGTAATTCAGGGACCATAAACTTTCACTCCCTTATCAGTGTTTAGTTAAAAATGTCAGTGTACCTCTTGTAGCATGCTGACCGACACCCCCCCCCCCTCCTCCAACAGTAATTTAGGGACCATAAAACTCTCACTCCGCTATCAGTGCCTAGACAAAAAAAAATGTTTGCTGTTGCGGAATTCCTTTTAAGTGCGAACCAATCACATCCATATCTGTGCCTTGTCATAAGTATGTATGTTATAAGTATGTATAAATATGCATGCCTCTTCAGATCCAATCCATAAGCCTGAAGAAGAACCCTGCGTTGGTTCGCAAGCTCGCTATTATTACATCATGTATTTTTGTTAGCCATTAAAAGGTATCATATCTACAAGATTACGTGGTTTCTCTTGCTGGGAACAATCACATTTTACACCCTTCTCCCAGAGGGACTGTACAAAGTGGACATAGGAGATGTCCACTTTGTACAGTCAGGGTGTAGGTTCCTATAAGTCCCAGATCGGGTATAAGGCTTAGGCTTTAGCATTAGTTCTGCAGATCTCTCAACAATAGTAACATATTTCATGAATGTTGGCTAAGACTTTCTGTAAATGCCACTGAACAAGGCATCTTATTTTTGAAAGCACAAATGATAAATGGAAGCCGCTTACATTGTGTGTCAGGGTTCAGGTTAACCTACCTTTTCTACTTGTGACACAGTGAATTATTTGGATTGTGGTATTTACAATGTCCGTTCTTGATTGTTTTTGCAGGCAAGTCAGTCCTGTGCTCCACTTTGCTAAAGAGGTATTCCAGTTCTATTAAGTTATCCCTTATCTTGTCGGTGTAGGAGATAACGTGATCGATAGGAGATAAGGCCCTTTTATACACAACGATTATTGCTCAAAAGCCCTATCGTGAGAGATAATCATTGGGTGTAAAGGCCCTTTTATACACAAAGATGGCTTTTGAGCGATCATTTTGCATAAAGTACTACTTGGTACTAACGCCTATTAGTACCAATTAATAGCGTCTGAGCTGCCAGGAGCTGCTAAGACAATGTTATCAGCGCTCCGAACGATGGATTGCATGCCGAACTGAGAATAATCGTTCGGCAGAAAAGTGAAAGTGAAAGATTGGCACATTTACACCCAACGATTACCGCTCAAAAGATGGCTTTGGAGGTATAATCTTTGTATATAAAAGTGCCTATAATGAGAATACTGCTTTAAGGCATCAGGTAAACACCGCAAGATCTTTCCATTTATTATAACCCAATTCCATCCGGGGGACTCGGGTCCATGGATCCTATACAGCCGAACATGGCTGTATGAGTCCATATTATTAAAGAGCTGTAGGTACTCCATGCATTATTGTAGAGAACATCGGTGTGAGACTCCTTTTTCCTCTAGAAGAATAGCTTCTTGAAAGGTTTTCACATCTCAACTATTTATGCATGATGGGTTGGGGGTCTCCCACCTCTAGGATCGGTGCGAATGATGGCTAATATGGGCACTTGTGGAGGCAACTGCAATACAGAAGGGGTTGTGCTTGCCCATGCCGCTCTTAATCTTACATATGGGAGTTAAGGCCCTTTTAAACACAAAGATCAATCCCTCAAAAGCCATATTTTGAGTGATAATTCGTTGTGTGTAAATAGGTGCCCAGCGTGCACTTTTCGTCCATCGCTGACTTCAGGTCCGCATGAAATCCTCGTCCCTCAGGATGATGAGATAAGACTGACCACACGATGTGTTCTCCATGGGCAGCACTGATTTTTCCTTAACATGTGTTAAAAGCCACTATCCCACTGAAGAATAGCTATGTATTTAGAGAACAGACCACCCGCTGTTCTCTAAATACATGTAATGAGGTACTCAAAGGCTGATTAGGCCATTAGTACCTATGCAAAATGATCGCTTAAAACTGTCCGTTTCTGACCAAGTTTGAGCAATCATCTATGTGTGTAAATGCATCTTTACTGAAAGGGCCAATCACAGGGGTGGCCACCGTACAAGCAGCTACTCTTCAACGGCAAAAGCCTCCTATTTTCTTAATAGGGCAGGAGATCTAGATCCTAACATACCAGGAATACCATACCTAACATATCCTTTTTAACGTAGTATGCAGATTCATATAGACACAAAGAAGAAATGGTGCGTGTTAAGGCTCCTGTCCACAGGTGTATGTGTAAAAACTTTTTATTTTAAATTCCCTGCTCTGTTCCATAGCGGGGTTGCGTATAAAAACACTGTCCATACATAACGTATTGCGTATAGACAGCGTTTCATACATAGCCTGTACTAATGTACAGAAAAACAGTGTGCTGCGATCTATTTCTTGTGCGTATCGATACTTTGTGTCCACCCGCTCATGGATCAGTAAAAGTCTATTTACAGTCAGTGACTCTATTCACCGCGTATCCTGCGGCTGTCTATCGCACACACAGTACATGGTGAAATTAGTGTTGTGGGCATGAGCCCTTAGAATGGCAAGACCCCTTCCCCTTCTTAATCACATTTTGGGTGCATGCCACCAAGCATCATATCCATAATGCTGTATATGATCAATCCAGGCTCAAGACATGAAATAAAAGCCAAGCATATTCACTGTGGACACACAGAATAGCGGTGAGCAGCAATTGCATCTTGTACTGTGCCCAGCACTAATTAAGGGCCCTTTCACACGGGCAAATTTTTCTATCGGGACACAGCAAAATTTGCCACTGTGGAATTCTGCATCAAAATCTGCAAAGCTCCATTTAGATTTCGTGTGGAATTGCAGATTGATTTAGGCCATTTTCATTGCACATCAAATTTCACACCGAGCCGTGTGCAATTTACTGTGATTTGTGGGGCAAAATGTGGAAAATTCCACCATGTGAAAGATCCCTAGAAGAGTTTTGCAGGCAATTTGTGATCTATCCTCAGGATAGGTTATCAATAGTTGATCAGACAGGGTTCAAGCAGTAGATCCAAGCTGATCAACTGTTAGGGCAGCTGCCATCACTGCTGTGATGTAGTGGTCGACCTGGTAACTGAAGGCGCAGCGGTCATTGATATCAATGAGCACGGGACACGACACAGATTCGGAGCTTAACTGTTTCTGCACAAAAATATAAAATAACAAAATAGCATTACTTCTAAATCTCCAATGTAGCCCCCCCCCCCCCACATGTGATATTTTATGAACCTATAGTAAAGGGGGAGTGTGGATCACTTAAGACCTGCACTTTCAGTCCACAGTGCTCTATTGGCTGTTTTAGGCTCTTCCCAGCAGCTGAAGACCACCTCATAAAGCGCTATATAGGGCGGTCTTTAGCTGCTGGAAGGAGCAGAAAACAGCCGACAGAGAACAAACGCTGCAGCCTGCAAGTACAGGTACTCTAAAGGAATACTCCAGAGAAAACCTAATGTGCTGTTCTATGGCTCATGCAGAACTTAAGAGTGATTCTATAGAGGAGTCATGGACTGTGCTTTCAGTTATAGAAAGAGGAAAGCAGAGCGGCCAGGTCCAGCCATGGTAGATTGTTGCATACTTATCGCAACTGTACTTGGCTGAGATGGGACTACCCCTTCAGGCAGTCCCCAAAAGTAGTATATAGTCTGAGGAGACTACTATATAGCCAAACTATCAATGAGAGTATATAATAACCCCAAGAGAAATAGACCCAGCAAAGGTTCTTCTGCTGGGATCCCTCCCCTATTTCCTTAAAGGGTTGTAGAAGATTAGAGAACCATTACAGACCCTGTGGGCAGGAGTGGGGCAGGAGTGGCGCACAATATGGCTGTTTAGCCCCATTAACTTCAATGGATTGGAGATGCAATTCCAGACACAGCCCATGGACAGTCATGGTGCCATTTCTGGAAGAAAACAGCCATATTTTTCTAATCTTGACCAATCCTTTTAAAGCCAGACTTACATAGCAGCATTTATAAACCAAAATACAGAAGAGGTGCAAGTATTCTATTCCTCTCGTTATTCTACTCCATGTTCTGGCTTACAACCAAAATACTTAAAGTGGCATAAGGAGCACCAAACCTCGTCTACACCTCCTATAAACAGAGACTAATATCTGCACCTCTGGGTGTGTTTAATTTTTAGCACTTCTTAGAAGTGGAGAGTAGCATAAAGCAGCAATTACGACGGCAGGGATGCATAATAGAGGTTGAAATCTGCAGTCAAAATCCAAAGCAAAGTGACACGTGATTCGGTGTGGAATTTTTCTACTCCACGTGGATGAGGTTTTTAAAGTCGCTTTCACATGGCTTGTAAGAAAAAAAAAAAGCAAAATTCCACAACCTTTACAGATGCAATTTTTTTCAATTTTTTACATCAGATGCTCCATTTGGTGTTTGGTACTGAAAACAAAATGTGATTGTTCTCAGCAAGAGATATCTACAAGATTGCTTGGTTTGATACGGTACAAACTTTTTTCAATTGTATTGAAAACCATAAGTGGCATAAAATCTCCTTAAATTGCTATAAATTGATAAAAATTAAATTTAAAAAACATCTATATAAATTCATGGAGGTTTTATGCCGCTTGCTTACGTACCAAACACCTAATGGAGCATCTGATGCATTTTTTGCACACCTCTGTATGTCTCTTGTAAAGGTAACCTAACTGTAAAAGGCCAAGATGGTTTAAGAAGGAGAAAAAATAAAAAACTACTAGAAATGAAAGCTCATTATTGAATGCCAGCAAATAGTATTTAGCAATTCCTCACAATTTATACAATAGCCATGTTGACAAAGGCTTTGGGACATCCACCAATCCTGTGCTGTCCAGAGAAGGAAGTTTGAAAATCAGTTGTGGGAGCATTAGGTATAAAGGATCGTATGACATAGGCATCCCAGTACAGAAACCATCAGGATGCCTCCAGGTGTAGAGCGGACAACGGGGTCTGGTGGTGGGATGTCACCAACCAATCAGTACAGACATCACTGCACTTCTAGAACTTCCAAAGTCCACTGTTGGCCGTGTTATTGGGAGATAGAAGACATCTGGTGTGTGCAGTGCAGACATGTTTGGGGAGACCTCGTAAACTGATGGTAGAAGGCTTAGTTGCCCACATTCTAGCAGTGAAGGTGTCACACACAACTTCTGCCTAAACACTTACTCAGAAGGTCTCACAGGCCACTGGACATCCATTAGAACCATCCATAGGAAACTACATATAAAAGAACTATCCTGGATGAGCGGCTGCACACAAGCCCAACATCACAGCAGTGAATACAGAGGAGCCTACAATAGTGCTTGGAGCGTCGTCCTTGGACTGTAGATGACTGGAATCAAGTGTTGTGGACAGATGAATCACAGTACAACATCTTCCAATCAGATGGCCGCACTTTGGTGTGGTGGTTGCCTGGAGAGCGGTTTGTACGTGACTCCATCGTCCCAACAGTGAGGTTTGAAGGAGGTTCTGTTACGGTGTGGGGGTATTTCTGCCGGGAAGAACTATGGCTGTTATTGTGAAGTCCACCCTCAAGACCAATGGGTTCAGACAGTCCGGACAATGTGGCATTGCCAATCCTCTGGCAATACTTTGCTACAGCTCCATGTCTCTACCAGCATGACGGAGCACCATGTCATACAGCACACACTGTTGAGGCTTTGTTTGAGAACATCTGCAAACTTCATAGGCTAGCATAGAGTCTGAATCTCTGTCCCAAAGATGCTCGATGGGATTAAGTATAAAGCCGTATCTATACATACACCCATCATTCAACGCATCACAATCCGAAGCTCACCTAAAGGAATGAAGTCAAATCCCTCCACACATTTATCAGAGTTTGGTGAAAAAGCGTCATCAATGACTGCAGTGACCCTCTAGGGCGAAGGCAGCCCAACACCATAATGAAAAATGTGAATAAAATCAAAATTTCATCACCTTCTATGTGCCTCTCAATACTTTTGCCAACATAGTGTAGAAGGTAATGTATACTTGAAAACTCATTTGAAAAGGAGGGACTCCGGTTTATGCTCTCCTAAAGAATAAGCTTAATTTGCTTAAACCAAAACATACAATCCATAACTTTTTTTTGAAGCCACTTTGTTCTCCGCTCCTGGAAACAGGGTAACAGAGGTGTGTGGTGACGGTGAAATATCCGATTTTCTAGATTCCACAGCAATTTACAATAAAATGGAAAGGAAAACAAACAATTTCAGAAGGCAGTGTTGCCCTAAAGATGCCATGAATGGTCCGATGGTAAGCACACCCCAGGTTTTATTTAGAACTAATTGGATTGCAGCTTAACAGATGCAGAGGAATAATACAGGTACATTCAGAGCTAGGACGGTGTAATGAGGACGAGAACACAAATCATGGGGAGTGTGACATCAAGTTATTATACGAGTCATTGCATTTTGTTGCTTTAAGCCCTTGCACTGTGACTGTCTAGAACAGCTTTCATAACCCATGGGACGAATGCCCCCGAGGAGTACCTGAGATGCAATTTGTGATGACTTAAACAAAGCAAATCTAACAAAAAATGCAAAGAATAGATTTCATTGTCCAAATAAAAGAAAAACCCATGTTTTCAAGCACATTTTTACTGGTTTAGACAAAGGTTAGGAAGAAAAAAAAATGGGGATTTTCTTCTCAAAAATGAAAGTCTTAGGGAAATTTTACTTCCAAAATAAGTTGTGTAATTCTTTAAGCCATCCATGGATCTAAAGTAATTAAAGTGTCCTACAGTCGATAACCACTTTAAAAAGGAGTTGTCCAGTATTAGTAAAACATGGCAGCTTTCTTCCAGAACCAGCGCATCTCTTGTCTGGAGGTGGTGTCTGGTACTGCAGTTTATTTCTTTTTACCTGAATAGAGCTAAAACTTTAATACCAGACACAGCCTATGGCCAAGAATGGCACTTCCTAGAAGGGTGGGGGGGAAGGGAAATAAAAAGTGGACTGGATGGCACAACCTGTCAGCTCCTATGAGCCCCATAGACTAAAGATATCAGCTCATTGGAGAGAGAGGGAGCAAGGGTAGTATGAGACCAACATCCCCGTTCCCTCGACATGCCCACTATCCTCTTTATGATAATGTTAGGGCAGTGTGTATGTGCCCATATAGATCATTGCACACATTGAGCAGCTTTGTAGGCAGGTGAGTATAGAAACAATGCCTCCCGAACCGCAATTTAGTACCCCCCTCTTCTACAAACCCTATAAAATAGTTATGGGCTCATAGAAGTGGACAAATTCCCTTTTCATGTACCATATTGGGAATGTTAAGAAAATGCTATAGTCATTTTCTGTTCTAGGTTTAAGAAATACTGAATCTACAGGGTTTCTAGGACTAGAATTTTTTTCTAATGTAAAAAAGGCAAAAAAAATAATATACCTACTCTAGCGGCTTTCCATCCAGCTCTGGAATCCCAGTCCCTGCCGCTAAGAACCCAGAAGCAGCAGGCGGCGGTCACATGCCGTACATTATGCACATGACTGCTCAACCAATCAAAGGCTTCAGGGGCGATTCTTCCATGGTCACTAAAGCCTGTGAAGTCATGTTCCAAGCCGTGGGTATTGGGGCTCCAGCAGTAGATGGGGAGGCGCTGGACTAGGAGATTCCCCCCCCCCCCCCCCCTCTATATTTTGTATCATTTTAAGCCTGCAGTTTTTTTATGTCACGGAAAACCCGATTTAGTGCCAACCTGCAAGGTATGTGAAACTGTCAACTATCAATCATAGCCTGCTTGAAAGATACTAAGTTCTTCCTTAACATTAATTTGAACACTTTGCCATTCAACAGGCTGTAGTTTGCACCTATATTCGGACTACCATTTTGGCCACATGACCGTGCTCGCCCCAATTAATCCATAGGAGACAGACTTTAACTTTGGCTAAGCCTTATGATGGCTGCCTTCACTAGGCATCAGACAAAAAGGTAAAAACACAACTTACCATAGATTTCAAAAAAAGAAAATTAAAAAAAAATTCCTCTTTCAAGCAAAGGGTGTATGTTAAAACCAAATCTACAGATAGAAAAATCTTAAAGAAAAAAAAAAAAAGTATATATCCATGGTTAAGTTGCTGGTGTACATGCCAAAGTATTGACATCTGATCAATTTAGGAACACATCAGTTATCGGAGCCCCTTTCATAAAGTTATAAAAAAAAAAAAATTGGACTAATAGTGGTGAAAATTTCACAGTAATTTTTCTTTTGTTTTTATTTCTTTTTATTAACAAAACGTTATCTTATTATAAATAGCATCAGTCAATAGGGCCCTGGAAAATAAGTTTAACGCAGCTTTCTTCGCCAGTCAGTTGTGTTGCACAGAAAGGACAGGCAGCGTGAAACGCATGGGTACCATGAGGAAGTGGGATCTGAGACCAGTATTTGGCAGATTTTTCTGAGCTAACATGTCCACAAGGGCTAAAAGCATGTGTAGGAGGGCCAGCGTCTACGTAAAATCCAGCTTCACACCCAAGCCAGAGAGGCACATATGGACCAACAGTTCTGCACATAGGGCATTCCCTCTCATTGGCCTCTGTGTCACTCCGATGACCCCAGTTGTGATATCCGTGTACATGGCCACAGGTAAGGTAAGCCCAAGGCTGTTTTTCCTCTACTACATCCTTGCGATTAATACTTGGAAAAGCTAGAGTGTTTAATCCAACCGGACACTGGGGCCGGGCGGCGTTAATCTCCTGTCTCAAGGCTTCAATGTGTTTTTGGGTTGGTGTATGTAACAAGCCATCTGCCGTTCTCCAGAGGAGGGTAGCTCCACACAAGTCAATAAGAGATCCATC
This sequence comes from Eleutherodactylus coqui, assembly GCF_035609145.1. Lineage (NCBI taxonomy): Eukaryota > Metazoa > Chordata > Amphibia > Anura > Eleutherodactylidae > Eleutherodactylus > Eleutherodactylus coqui. Next base: position 175,725,338 of record NC_089842.1, read on the forward strand.
TTGAAGAATGTTGGTTTCATTTTCCACCTAGCAAGAGGAGAAAAAGAATGTAAATTGTGTCATTCACTGGTCCGCGGTCTAGTCACAGATTACAGGCCCCTGACATTTGGCGACAGCAGGGAATCTCAACTCCTCACATCTCCAATTGTAAAGAAGTCATTTGTGATAAACCAAGATTAGGCAGTTAATATAATAGGATAGTGAATATCTTACAAAGTATATTCAATAATAGTAATCCAGTGGCTAAAGAATAAGTTAGGCCTTAAATACATTATAGTAATTCAAAATTGGTATTTTGTGGTTTTATTATTTATCCTTTATATATTTCAGTCTGTGTGCTTGCACTACTATTGGAAAATAACCAATTTTACCAATTAAAGACGGCTGAGGGGCGATCTAAAACTATGTATAGATATATCATGGGACAATGCAGAGATCTCTCCCATTATCTGTTTATACCCAGGACTAGGACCGTGGCAAGAGGACATACTCTGACTTTCCTTTAGATGTAAAGTAGTAAAAAACAGCTTGAAAAAGAAGGTGACTAGAAACCTTTGAATCGCGTTGCCTGGCTCTATCTTCCTTTCTTTTGTTTTTTTTGCTTTGTCATTTTAGTGTAGTACTAACGATTTAAAGTCATCTTATCCTTCACCTTAATATGGTGAAAATTGGCTTCCACCTCACTGTTTTGTTTTTTTTACCTTCCTCTGGATCAACATTTGGGGGGGGGGGGGGGGGGGGGAATAGGCTGAACTGATGGACATGTCCTTTTTCAGCCTTACATACTATGTTAAAAGCAGGCGATATTTTTTTTCCCCTAAGGGACTATTTAAGTCATGTTTTAGCTATTCATTCAGTATGTACATTTTGATCATTCTAATAAAAAAAAAAAAGTAATTGCCCAACGCATCCATAGACTGATTAGATCAATAGGGGTCAAAATCATAGTTTTGAACTATACACACACTTATTTTGTGGGATCTAAAAGTTTGTCATACAACTTATTTGTAACATAAATAAAAAAAAGAAAGTACACCTTTTTTTTAATTTATTAGTCACTAGGAAGTGTAAAGCTTTATGTTTCCATATGTTGATTGTACAAGTTTTTGTTCTCAAATGCTTAGGGAAAAAAATTGCTCGTCTACAGAACTTTAAAACTTTACAGTGAAAATGTATACTTTATGTAAAAGCAGGCACAAATGTATGAAAATGTATAGCTATGTATATAATGAATAAGCAAAAAAAGGCCAGATTTGCATACATTGTAATGTACATTTAACGTATAAGGTAAATCATGAAAACGTGACATGAACTGCTACTAATAAGTTTTCATTCTCCAATTATAAATTTTAACCCTTTCCAGTCCACTGTCTGAAGACATTCTGATTGAAGGCTGTAAAGCTTCCAGACGCCAATGTTGGAAGATGTTCGGCAGGGTATTCTTCCTGTATATTACTGGCCCCTCTGTTGTCGGGGGCCTCTTCAGCATGTCCCATACCACAGCACTGGCTCTAGCCAGCAGATGGAATCATTGTATAATGTCGGAAAGCGAAAACCCCCTAGGAAACCCTGAATCCAAGATTGGATAGCAAAGGGTTAAATTCCTATTTCTGTACATGACTGGGGGAGGGCTGCCATCTTTCCTAGGTTGCTGTTAATTTAGAGAGAGATGCTTTACCGCAGACTGTAGGAAGCTCTAGTTTCACAGAAGTCAGTAAACATCCCCAGAGTGCTCTGTGACCTGTGCCGAAAGTGGAAGTGAGCCGCTACAACCGCCTATTGTGAATGGTGCATTCTCTTATCCATGTGATGGCCCATTCCCAACAGTGTTGGATTTCTGTTCAGAGCCTGCTGGGCTAAATCGGACAGTAAATCCCGGACAGCATAGCATACATGGCCTGCTGTGCTAGTTTGTCTGATAAAATGTCAGTTGGAATGCTGAAAGGACCCCACAAATCAATGGGGTCTTTGACCTCAGGACAGGCCCGAGTCAATGGTTCCAGCATTTTCATTACTCTGCTCCAAAGATGGAACAAACATGTAACCCCAGCGTAGGTATGAATGGGCCCTACCTTTCAGCAGTCATCCTGCCTATGACGATAATGAGAGGACTGCGGAAAGGGAACAAATAGTGGGAAAATTTACGAAGAGCGGCGTGCCACAATTCTGAAACTAAAAAAAAGGTTGCATAATTTTATACAAGCCATACATGCACATTAAGTTTTACCTTTTTGCCCCTTTAACCTACAGATGGACTGTAGTGGCTCCGCCTTTCATTAAGCCACACCCAACAAATCACTATAAATTATGGCAGCTCCTCACTGGTATAGAATTGACTTTCACATAGCCAGAGACGCACACCTCTTATTAAATTGGTTGCATCTTATTCCAGTGGCCATTACACCAAAACACCGGTCTCTGTAAATGTGCCCCAAAATGTCAATCTATTATTAGGCTCAGTGGTCAGATTTTCAGGATTTTTTTTTTCTTTTTTTTTATAATCTAGATGGTGATATGAAGAATTATTGGTGAATATTTACATTTATTTTGTAAAACACAGTCTTGGTGTAACAATACCAGTAGGTCCTTTTTCATTATCTCTAACAGAAAATAATAAATTTTAAAAATTTACCAGTTTTCCTCTCTGCTGAGCAGACCTGGTTTCTCGGAGAGTGTAGACATCCCCACAAACAGAGATTTCCCTCCAAACTCCAGGTTTAGATTCTTCAGTGAAACCGCCTTTCGGATGCATTACAAGAACACCGTTGGTGGTTAATCCATCCATATGGCCATCAGGATTCTTCCACTTAGCTGCCTTCTCCTAAGGTAGGGAGAAAAACGTGTTCAACCTTTGCCAATATGATGACATACTATGTGGCATCAGTTCTCACTGCTGGTATTCTTGGCTTATCTTATCTGGTCGCCAGGCACCCGCCATATGCAGCCCTCCTGCGGATATACATATTCTTCCTGCTGCCTGGCATGATCATTGCTACTACCATAAACAGCACTGACGATGTGAAGAATGGAAATGTAAAAAAATGTAGATACTCAATTAGATTGTAGAAGGGGGAGAACTATTAATTTAGAAGTATTTCTAAATGTTAGGTATGGTTTAGTGAACTGTTTATGCAAGTCTCAGAAAGGGAAAATTCAAAGATTTGTCCATACAAACAGTGGTATCTGTTCCCTGGCTAAAGCTGCCCATGCGTGTGTATGTGCGCGTGTGTGTAGGGTGGTGGGGGAGGGCAAGATTCCAACAGTGTAACAAGACCCTGTAAGCAGTTGATTGTCAGGGACCAAAAGTCAACCATATTGGATAATTTTGAGCAGCACTCATACCAAACGTGCGCTCTGGTCACGAAACCCTCCTCCGGTCATAGAAAGAACATGCAGGTTTGGCCAAACCGGTTGCATAAACTTTTTGTTTGATATTTTCTCAGTCTCCAGCTATCCAAGATCCCATACAAAAGTCGCTGACTGACATACTGCATTCCCAAAGTCAAACATTTTTTGGTAATATGTTGTCTATATGGCAAGGTAGAACACCAGAAGAAACAAAATGCTTCATGAAGGTGTCTTTAAGCCTGGCCTACAGGAGGACTATCTGGAGATAGAACATGGCAGCACGAAGGAAAGCCTTGGGTCACATAGTGAATGACTACCACCATATTGAGACAGCAATGGGCTGAACTTTTGAACCTCAGAGAAGTCATTGCTATAGAGGATAGCATCATGATTTTCCATAGACTACAGTGGAAGACTCTTACAAAATCCGACTACTGCTGCAGGGAAGTCCTTGTGTAGCCCAGACCATAAAAGGTAGCCATACAGACTAACATCAGCCGACCATTTAAAGGTGTACGGAGTGGGCCAAACTCTTTCCCGCTGGTAGATGTTCAACCTGCTCATTCCAAACTTCCCCATGCACCTACAAACTCGGCCAAGCGTTCATCTGTTCTGAATAGGGAGAGTGAAGCAAGCTATAGTGGTCAGCAAATTGGCCATTTGCTTCCAAGTACTTAAACACCATGCCCAAAACTTACACCAAGAAAGATATTCTTTGAGGAGTCAAATCCCGCTGCAAAGATTCTTGCAGTGTATGGTGGATTCCGGTCACAGACGATCCTGCATGCAAACCTGGAGATGGTACTTTGTGTTATCTGAGTTTCATCGTTCTGGTTACCGGATATGGTGTCCGTAACAACAAAGTCAATTGGACTCTCAGTAGATCTTCCAATCTTTAAAAAAAGAAATAAAAAAAGTCACATTTAGGAAAAGGATCAGTGAGGTTACAATCACAGGTTGAAGAATGGGTGAGGATTTTCCACAGTAGAAAATCCTCACCTGAAAACTGCATCAAAATCTGAACCATTGGTGTGCAGCAAACTTCACCACTTCAACTGAAAGAATGAGATCTGCTGTGGATCCATGCCAAAAACTGCACCAAGTGGTGCGGATCCACACCAAAAAGCACTGTGCGAACTACCCTAAAGGGGGTTTTCAAGGTAAAAACTGTTGATGACCTACACTTAAGTCATCAATAGTTGATCAGCTGGGATCCACCATTTAGAACCCCAGCTATTCCGGTGGTGGCTGTCAACGCTATAATACACAGGATACGGAGCAGAAGCACATAATTCCGACCCCTGTATTAGTAGCCGGTGCTGGTATTTCTAGGCACAGCTCATTAAAATCAATGAAAGCCACCCCCATTACCAGCGCTGGTCATTACACAGCAGTCAGAGCATAAGCTTCCGCTCAGTACCCTGTGTATTTTGCTGGTGATCGATTGAACAATTGATCAGCAGTCATCCTGAGCGGTGGACCCCAGTCCATCAACTATTCACCTATCCTGATGATAGGTCATCAATAGTATTTGCCTGCAAACCCCCTTTAATATATTTTACTGAGAAATACCATGTAATATACATATACACACTTATACCATTTGTGACTTTACAAAAAACACAATAGACTTAAAATTTTGGATTTTTGTCTATTAAGAAGAATTTTCTATTGTCAAGGTCACTCATAGGGTCCCCTTAAGATGAAACCCTATGGACGACCTATTTTACTATATATGTACAATGGCAGTGGTGCAGCCTTCCTTTAAAAAGGGACAGATTGGGAAATAATACCCTATATACTTATGACAGAAGGCAAAAATGAAGTGGAGTCACACCTGCCTATAGTATTCACAAATATAGATCCGCGCCACCACACAAAAAAACCGAACTAAAGGGGATTTTTACTCACCTAGTGCACAGCGGGATTCTTCGTAGACGCAAAGAACCCGCTTGCACCGATGATCCCCGTTAGCCTGTAGGACTAAAGATGTTTCTTCTTGCAAAAAATCCCCAATAATCCTTGAAGGAGATGCAGCAGTAGGAAAAACCCCAGTAGGTGATAACACCTTGCAATGGGGAAAATACAATCTGTAAAAGACAAGGAAAAAAAATCCTCCTGCGCTCTTTTTTTGGGGCTTTTTGCAATCCAAAATAGGAACTTCCAGATCACCGAAATATACAATTAAGTATATTTTTATTCATACAATAAAATTATGTCAGTCTTGCTTAATAATTTTATTGTATGAATAAAAATATACTTAATTGTATATTTCGGTGATCTGGACGTTCCTATTTTGGATTGCAAAAAGCCCCAAAAAAAGAGCGCAGGAGGATTTTTTTCTTGTCTTTTACAACCTGCCTATAGTACTAATTCTTGTAATGACAGGTACCCTTAGGCTTCCTGTCCACGGGCGATGATCTGCTGGCGATAAATCGTCCAAGGATCACACTCTGTAAAGGTTTCCATAGGGTTGTTATGGAAAGTGCAGCACCGGCATCCACAAGCGAAGAATCATAGCGATTCTCCGCTCGCGGGATTTAAAAATCACGATTGCCGCGATTCTCTGTGGTGAGACTACCTAGTACATAGGCTCATCTTGGAGACCTGTCAGTGCTCCCCCGCGGCGGTATATCGCTACACATATTCCGCCTCGCCCATCAACAGAGCGCCTTAAGGTGGTTCTATCAGCTTAACATTCTGCACAACGTAGGGCAGCATATTACACCACAGACCCATAGTCCTCGCGTTTGAAAACATTGTGCCATATTGCTAAAAGCAGTGCTGAAAGAGGACACTGCACTTTGACAACAAAACCTCCCGTGGGTAACCAGGATAAAAGCAGTATTTTATTTCGACCTCACGGATAAAAACATCTTCCAGAAAAAGTTTTTTTGTGCTTGCATGTTTCGAACAGAGTTCTTATTCCTAGCATATTTATGACTACATACGACAGAAGTTTGTTCTGTTCTGCAAATTCCTAAACTGAGATCTGGCCGCTTAATCTTGTTTTTTCTTGAACTTTTAATTAATAAAATTTTTACATTAAAATATCCCAACTACGTAGTAATATAGGCACCTGAAACATATCCGTGTCTTTGTCATGAGTGTACTCCACAACCACCGTCTGGCTTCTGGAGAGCGTGTAGGAGATGCTGTGTTGACCTCTACTGCTGATTGCCTGCCAAGAGTAAGAAAGGCAAAAGAAAAATAAGTTTATTGATCACAAACCCTTAATGAGGCGCTTTCTCTGTAAATGTCATCATTCCCACAGTGAACTTCACACAGCATTTCTATCAGTGGGGGAGAGCAAGAGAAAAAAAAACACAACAAAAAAGCAAACACACATGGTATAGGAAAGGACCTGTTATTTGTATAGCACCAACTTATTCTGCAGCGCTTTCAGGTAATTTATTACCCCCCACCAAGCTGGGTAGTCATTTTACCGACCTAGGAAGGAGGGAAGGCTGAGTCAACCTTGAGTCGGCTACCTGAACCATGCATAGATTGAACTCGCAACCTTCGGGTCATGAGCGAGAGCCTTAGGACTACATACTGCTGCCTTAACACTGCACCGCACGAGGCCCCTATGTATAGCGAGAGAATGGGGCGAAGCTGTGATACCCAAAAACAACCTACGAACAAGACTGGTCATTTCTGGGGAAAATTAAGCAACCTCTTCTATAACCTTACACAGCCCCTTAAATGAGGTTTTGTCATTAGGAGGAGAGAAAAAAAAAATCCTTACCTATTTCTCCCCAGTCAGTCTTCTCACCACATCTTCAACTCACCTATCTTCCCCTGGCTCCTCCACCCCGGTCACCTCACCGCAAGCTGTCCGGATCCTCCTCTTCCTGTTTTGGAGCATCCATTAGCTGCAGTTCACTTCCTGCAGGGCTGTGAATGCTGAAACATCAGCAGCTTGCTTTAGCATGCATGCGTGATATCCCGCCACTAGTGTTTGATATGGCATATGAAACACTAGCGACGAGACATCACACATGCATGCTAGAGCAGGCTGCCGAGGATTCAGCATTCCCTGCTAGGCAGCAAACACTACGTCACTACTGACCAGTGACCGTCCTGACCCGCAGGACGTAGAATGCCGGCAATGTACGCTCCATAAGAGGAAGAAGAGGGTCCGGACGGCTGGAGATGCCGTGGCCCGGGGGACTGGAGGAGCCAGAAGATCTGTGAGGTGAAGATCTGGTAAGTAGACTTTTTGGGTAGGAATAGGCAAGTATAGAAATTAATTTTTTTTTTTTTTTTTTTTTTAAAGTGACAGAACCCCTTTAAGGGTACTTCACATGTAGCGGAATTGGTGTAAAAACGCAGCAGAATTCATCCCTCCAATTGAAAGTGTGAAATCTACTGTGGGACCGCATCAAAATCTGCAACATGTGAACACAGTCTAAGGCAGGTTTCACATGGGAGTTAATAAAAACGCCATGTTTTGACAAAATCGGGCCCCATGTTGCTTGCAACATCATCCAGCATGACCGGTTTGGTGATGGTTCAGTGGTATTTTGGGAGGCATGTCCTCGCAGGAGAATAAAAGCCTCTATGTGATAGCCAACGGTACCCTGACTGCTCTTGGGTACAAGGATGAAACCCTCAGAGCCTTACTCTGGTGCAGCAGGCCATGGGTTCCTCCGGGTGCAGGACAATGCCCAACTTATGTATGCAGTTCATATAGGCAAGAGCAGCCCACATACACTACTGTGACATTAGGAGTTGCCATGATAAAAATTCATGCAAATTGATTTTCTGGGCGATTTTGACTCCAGCCCTCAATGCGCTGACGATTTTGCCCTCCACCGATACGTAGTTTTCCTTAGGTCATCGAGCTCTGATGTGCGATTAAAGCGTTGTCCTACGTCTTCAGAGCAGTGTATTTGTATTTTTGGAAAAGTCACCAGACGTTAGGTTATAATGTAATCCATAATTACGGGAACTCGTGATCACATGTTGTGCCGCCATTTACTAGACAGGTCCGTAGTGTTTTAATGACCAGTTCACCAGACAGCGATGTAGTTCCAATCCTCTACCCTCCCTGTTTAATAACAGGACTTGAAAACCAGTAAGGACTACTATTACAGTTAACCCTTCGTGGAGAAAATCAGCTTAGTTTGACTTTCCCCGTAGTGGTAGTGTGCCAAGTGGCAGAACTAGGCACGGCGTGTCAGTTTCGCAGTAGTTACTGCCCGTACACAAAACATGTTAAAAACAGTGTTTTACCTGTTATAACTGTAAAACCCATGCAGCCAATAAGTGCATCATAAAACTGCGGCACTTTTCAGCTGGAAGTGCAGTTTTGCCACGTGGTATTTGCGTACACGACACATTACAACACATTACAGCGACTTTGAAGAAGCATTACAATTTTATATGCAAAATAGAAAAAAAAAAAAAAAAAAAAGGTAATTCTATCGCTTGGAGAAACTAAAATTTGCTATTCCAGTTTTTGTCACACTTACACGTTCTACAGATATGTCCCAGAGACTATTAAGCCATGTCCACTGACGGTTTTCCACCGCATATTATGCGTGCGTTGCACAGGCGCGGGATACACGGTCAATGAAAGTCAATGGATTTTTATTGATCCACGCACACATATGCGTATGGACATTGCATGTTGATACGCGAGGAGGAAAAAAAACAAAACCGCAGAATGCTGTATTTTACAGCATACTATTTGCATACAGCCCTATTGATCTCTATGGGTGTATATTCAGTATTCCCCCTCTCACTTCAATCTTGCTGTAGCTCCTGATCCATCACAGCTGAAAGCTTGGCAGTGGCCACAATAAAACTGGATCTACAGCCACTTACTGCTTTGGATGATCAGAGCTTGTTCTACTTCAACGTCCTTTAAGAAACTTCAAACAAGGCATGGTCATTGGTGCTAGACTAGCCGGGGGCCGAGGTCAGTATCCAAACCTGCCAGCCTTGTGTTTTCTCATGCAACAGGCTCAAGTGTATACAGAGACTAGTGGGATCAAGGAAAAACATCCACCAAAGGGGATCCTCTAAACAACTCAATGAAAAGGGGTCAGAGGAAAATGGCAAGAATGAACAATGCAACGCTGGTGGTTCCAAGTAATGTGTCCAAATGCACAACTCTTCATTCCCAAGCATGGATGGGCTATAACGGCAGACAATCAGCTCAAGTGCCATTACTTTTATACAGGACGAGGATCTCCCGATTCCTCAATTGCCCGAGCTGGTGAAGTCATCACCGCTAGGGCAGCGGCTTTAGAGTGAACGAGATACGTGCAGTGTGTCACATCCTTATGTGACACACTGAATGACCAGATTTGAATTGCACAAGCAGTCGCAGATTTTTAGGTTGGCTGAAACTGAATGATAAATGAGAGAAGCACGGTTTGTTGCTGGTTGAGTTTAAACCAAACGATTATAGCTCAGTTTTGCTCGTTTGGGCGATTTTTTTTCAGCATTAGAGAAACAAAACAGCAAGACTCCAGTGACTGAGCAATGGACAAACATTGCCTGGTCAAATGAATCCAGACATCTGTTGCACCATGCTAATGGGCGATTCAAAATTTAGCACAAGGCGCCAAAAAAAAAAAAAAAAAGGATGAATTCTTCCTGCAAGGCCAATAGGATATTTAAGGAGCAGAGATCCCATGGGATCCAGGCTTTAAATGGTTACTATGGTTGGTTTTTCCATCCATTGAGAGGATGCCGGTTTAACTTCCATATGCTGAGGACATTTCAGGGTCAGGTGGGGAAGCCTTGAGCACTTTCCAGAACATCTGGCTGGAGAATCAGGTGACTAGGTGTCAGCACTGGATCAGCTGGTAGGAAGATCTGGAGCCTATAAGAAGGGGAGAAGCAGGACCCTGGCATCCATATGTTGATTGAAGGCTAGACGTCTCAAACTATGATGGAGGACCTCCTCAAACAGCTAATCATCTTCTCTAGAGAAGCCGGTGGAGGAAAATGGCTGAAACGGTGCCCCCGCCCCCTGCAGTAAAGCATTAGAGTCTGTGACCCAGAACCAGATGTGCTGGAAGAGAGCCAGAACTACTCCCTACCACCACTGCCTGTAAGAAGCAAAAGCAGGCCACAAGAGGGTGCTGTTTCTGTCAGCATCGCAGGGACAAAGGCCTTAAGTACCATGGCAGCAAGGACCAGGTAATGACCCCAAGGATGGGGATATCCACGGTGGTCAGAGTTAGGCAACGCCATTCACAATTTCTGCCCATATACCAAGTAATAGTGAATTAGATATTGTAGCTTTGATCAACGTTTTATTAACGCTTTCTAGTCTGCTGCAATGGGATAAAGGGAGTGGGGCTAGGTTAACAGCCAGTATATCTACTGATTCTAGGCTGTCAAATGGAGGTCCAGGTCCAGTCTAGAGGCGAGCAGGTGTTCGTAAGATGTGTATGTACGCACTGATGTACAAGTTGTCTCCTCTGGATTTTATCTCCCTCAATAGTTTAAAAGGAAAACATATGGAGAGGTGAATTTGTGGAACTGCTGTCCTTCGTGCCATCGACAAGTGTTTGTGACAAAGTCCGATAAAGATGACGATGACAAGCAGGATGAGTATAGGAGAGCTCCTGTGAAATCATAATCATTTACTACAAAGCCTTTTGTATGTTTGCTGCCGTTTTGACAAAGTGTTCACAAATTGACCATTTTAGAAGCTCTACATGTTGAAAGAACCCTTGGCATTCGTATGACTAAGCATTTCGCCAAAAAATAAGTTTATGCCAATGTTAAATGGGGTGTCAAGGACGTTGGTCTCCGGTTGATCTCAATGCTCCCTCAAAGGCCATCTAATTTTAAAGTCTCAATCTTCTGTCACTACTTTGCCTGACTTTTGTAAAGGAGTCTGCTTCGTCTTTAACGAGGGCCAATGTAAGTGGTTACAGAATTGAATATACTGCCATGAATGCCATTTTCCTGGTGGGACGCATCCCATGTTTCAAAAGAACCAGTCAGCTTAACATCCATCCCGCTGGTAAATAATCTTTGCCCAAAAGCCTTGACCTCCGTGAGGCTTCCAAGAATGTTTCCCTTGCTTGAAAATTCTATCCAGATCTTAAGGCCCGACAATTAGTTTGGGTTTATTTGTTCCTGAATTTACAGGTTCAGGGTATTCATGAGTTAAAAATTTAAAGTCTGTGGATAAGCATCATAACACAGTTAAAACTAGAATTAAAAAAGGTGTTGCTGCCAGTTTTGAAAGCCCCCACCTTAGACCATCTCCACTAGAGGTTGTCGGGGTATACAAAAGATTGGGAGATGGGATTCTTCGCACTTGAGGCTGTATGTTTGGCCACATTTGATAATTGTTTTTTCTTCCTTAGGTGTCGCAGTAATAGATTTGGATAAGGTCACTCCTTTGTCTTTTGAGCCCAGAGGAGGGCTTCGAAGACAAGGTACACTAAGAATCTTGCACTGGATGACTCTAGATTTCACATTTTTGGGGTGATTTTCGAGGTTTGAAATGGGCTAGGTTATTAGCGGAGATTAAGACTAAGAGGGGTTTGGCCTGACCCCGACATCTTAATTTTTCACACTGGAGGGAATGAGATGTTGGGAAATGATGAGTCTTTGCAAATCTTAAGGCTATTCTTCCACAAGTTGTACTTTTTAATTATTACCCCTAGTCTGTTTTGGTGTTTCCTAACTTCTATTTCATTGAGAAGATAAGGAAACAATTGAACTAGGCGATTGAAAACGTTGTCATCCTGTGACGGCTTCAGTTTTCGGCAGTTTGAGTTAGGGGGATTTTTGCCCGGCTTTTACAGAAGTGACTGTCCATTTATCGGATGTAGCATTAGATATACTGTATTTGTTGTCAATTTTCAAACTATAACTGAGCATGCTGCGGGTTGGGGCGGAGAGGGGGGCTAATGGCTTGTGGCAGGTTGACATCCAATTCACGCCAGGTGGGCATAGTTTCACTAGTTTAAGTCAGTTTTGGACTTGACAGACTTGAGTCTGTATTACTAAGTCACTGGACATGTTTTATATAGGTTACTGAATATCGTATATATTATACAGCTAATTAAAAGTTGGGTGACCCTTTAAATACAGACCACAGTATTTCATAATCAAATGGTGTGCATTTCTGATTGATAATATTTATGTGTCAAGACTCATTGGGTCTTATGTCCGGCATCAACAGTTCACACAGGTGTATGCGGAGTAATGGTGTAGAGAAACTTTTCTTAGCGCACTCTGGGTCCGCTTATATCCATGAATGGAGACCAAGATGAATCACTGCGTCTCTTAAAGCCAAAGAATGTCCAGCCCATTACTACATGGGTGTCTCCAAGAAGTGGCCAATCAGTATAGACAGAAAGGGCAGACATCCCCAAGAAAAATGGAGCATACAGCTCTGCCGTTTACCAGTCAGGTCGTCACATTAACACCATTGATCCCAGATTTGTACAAGTTCAATTTGCTACAAAACTGGTTCAATTATACTCTAGCATTCACGGAGAGGCAAAAACAAATGTGATGAAATATTAACAGTATTTCCAAATGAAATCTATAATTACATATAACAGGCACACGGTGAACGTATGACCGGAGAGCTGCTCGCCGCACAACGCGGGCCGCTGCTCTTCATATAAATGCCTCTGCTAGCGTTACATTGTAGTATATAATCAGTGCTAAGTACAACATTAATGGCTCCATGCGGCAGCCAGCTAATATAGAAAGCAGATTAAATTAACCAAATTAAACGTCTAGAACAGATAACGCATGCTTTGTAAATAATATTTATGGCTAAACGATTCTCTGTAACTGAATCCTTCATAAATTATGTACTATCCGCTCTAACCCACAATGGGAATTAATTAATGCATGACGATGGAGAAGAATCGATTAGAATGTTAATCTAGATTGGAGAAAAGAAGTCTTCAAGTGTTCAGAAAAAAAAAAAAAAATTGAAAAAAATATTTATCTGGACACGTGATGCTTTACAAGAGTTGTCTCATCCCAGCCAATAGCTTCATTGCTGCTCTCATTAGACAAGGTGGTCTGTAATGAGACGGCCCAATTAATCAGATCCATGGTCTCAGACTTTAGGGTCACTTTCAGATGTGTATTTTCATTGTTGATAAGATGAAATACTATAGAATCCAGTACAGTCCCATTTATTTTTAGAAGAAATGTTCTCAGCTTTTGACAATCCCGTTTTGCCAGAGGGGTTCTCCAAAAATAAGCCAAAACACAGGGTGCGCCACCACTAGGCAAATGGAAGTATTACTTAGGGTCAGTTGAAATCGATCAACTGTCCATGCAAATGCAAAGACACAACAGATCCTTAAAAAGGGAACCCGCCTGCTCCTGCCATCTTCTGGGAGCTTAAAGTAGCTGAAAGTTTCCCTTAAAGGGGTTGTCCCGCGAAACAAAGTTGGGGTAAGCACTTCTGTATGGCCATATTAATGCAATGTAATGTACATTGTGCATTAATTATGAGCCATACAGAAGTTATTCACTTACCTGTTCCGTTGCTAGCGTCCTCGTCTCCATGGTGCCGTCTAATTTTCAGCGTCTAATCGCCCGATTAGACGCGCTTGCGCAGTCCGGTCTTCTCTGTGTTGAATGGGGCTGCTCGTGCTGGAGAGCTGCTCCTCGTAGCTCCGCCCCGTCACGTGTGCCGATTCCAGCCAATCAGGAGGCTGGAATCGGCAATGGACCGCACAGAAGACCTGCGGTCCACCGAGGGTGAAGATCCCGGCGGCCATCTTCGCAAGGTAAGTAAGAAGTCACCGGAGCGCGGGGATTCGGGTAAGTACTATCCGTTTGTTTTTTTTTTAACCCCTGCATCGGGGTTGTCTCGCGCTGAACGGGGGGGCTATTGGAAAAAAAAAAAAAAACCCGTTTCGGCGTGGGACAACCCCTTTAAGAGAGACTCTATATAGCGGCTCTTTGCTAAGGCCAATTAGTAGCTGTCCTGAATATTGAATCCTCCTTTGCCAACTCAGCGTGCTCTAATAGGGTATTTAAAAAGGATTATTCTTAACCAGACTATTCCTTTAATGTATAGTTTCCTGGCTTAAGGCCCATTTAGACTACAATTATCGCTCAAAAGATGTCGCTCAAGCGACTTTTGAGCGATAATCATTGTGTTATTTATAGCGCAAGATGAGCAATCACCCTGGGCTGCAAGCGGAAGATGCAGAAGACAAGCGGGGTGTCCCACTTGCCTTCTGCATCCAGCTGTTTTCCGCTCTGAGCGCCCAGCTATTATACACCCGACGCCCAGCTATTATACACCCGAGCGTTTGGAGCAGAGGATGAAGAAGACAAGCTGTGAATCCCTGATAAGGCTCATCGTTGTCTTTCAGCACGCTGAAAGACAACGATGAGCGATGGGCTTAATGAAAACTGCACGATGTCAGTATAGTTACACACGATTATTGCTCAAAATACAGCTTTTGAGCGATAATCATTGTCTAAATGGGCCTTTAGGCTGGGTTTAGACTGCAGTTCAGTCTACGCTCAACCTTTCCTGCAGTGGTTTTCATCTGAAAAGGCGAAAAGTGAATTCAAACACAACCCAGAAGTTGCAAACTTTTAAAAAGGACAGAAACCAGACCAAAGCAAATACAAGTTTTTTGGGGAGTTTCATTTTGGTTGACACATTGTCTAATGAACAAAACTAAACTATAGTTTGCACTTTTGGTCTCCAATTGCACAATGAAAGTCAGTGGTTCTGTTCAAGGTTCCATCCAATTTTTTAGGAATTCTAACAACTTCTGGAGAAAAGGCTGGGTACACTTTAAGGCTGCATTCACACAGCGTTGGAGTTCAAGTGAACACACCGTGGAGAGTCAAGTTGCTGTGCGTGTGCTGACTTTGCCGGGGCAAACCACAGGGGACGATTTTGTCGAGTATGAAAGAGGCTCGACAAAAGAAGATTCCACGTCATTTAAACTAGAAGCACCATGACTTGTTTATGCTGCTTATAATTAATGACAGGTTCCCTTTAAAATGGATAAGCAATTAAAAGAAAAAAAAACAAAACAGCCAGCATGGCGATCAGCGATTATTGCCGGCGATGCAGTGACTAGGGGGTAATGTAGTTTTATATGCCAGCTGTTCACATGAACGACAAGTAGTGAATGCATATGCTGGGTCTACCAGAGGGTGCTGACGCACAACAGGGGTCCCACGCAGGAAAACACACTCTCACATCCTTCATAGGGCATATGGATAGGGAGTTTTACCATGAGACAAGAATATGGTGAAACCTACACAAAAAGTTAAATGGCCACTTTACATGGCAGCCTGAAATGGTCTGCTACATGGAAAACGTTACTTTTGGCAGGTGGTTTCCAATTTCAGAACTTCAACAATGTGACTGTGCCAGGATGCTCTGCCCACTTTTATGCTGCAACACATCAGATAATGCATAACCGTTGCAGAGGCTGTTGGCGCATTAAAGAGGTTATCCCATAAATCCTTTAAAAGTCCCCAAAGTCTGCTTAGAACTGTTTTAGAGGTAACCTGCAGTGTTTCTACTAAAATCTAAATTAAAAATAATTTTTAATTAATTTCTGCAGTGGACAGAGGATCACCGTGCAGAGACCTGACTGTGGGTATATTAATGACCAGGTGTGTCATCCAGTCACATGGCTCAGTTTTTTGTCTACCATGAAGGATAGTTAATGGTGGGCCAATCCTTTAATAAGCACGACTAACTTAATTTCTAGGTCAATTATTAGCCCAACTGTTGCACCAGACCAGTACCAAACTAGGTCATACGCACCGATTTTGCCAAAACTGGTGTGAACCATGGCAAGTACAGGTGCAGCATGACATATAGTGGTGATCTGCACACAGTCAGTTACCACAGCCCAGCAGCAGTGTGTAGAGAGGGGAATATATGGGGATGGGGGAATAGAGCTAGGCTTTGATAAATTTCTAAACATTTTATATAAACTTACTTGGGAAGTGAGAGGACGATCAGTTTGTTTATTATCGGCCATAACAGACCCCAAGACGCTATTTAAATGCTCCTACAGGGTAGAACGTGTAGCAGAAATATGCATTTTGGTAAATTAAAGTCCTACGATTCGAGCGCTGAGGTCTGTGGCTGGCTGCAGTATACAGCACCATAGTGGAAACGAGAGAAGAGTATCCGATTGTTTATTTTTATACATTGCGAGCATCATTTCTTTACAAGTTTTTAAGTGACGCTGTCACTGGGTTCATGCTGCCTGATTGACCCGGGCCAGGTATGCCCATTGCCCCCGTGTATGTGTTAATCTGAAACGCTGTGTCATTCCAGAATAAGCACACTTTAAAGTTTGACTGCTGGTATGATGCCAGCTTCCCCCCTCGCCTGCATCATGTAGACTGACAGCTTTCTCTCTCTGCTTGTGTATAGGGAGAGAGCCGTTTGTCAACACGCCGCAGGCGGGGAGATGCCGGCGCGATCCGCTTCTGACTTGACAGCTCTGTTCTGAGTCAAACTTTAAATTGTATTTATTCTGAAGCGCAGCAGCAGCGTTTCGGAATAACAGTGCCTACCTGTCCCGGGTTCATGCTGCCCGTCATTCAGTGACAGGTTCCCTTTAACTCCAACAATTCCTTTAATCCGAGGAGGTTGGCCTGATCTCTGTGTTTACAAGCAGTAATGTCCTGCCTGCTATGATTGTAATAACAGTGATCAGAGTCGAGAAACTTAGTAATCACTAGTTTATAAAGCAGGGTTGCCAACTGTGCGTATATTCCTGGACAGTCTGTAAAAACCGGGAACTTTATGTTCCCAGAGGGAAAAAAAAAAAAAAAAGGGTCCATGATATATATTTTTTGAAGCTGGGGGAGCTTAAACAGATTGGGATTGTAAAAAAGTATCATTTTACAGTAAATGCTGCTAATGTGTTCACATCAGCACTTTGGGCTAGACACGCACGTTACTTCAATCTTTAGGTATCATTCCGGCTTTCCAATTTGTTTGAAAAAAAACAAAAAACAAAAAAAAAAAGCCAGTTTTAGTTTATTAAATAAGATGTCCAGAAAAAAAAATTAGGTTGGCAACACTGTTACAAAGATGGAACTATATAGGTTATGCCATCAGTAGTCAACATGTCAGTGCATCCTTATACTATAGGTGACGTCTAAGTAACAAGTGAAGAAACTGTCATAGTAATCTTACATGTTCTATAGTCTATCTCACCTCCTTGGTAGGACTGTGTGAGATTGCCCCAGCCTGCAAACTATCAGCCACGTTTCCTTCATTCTGTATACATAGATCCTGCATACCAAAAATTAGAAAAAGAAGTTACTCTGTGCAGAAGACGACCTACCACATGTAGTATACAGGTAGTTGGCGAGTCTAAAAGGACCGAAAGAGACCCCTTTCACCAGTAACATAATAGTACAGTAGCATGGTTCCATCAGGCTTCTGTGTGACATCCTGTAAATGGCACCACCCATAAGGACACAGATGGGGCATCCTCAACGGGAGGTAGGCCTCATACATGATAGTTCTATTGCCATCCGACAACATGGATGATGCATTTTCAATATCATGCCTACACAAGGGGCGAAATGTTTTTAACATGACCGGGCATTTTGCAGCATTCACATAAGAACACAGGACTGAGACACCAAGAAAAGCATGCCGTGGCATTTTTGTCGTCATATGTAGCAGAATTGCCTATGCAAGTTGTGAACGGAGCATTACTTAGCCCAACGAAGCTTTATCTTTAAATATTTTATATACTACACAATCCTTTGATCTTGGGTTGGAATTTAGGTTTGGGGGAAAGATTTAATCTTAGTATTTAGGAGAGTGGTGAAGAAAAGAAAAAAAAAAAAAGAAAAAAAATTCCCTGCCCAGTAGGATAGCAAGCAGTAGCATTTTTATTAGATCCAAGCTTAAAAAGGGCTTCCCCAGAGAATATATACTAAATGATCAGTTCTTCAAATGTAGCAGCTGCATAGAATAGGCGATAACACGAAGGGGAGAGGAGGACGACTTCTATAGAGGAAGTTGTAAAGTCATTGCTTCTCATTAATCGTTCGGTTATGAACGATACATCAGTTTTCAGGGATGCAGAAACTGAACGACTGTCTGTTTTCATGTAAAGGACTGGCTGCTCGTAACAATCCCCAGCCTGCTCCACCTCCATTCGGTGAGTGATGCTCGTTCCTATGTAAAACCACAGGAACAATTACCGCCCGGACATCTGTAGCCCGACAGGTCATCCCAGGAACCAGTAAGATCATCAGTTGGAGGTCCTGGTCCATATACCAACTTGCCTTCTCTGTTCTCACATATAGTGATCACTGTGGATCCTTACAAGCAGAACCCTGTATGTCATGTTTGGTTAAAGATAAACAAAACACTGGACCCCAGGCGGGACCACCGACCAACATCCAGTGTTGGCTCATTTGGTAAAACAGCCCAGTGGTTAAAAACAAAACTCAAGCTCTGGTGCCTAAGTGGTGAAAAACTGTCCAAGGGAAAAACTATGGAACTTCTAGCCAGGCCGGAAAACGGCTCATCCCTACAGAAATTGTTGGAATTAGTTAAATACCACTGTTAGGACATAGAACTGAACGGCTGCTGTGTTAGTGAATGGAGAGGGGCGGGGGGAGCGAGTAGTGAAGTCTCCTCCAGCCGCCCCGCCGCGAGCAAATGATACTCACTCCTGTGCAACAGCATGGGAGTGAGTACATGCGGGGACGAGTGTCGGGCATCGTTTGCTCGACAGTCGTCCTGTGTAAAAGAGGCTTTAGGGTTACGCCTGGGTTAGGTCCATCATTTTTTGTAGACTTCTGACAGCACCTTATCACCTGCTCTAAAGAAATCCCATTTCTATCATCTGGATCACATTCCTAATAGAATTAGCTCCACCCTCTTTCTCACATAGTAACATAGGCTGAACTGGACATGTGTTTTTTTGGCCCACTACTTCCCCCAATGTTGATCCAGAGGAAGGCAATAAACAGCCCAATGGAGGTAAAAGCCAATTTTCCCCATTTAAGGGAATAAAAATAAAAAAAATTCTGACTCCAATCTGACAGAGGAATAATCCCTGGATCACCGACCCTTTTGAAGTCATTAATAACAGAACATTGTATCACTCAAGAAAAGGTGTCCAGGCCCCTCCTGTACTCTCTTAGCGAGTTTGCCATCACCACATCCTCAGGCAGAGAGTTCCACAGTCTCACCGCTCTTACAGTAAAGAACCTCCTTCTATGTTGGTGTAGAAACCTTCTTTCCTCTAACCGTAGAGGGAGCCCGCCTGTTACAGTCCTGGGTATAAACAGGGTACCGTCCCCTGATACATTTATACATAGTTATTAGGTCGCTCCTCAGCCGTCTTTTCCAAAAACTAAATAGCCCCATGATAAACTCTTTGGGTATTGTAGTCCGCCTATTCCACTTATTACTTTAGCTACCCCTCATTGTACCTGCACAGGCTCTGATATGTCCTTGAGTACTGATGCCCAAAACTGTACACAATATTCCATGTGTGGTCTGACCAGTGATTGTGAAGAACAATGTTCCCATCATGAGCCCCTACACCTCTTTCCTTGGACGCTTTGATCATGACACACGGGTTATATTAGGGAGAACAGCAGTCACAAATTTCCCAAGTTCTAAGGGTCGTCATGGTTTGAAGTAGCAATTTATTCAATACAAATGTAACAAAATCCCATGTATATTGTATAACGGCTCATTCAGCTGGATTAGAATGATAGATCCCACAACAGCTGCAAGACCATCTTCCTGCAATATTGAATTATCTGGACAAGAGGAGCAAATATAGAATTATTATTTCATATTACGTTATACCCTTCACTTCGTGCCCATGTGAACTGATGCATTCAAGGTTATATGTGATCAAGGCAGAAGGATCCCTTACATAGCAGAGCTCAGTCATAATCTCCTTTGATGGTAATACCTACAGAAGAACACACCTTTCACAGAGTATTATGTAAAGCCGCAGAGGCTTAGAAGAAAGTCTCGGGGTCTAAGAAAGGTTAAGAACAGGGTGTGTGCGTTCTGGGGATTCAGCATAGAGCTCTACAAGTTGGAGAAGTTATGCAGGCAGTTGGGAGAACTCCTCCTCATGTTCTTCGCCTTGGCCGAGAACCATATAACAATGCAAGATTGTTTAGAAGAGGCAAACAGCACTAAACACGGGACGCTGAAAACACAACCGGCTCACATAGCAAAAAAC
This sequence comes from Eleutherodactylus coqui, assembly GCF_035609145.1. Taxonomy (NCBI): domain Eukaryota; kingdom Metazoa; phylum Chordata; class Amphibia; order Anura; family Eleutherodactylidae; genus Eleutherodactylus; species Eleutherodactylus coqui. The sequence continues at coordinate 175,745,881 of NC_089842.1, forward strand.
AGATCTGTTTTATATAAAACATCAGTGCACGCCCCAAGATGTATCCACAGGGTCGCCAGGAAAGTTTAACAACTACGACGTAGTTTGAAGAAGTTTTTCTATTTAAAGGGAAAATGTCACATCTTTGCATATATAGTTCCATCTGCAGGAAGCATGTCAGATCAGAATGATATAGTTTTATGGGGAAAGTATCAGTATAACTTACTTTAGTCATTTCCATCCCTGCTCATTCTGAGCTTAGAGGTCCAGTGAGCAGTCCCAAGTTATTTCTGCATGCAGTGTCACACACAGAAGGCTGTCGATCACAGTTTAGGACTGCCTACTGGACTCCTAAAGCCAGAAATAGCGGGAATTTTATTAAAATACAAAATTTCTATTGAATTTGTTTCCACCACACTAATCAGCTCTCCTGAACGTGGGTGGGCACTACCAAGTGAATTAAAGAAAAGTACAACTCCTGTGTTAAACAGTTAAATGAAAAAAAGAAAGAAAGCAACACAGTAATGGAGATGCACACACAAAAAAAATAAAAAATAAAATGTATAAAAGCTTGATTCTGGGACACAAACATTAAAAACAAGTTAAAAACCAGAATTGAACCAAGTCATCACTCAGGACATAATCCTAAAAGTGTTCATAGCAGCTGAACATCATGAGGGCTAATCGGGCAGCATAGATAAATGCATAGCTCCAGAAAGGGATTAATCTATGACAGAGTACCTGAGGGACAACAAATCACCCAATAAAGAGTGAGAGAATATTAAATTTTATATACATACACACACAACCAAGGCCAAAAGTCTGCTATAGGAGGAACCCACATAGATCGGTTCCTGACTACTACTAGATCACACATCTCTCCAGACAGAGCAGCAATGTAGGAATCATATAAGTTGCTTTCTGGTTTCTACTTGGATGACCAGAAGAAACATTCATCTCCAGTTAACAGTTCTGCCTAATTGTTTTGTCATCGCCTGTAAAATAAAATCAAGACCCAATTAATCTCATAGGCAGGTGCCTCATTTTGCAGACAATAAGGAGGCTAATGAGATATTAAGACGACACTGATGATTGGTGGGTATGGGATAACTCCAAGTTCAAGCTCCTAGAAAACAAGGAGTCAGTATTCGTGTATCTTGACACCACCAAAAGCTAGGTGTCTGACAGGAAGAACGCCCCTTTCACACCCCTAGCTTCTGATAGGGTCAAGCCTGCAAGGTGCTAGCAGCAAGCTGTGGATCAATGTTGGCTGGCCCTGCTGCATTAGGCAAACGGTTCGTTGTCTTCTTTGCCTTACATTATTACCCGCAGCATTAACATGTCATAATGTAAGGCAGCAGGGCCGGCAGAAATGGTTGAAGACACAGCAGTGTCTCACCTGTGTCCCGGCCGGCATTTGTGGCATGTATCCCACCCGGCTGCCAGCCTGACACCTCCATCCCGGAGCCACGTGGCAGCTGCCCGCTGACCAATAAAGAACATTCCCCTACGCTAACACGTAAAGTTCCCTGCTCTGCACTGACAGCATTTCCGGCGCACCAAAGGGGAAGCTACTTTGAGATCTGGCTGCAGCCCCCGGTGGCCACTCTATGCCTTTTGTAGCTTTGTTTAGTGCCCTTCCAGGACCTTGTGGCCAAGAAGCTGCACAGCCAATCACCTTCAGGGGGCGTCACCCCGTCAATCTTGACTCCACCACCTACTGCTGGTGGCGTCAAGATACACTAATACCTAAGGAGTCAATAGACTTCCTTCACACATGCTTCTATGTGTCACTTCTACTTTTAGAAGGGTTTTTGGGGCACACATTTTTATATGCATTTTCAGTCTAAGGCTGCAGTCAGACGAGTGTTTTTTTTTTTTGTTTTTTTTGCACGCTTATGTGTACGAAAAAAAATACGCTCCTCACATAAGCGGAAAGCGCTTCAACGCACGAACTTTCATATGCGCAGCACATTAAACTTTGCCTGTTCACTGGAGCAACTGCTCCACGAAGGTCCCCTCACCACTGACCACTGTATCAGCACTGTCAGTGTTCAGTGATAAGGGGATTCCCCACTGGAATTAACAAAGAAGCACCTTTTAAATGCCCTGCTGTAAGCAGCAGGGAAGCTTTTTCCATGCGCAGGAGTTTCCATTAACTCCTGCTCCTATAGGAGTCAATGGAAACTCCTGCAATACAAGCACCTATCTTTTTTAGGTGCACGGTTTTGCGCTTCAAATTCCGTGCATATGAACGCTTTTGTAGAAACCCATTGGTTCTTTTAGAAGCATGCATTATACGCACACAAAACACATGCTCGTCTAACCAAGCCCTAAGGGAAAACACCTGCGGAGAAAAAAAAAAAAATACCTAGACCATGCTGTGTTTTGCAGATGTGACCATCTTAGGCTGGTGTCACACAGTGTTAAGACGACGACCCTTTTTTTTTTTTGGGGGGGTTGCCACAAAAAAAAAAATACAGCTGTGTCAAAAGCAAAAACTTTGCATTAAGGCATTTGCTATAAATTAATAGTGAAATATAAAAAGCCCTTCAAACAAAGTTTTTTGTTGTGCAGTGTCTCACTGGTGCTGCGTTTTGGTTCCATGGTGTTCATTTTAAAAATTGCAGCGTGTTCTGGGTCTGGTGCTTTCTGGAGTTTTCCTATAGGCATCTCTATAGGGGGTTAAACATAAAAATAAAAAAACAAACGACAAAAAAAAATAAAAAAAAAAAAATTTAAAAATTCTAAAAGCCCTTTTCCTCTCTCACTAAACGCCAGGCAAGAAAAAAGGCTGAAGGAAGCCCAAGAGGGGTCTTCTGAGACTGAGACCATCAATGCCCGATTGGTGGAGGGGTTTAATTGGCGGAATGAATGGATATGACATTGCCTGATTCCTAGTCAAATACATGGCACTGAGCAGTACAAAGTATCTCCTACTGCTAACAATGTGCCTTTATTCTCCTTATTCGCAGTAGTCTTGCGAGTCAGGCTTTCCTAACCAAAACATGGATGACTTCTCCTAAGGAAAGGCCATCAATGTATAAAATCCCCTGAAAATATATATATAATTTTTGCCATTATAAAAAGAAAGCTTTACATTCTGATGTTAATGCAGAGTTGTGAAGAATCCTGATCCCCTGAAGTTACAGCAGTATGTAATCTGTTGCTGGGTCGATAGAAAAGCCAATATTAATTCCCAACTGCCCTGCTATAAGATTTGCTTAGGCTTCTTAAGCGGTCAGGAAAATTCAGATTACATTAGGGACTGATCATTCATACAGTAACAACAGACTACAGTAGATTCATAAAGGTAAAAACTTCTAGGAGCCATCAGTGTAATGCATTAGCCCCATCATATGTCCTTGGCTTCTCAGGTGCCAACTCGTTCTGAGCATAGGAGTAAAGCAAATTCAGCTGGAACACCTTGTGATGGGCCAATATGTCATCTGAACAGAGGAGGGGCAAAGAAATTCCTCTATAGTAAATGTCCCATTCTAGAGCTCGGCCAAGAGTATTGCACATGTCCGCCGGCGGGCCGTGTGGACCATCTGCAGTACAGATAATCCTAAAGAGAGGTCGCGCAGATGCCGCTGACTGCACGCACAGGTACACAGGGTCTGCCGCCATGGTCAGAGGCCGGATTCCGTGCAGGATTCCGGCATGAAATCAGACCCGCCCGTGGACATGAGGCCTTAATGTGTGCAGTGAATACCATGAATACTGACATACAATCCATTGTTTTTGTCAATTACAAAAGTTAATTCCACACATTCATTACACACTTTGTTCTTGTATTGTATTTCCTTTTCTCAAAATAAGAGTGGCTGCGCACTGGCGAGAAAAATCGGGCGATTTTCTTGCACTGTGAAAGTGAAAAACACACGATTATGAAACAAATATTTTCAGTGCTTTCATTCTCATTTGCAATGTTTCCACTCCTACGATGCTGCGTGGAAAAAAAATAATAAAAATCACCCACTCTTTTTGCAATATTGCCCATGGTTTCCAATGGGGGTCAGCGGCAGCAGCGCCAGCCCTATTAAAAGCAATGGGAGAAGATCGCGATCCCCTACCGCAGCTGTCATAGCTGCAGCAGGGGATTCCTTCAGCCCCGCAGTGATGTGAGGCTGTCACATCCAGGGATTTAACAATGCTCTCAATGGGGCCGGCAGCAGCAGCGCCAGCCCTATTGAAAACCTAGGAAGAACATTGTGATCTCCTGCCTCTGTTGTAACAGCAGCAGCAGGCGATTCCTATATTCCCGCGGACAGTCCCTTCATCACTGAACACTGACAGCAGCGGCAGGGTGTTCAGTGATTAGAGCTCCCCCTGCGGGGGATGAAGGAATCCCCTGCCACTGCTGTGACAGCAGCAGCAGGGGATTGTGATATTCTTCAATTGCTTTCTGCCTTCGCTAGTGAGAGGCTTATGATATGGGCCAGGAACACCATCTTTTCTCCTTAGAGAGAGCACCTCGAAGGTGAGGGAGGACACTTATAAGGCCATTCATGCTCCTCTGGGTAATATGCAAATAGGGGAGATGTGTTTTATCAAAACACAGACAAATTTTTGTCACGGAGAGTTTGATGTCACTAGGGCAAAAGGAGCCCCACCAAGTAGTAACATATGGAAATAAATACTACTTCTGATTCTTCTTCAGCTGTCCAATTACTTCTGGTAGGATAGTGTATTCATGGCCGGAACACTGAAGCCCATTAGTTAGAGCATGAGGTTTGAGATGCTAGGCTAGGTAGGAAGAAGAGGATCTACAGTAAATGCTGAAGTCCCTTTGATCTCTTCATCCCTGACCAAGTGGAAGTCCGGCAAGACCAGCTAAGATCTCATGTGACTCTACATGTGGATTACAGCCCGTATGAAAGGATGTACAGCAAGCAAGTCTACATGATACATCGAAATTAAGCTTAACTTCAGCCATTAACAAGAAGGTACCGAATTGCAACAATAGAGAGCAGCTGTAAAACACAGTGATTGAGACAAAAGATGCGCCAGACATATAGAGCCATTAATATTGGATGAGAAAAATATAGATTTTTTTTTTTTTTGTTCCTGGCAAATGAATCAGACTTTCCAATAAACTCAATTATGCATAAGCTTCTTGCGACCTCAGAAATGTCTTTTAATGAGAATGTTACGCTGGTCCCATCTCTAAGGGGGCGGTCAGGAGTTCCTCACATTATCCACAGATGTTTGGGTGGAATTCACATGTGCAAGTGTTCAAATCACATTCCATATATAGCAGTAGGAACAATGGGAACAAAATGTTCATGTACAAACCCTGGACAGCAGCAGAAACAAACACAACGTGGTTCTGCATCATGTCCCAAGCTATGGCAGCGCCAGTAACCTCCTCCTGCAACTTTAAGAGGAGAACCTAGATTTAAAAAAAAAAAATAGGACCTGTCCGCTCTCCTGACATAGCTGTTATAGTAAATACTTTCTGCTTCACATTTTCAAAAATCTGAACTATGGCATTCCTCTGTTATTCTCCCTGAAAATGCATCACTAAGTTGCCAACTGGGTGCTACCACTCTACTTGTTGATTGCTGACCCTATCAGTGTGCAGGGGAACAACTCTGATTGCACAGTGTGTGGGACACACCTCTACTGGCCAGGAAAATGGTAACACCCAGTTGTCTATTTATTTCTACATTACTAGGAGCAGTAACAGAGGCACACACAATGCGGAGTGATGAGAAACGATAAACCAACACTGTTAATTGTTGTCAGGAGAGCAGACATATCTGTGCAAAAGAGGTTCTAAGTGTCCTAGACACCTTCGCTGCTTTCAAGCTGCTTACAACTATATTTAACCATTTCTTAAAAAGGAACCTGCCATAGGTGCTTGTAGTTTAGGTAAAGTGGAGTCCAGTGGGGAAGGGTGGGTGGGCTGCGTCATCCTCACCCGGTTCCCTGATGAAGTCCATGCACACATTGACCAGGTGAGAATGAAGTGACTAGGCTCCCCGGACTCCATGTCACCTAAACCATGAGCACCGTAACTTAGTTTAAAGCTGGTCATAGACTTCATAGGTGTGCAGAAAATAAAGCATATGGGCACAGTGGTCAGACATGTATGTATGTCTACTGCTATAGGTGTTCGATAATGGATACTGGATTTCTAGAGATATCAATAGTTGTTGGCCGACTTAACAGAAGCATCATGAAAACAAGACATGCTTCAACTGTTTGCAGTAAAGATTCACGCCACAAAGTCTTCCAGAAGAGCGAAATCAGGATATTTGTATCAAAACCGTTCCCAGTCAGGCTGCCCATATACATAAATGAGAATTATTCATGGATTAGGAGAACGGCTAGAAGAGATGTGCTATACCCCCATAACGCACTAGCATGGTCACACAAAGGTCCATAGCCCCAACATTGATGACAGAGCAAAGCACAAAGTCTACAAGTCTGCACTTGATTACACAGTACTATCAGCCATCTAAATTGTCAAAGGGTGAAGGTGCTGGTGCCCACTTTAATAAGGTGTGTGATTTGTAGTTTGCACTTTGTTACTGCACTTGTGCTCCCTTTTACACTGGCTGATAGTCATCTAAAGGACTGCACGAGCGCTGATGTCACCACCGCCAAGGTCATAAGCGCTCGGGCAGAGCGTTTAGACAGAAAGACTTCTCTCCGGATCACGGGCTTTTCGCTCAGCGCTTCACCTTCTATATGGTTCACCATAATATGGGGACTAGATCCCTGGTGCGAGTTTCTGACCAACCTTCTTCAGCGTGATCTAGTCCCCATATTATGGTGAACCTCTGGGGAGCCGTATATCAGGGGTCCAGTCCTCACATTATGGTGGACCTCTGGGGAGCCGTATATTAGGGGGTCCAGTCCTCACATTATGGTGGACCTCTGGGGAGCCGTATATTAGGGGGTCCAGTCCTCACATTATGGTGGCCCTCTGGGGAGCCGTATATTAGGGGGTCCAGTCCTCACATTATGGTGGCCCTCTGGGGAGCCGTATATTAGGGGGTCCAGTCCTCACATTATGGTGGCCCTCTGGGGAGCCGTATATTAGGGGGTCCAGTCCTCACATTATGGTGGCCCTCTGGGGAGCCGTATATTAGGGGGTCCAGTCCTCACATTATGGTGGCCCTCTGGGGAGCCGTATATTAGGGGGTCCAGTCCTCACATTATGGTGGCCCTCTGGGGAGCCGTATATTAGGGGGTCCAGTCCTCACATGGTGGCCCTCTGGGGAGCCGTATATTAGGGGGTCCAGTCCTCACATTATGGTGGCCCTCTGGGGAGCCGTATATTAGGGGGTCCAGTCCTCACATTATGGTGGCCCTCTGGGGAGCCGTATATTAGGGGGTCCAGTCCTCACATTATGGTGGCCCTCTGGGGAGCCGTATATTAGGGGGTCCAGTCCTCACATTATGGTGGCCCTCTGGGGAGCCGTATATTAGGGGGTCCAGTCCTCACATTATGGTGGCCCTCTGGGGAGCCTTCTATTAGGGGGTCCAGTCCTCACATTATGGTGGCCCTCTGGGGAGCCTTCTATTAGGGGGTCCAGTCCTCACATTATGGTGGCCCTCTGGGGAGCCTTCTATTAGGGGTCCAGTCCTCACATTATGGTGGCCCTCTGGGGAGCCTTCTATTAGGGGTCCAGTCCTCACATTATGGTGGCCCTCTGGGGAGCCTTCTATTAGGGGTCCAGTCCTCACATTATGGTGGCCCTCTGGGGAGCCTTCTATTAGGGGTCCAGTCCTCACATTATGGTGGCCCTCTGGGGAGCCTTCTATTAGGGGTCCAGTCCTCACATTATGGTGGCCCTCTGGGGAGCCTTCTATTAGGGGTCCAGTCCTCACATTATGGTGGCCCTCTGGGGAGCCTTCTATTAGGGGTCCAGTCCTCACATTATGGTGGCCCTCTGGGGAGCCTTCTATTAGGGGTCCAGTCCTCACATTATGGTGGCCCTCTGGGGAGCCTTCTATTAGGGGTCCAGTCCTCACATTATGGTGGCCCTCTGGGGAGCCTTCTATTAGGGGTCCAGTCCTCACATTATGGTGGCCCTCTGGGGAGCCTTATACTAGTGGTCTAGTCTCCACATTATGGTGGACCTCTGGGGAGCCTTCTATTAGGGGTCTTAGACTCCACAGTATGGTGGACCTCTGGGGGGGGGGGGGGGGAGGCTATTAATAGGCATCTAAAGCTCTCTGCATCATCTGTGACATGCACTTTGCTCTAACCCCCTGGATGGGGGTTGTACTGCAGATGCACTGATGGCTTTTGCCCTGAACATATATTGTATACATCCATCTGGATTTATATCCTGCTTTCAGGGACTCATACCATTAGGTGATTTTTATTTTTATTTAATGCGTTTTGATACTTGTGTGTATTTGTGTTTTTTCTTCTTTGTATGACTTTTCTATATTGAATAAATATATATATATTTTTATAAGTCCTGCACTCCAGTTTCCTTTGCTTCTGATATATACTATAGGAGGGACTTTTTGCTATATGTATGGGTTTTATAAAATAGGTATTATCTACCTCTATTGTATGATGTATGATGCCCTGCGGCTTTTGTTAAACTACGTGAATTTACACATGTGGATTTGTTTTCCAGATTCCACATGCGGAAAACAAGTCGCAGCATGCTCCATTCTAGTGCAGCTTCCATTAAAGTTAATAGAAGCCATCCGATCCATGTACCGTCTGTAAAGCAGGAGTTGGGAAAGAAAAAAAAACAAAAAAAAACAACTGTATTGCGCATGTGGACCAGCCGGTGCTTCCGCACACATCCGCAATGCAGATAAAATAGAAGACCCAGACAGGTACACAGGGTGCTTGGCCGGATTCCACTGTGGGTTCTCGCATGCAGAATCTGACCTGCCCGTGGAAATGAGACCTAATTGTTACTCACAATTCTCCATTAGTCTGATTTTATGTATTATCAAAGTATATAAAAAGCACCTTAAGGCCGGAATCCGCAATAGTCACCTATGTGGATGATCTGCGATATTACGCTTCTATTGAAAAAAAATATAGAACCTCCGCATGTCTACTCAGATAAGCGGATAGCGATTTCCATGAGTGACATTCAAAAATAGAACATGATACCATTTTAAAGTCAATGGAAGCCGTCCGAACCACAGCCCATGTACAATTGACACTGCGGATAGGCTGCGGGTACCCGCGTCATCGCCTAGCGAAAGCGCTGAGAAACTAAATATTGAAAAAAATAATCTGTACTACACATGACCAACGGCGAGGGTCCGCAGTCATGCACAGTACAGAAAAGAGAAGGTACGCTCGGTCAGTGTCTGGGGTCAGAGACGGATTCTGCTGTGGGCTCCCGCATGCAGAATCCGGCTCTGCCTGTGTACAGGAGGCCTAATTGTGTGAGACCAACGATGAGCCAAACAAAAACCATAATAAAAGGTCAGCTAAAAAACCCAAAGAGGAAATTCCACCAACAACTCATCCCATGTTATCTGCTAATAAAGATGACAGGGTGGCTAGTTGCCGTCTACCCCGTTTTCACCATAGACAAGACATGCGCAAATGACAAGTCCACGATAAACATGCTCTTGTATCGTCTGTAAGAGGAACAGCGTAATCTTGTAGATATGATTTAATGGCGAACAAAAAAAAGATAATTATGTTACAGCAAGCCTTCAAATCTACTTAGGGTTCTTCATCAGACTTCATAGAGAAACCCAAGTAGTTTCAAAAGCTTGCTTTATCATGCATTTTTGTTGGCCATTAAAAGGTATATCTACAAGAATACTTGGTTTCTCCTACTAAAAACAATCATTTTGTTCTGACTAACATGGTGCCCAAACCTTTTTTTTTCCTGTATCGTCAGTTTAATATATTGAGGACTTCAAATTATGTAAATCAGGTGACTCCAACCGTGGTAAAACCACGACTCTCAGCAGGTAGACTGTCAGTGCATGCTGGGAGTTCTAGTTCCACAAGTTAGAGATCACTAATAAAATGTCAACTCTCTGGGAATGTCAAGACTGTAAAAGTATTAAAACTGGTCCTGATTTTAGCAGTGAAGTGGCACAATGGTTGGCATAGCCGTCATATCGCGCTGCGGAAGCTGTTTAGATGCTGACCAGGATACCATCTGGAAGCAGTTTTGAACGTGGATTTCCTTCATGCATTTCAGTTTCCTCCCACAGACCAAAAACATAGTGGCAGGTTAATTCTGCCTAGATTTTAGGATGGTTTAAAGTGTCAGCGAGTGCAGCCAACAACATATGGCAGCCTATTTCCCCGGACCTGTTAGGAAGGATAAGTCCTGTGTATCCGGGCTGCAGGAGCTTTTCGCCATCTACTCAAGCGCAGCCAGGATTTGGAGGTCAGCAATTTCTAGGATCCTTAAAAAAAAAAGAAATCCAGTTTTTTTTTTCCAGAAGCTTCATGACTTTCCATTGATCATAAAGAACAGCAGCTACAAGGAGCAAAACTATAGTTAGTTATTCCTTTCAATTGGAAACTCCTGGTCTCTTCCTCCTTGGATGCTTATGTGATCTCACTTCTGACCAGATCAGATGTACTTGGGTTTATGTACTCAAACTAGTCAGCACAACCCCTGTGTTATATTACATGGAGTGTACCACACATGCTCTTTAGAAGGTGGGGGGGGGGGGGGGGGAATACACAGACATCTCTATCACAGTTACTGAAAATTCACACAGCTCCTGTCACACAGTCATAATAGAGGAGATCACAGCTCATCCTCCTAGCCGTATACTTATGGTCTGTAGCTTAGAGTCATTTTACATCAAACCAATATCCTTTGCACATGTGAATGATGTCAGAGTTCGCTTGTGCAGCCTGTTTATATAGACAAATACATCATTGAGACGTTTAAATAAGAAATTGTTCAGTCTTTCACATTTCTGGTATAAGTGACTGAGAACGAGTGAATGAACGTTCTTTAAACTCAACGATTAATGAATGACCCAACAATGATTTTTACACCTGCATAAAATGTATAAATGAAAAGTAAAAGATCGTTGTTAGTCATTGGTTGCGTTTAGACTGAACTATTAGGCCGGCTGCACACGAGTGTGACAGTCTCTCTCTCCCCCCCCCCCCCCCCCCCAGAGACCGCATACTTCCCAGCAGATCCGTCGTTCTGGGTCCCGCGTGACGCTTGCCCGCCCACTGCCGCCGCGTCATATGACACGCCGGCCGCGTCACATGACGCGGCGGCGGTGGGCGGGGAAGCGTTTTCACGCTATCTTCCGCTGTGCTACAGCGGGAGATAGCGTGAACGGACGGCTTCCATTGACTGCAATGGAAGCCGTCTGCGCGCACACCCGCGGCATGCTCTACTAGAGCATGCCGCGGGTGAGGACGGGAGTTTTCACGGTGCGGAATTCCACACTGTGTGCCCTGAGCTATTAGGTTCAATAGAACCTAAATAGCTGCGGGCACCGCAGCGGATTTTCGCCGCGAATTACGCGGCGGAAATCAGTTCGTGGGAAGGAGGCCTTAAAGTTAACTTCCGCTCATTTGAGCCATAATCATTCGGTCTGAAAGGGCCTTTACTTACTTAGGCGAATACAGAATGTAATGGCAAGGTTTTCCCTGCAGCAGAGATGGTACAGGCTCTAGCTGCTCATGTGATGCATCATGGGATTCATAGCACAGACTAGTGAAAGGAAAAATCTCAGCATCAAGATGGAGCCTGACAAGCATCAGACAGGAGGCTGCACTGCATGAAAGTGGCTGCAATGCAAAGAGGAGCTCTCCAGAGTGTCATAGTAAAGGGAGCAGGAATGGAAAAATATGTTTCTGACAGAGTGGCCCTTTAAAAGGTGTATTCCTATATTGGACATTTATAGCATATCCACAGGATATTCCATATATGACAGAAGTCTCACGTCTACCAAGATAAAAGCAGTCCTCCAACTCCCATCTTGCCTGGTGAGTCACTCTGCAGTGTCAAGGTGAAGAATTAATGATCAAGTGGCTACACATGTGCGCAGCTTGCTTCATTCACTTAAATGGGGCACATCTCCATTAATTCTTTACCTAGTTCATACATGTCAAACACAAGGCTTGCCATCTCTTTTGTGGCCTACCGGCCATGCAGCAAGCATTTCACTCGCCCAGCCTGCAGCTCGGGTCTGGTGGCGGCAGTTCAGAGTGGGACCGCTGCCCTCTATCCCCCACTGTCCGAGTGGGCAGTCCTGTACGTAGCAGAGAGGTCAGCGGTCACAGACTTTGCACTGCCATCGATGGACCAGAGCTGCAGGCTGGGTGAGTGAATTGCTTATGGCCGGGCGGTATCCCTACAGGCATTTGGGGTCACTATCACTATACAATCTTACAATTACAAGGTAACCATAAGGATAATGTGGCCATCGGTGAAAAGGAGTTTGACACCCCCTTGACTTGGATGCAGTGACTGCCTCACCAGGTGGGACAGAAGACGTCTGTCCTAAGGATATGTGCAAGTTCTATCAGGCATTTATGGCAGATTCTGTTGGTATACCATAAATGTATATGATAGAAACACCTCTTTAAAAAGAGAATGTCATGTCTGGTGAGTAGCATACACTAAAGTTTATAGGCTCATAAGACAGGGGGGCATAGAGGGGAGAGGGGGGGGCACTTACGCAACTCCCCACCCCATTGTACATCCAGTGGACTGTTTGCAGCTTTAAGTGCGCATGCATTGAAAGGTGTCTGTGCCGTACACTAAGTGGTGACTTCCCAGGTCAGCAGCGACTGAGCAGGGAGAATTCTTAAAAAAAAAATAAATAAATAAAAACCTCTGCCCAACCCCGGCTCCCAAACTCCAAGTCCCATCCATTTAAGCAAGCGCTCCCCGCAGCCCGAGACACACTGCTACATACTAAGATTGCTGGGAATAGATCTACAACACACAGAACTACCAAAACCTTCAACAGTAAACTGATCTCATACAGCAATGACGACGAAATCCTTTCTAGTTGTAAGCCGCGGCACCAACCTTAGAGGCCTGTGGAGTGGAGATCACGTGAACGCTGCTGGCTCGGACACCGTTTGATTTAGGCCGCTTATAGAGTGCAAATCTGCTTTTCCTTCTGCCTCGGTCTCCATTAGGAAGGCAGCCATTGTACCTACAACAACAAGGATAAAGAGGGGTTAACAGTGCGCTAATACCGAGGGCTGGAACTACAGCGGACAAAAGGTTCCCAGAACCCCCCCCATACAGCATCTGCCCACATGGACAAGGCCTCACCGCCAGCACTAGGACGGGGGCTTGTGCATTAACCCCCTGTGGCAGAAGCCAGCTGCAGTTTGTTCCCACTATATGCTGTTCATGATGGGGATGTAAGCTGCATCATGTAGTTACATAATGTACACACATGAGAGCAGAGTTTGGAGTGGCATCACAGCAATAGTAATATAATATTTTTCTTCATTTATTTTATTTTATTTTTTAAACATCTGGGTGTTACAAATTTCATTGTCAATGGGGTGTGTCCTTATAGTCTATGGCTGCTAAAACATATGCACTCTGAACCACTACAGTCAGCTGGGTTTATTCATGTTTCTCCCCCCCCCCCCTTCCCCAATGATAAAACATTCAACTGCGTGCTTTTGTGGCCCAGTTCACAGACCGGACATACTGCAATGCCCACTGCCTGACAGATCGCGTGCGCGGTCCTATGAGTTGTACCTGACTATTGCGGGCTACTCGCAGTCAGTCCTCTCTCTCCTTACTGTATGGGCTCATTCACACGACTAGTTTTGACGCATATAACGCCCATAATGCATGGCGAACGCAATCAATGAAAGCAAATCCTTCATTGATCTATTCACATTAGCGTGTAAATACTGCATGTCGATACGCGCAAGAAAAAGATGGCAGCATGCTCCATTTCTCCGTGTACCATGCAGCGTGAGCCCTATTGTTTTTCTATGGGTAGCATATGCAACGCTGTCCATGCGTAATACATTGCATATGGGCGGTGATATACGCAACCCCGCTATGAAAGACAGTGGGGAGTTAAAAAAAATAAATAAAAAAAAAAAAATCACACTGCGCATGATGGCATGCGTGAGATAAGCGGTCATACGCAGTGCCCTCTCTGCCATACGCGGTCTCTGCCAGCATCACGCAGACTAGTACACTGCTGCAGGACACCTGCAGTGTTTTATGCGTATGGTTGTGTGAATGAGCCATGAAGGCTGTATTCAAAGAACTGAAACAAAGTCCAGCATATTAAAATTAAATCGGTTTCTGAGTCGGAACCGGCGGCCGGAGATTCCTTTGCGGATGCAGCTGAAAACTGAGATAAAACACTGTATGGAGCGCTATTTCTCCCGTCCAAAAGCAATCCAATCCCATTATAGTTAATGGGGACCGTCTGGCGCTATTCGTTCTGTCCTGAGACTGAAGCATTCGGACACAGGGATTCCCCTTTCCCAAATGGAGCAGAAAAGTGGAATCCCCAGCGCAAATGTGAAACCACCGTTACAACATCATTGTGGAAAGATTGATCTTTATTTATGTACGACTGAACAAACCCTTTTTGCACATCCCACGACACATCAGAATAAACCACCAATGAGGTCACCAATCTAGAAGGCCCCCGCATCCCCCAAAAGAAGGGGGTGGCAGGGTTTCCATAACTTGGGTTCACAATACAGCACAACTCAAGGAATAATCAAGGAAGACCTGAAGTTATCAAAAAAAGACTGATGCCAAGCTATTCCCTGGATAGAAGATCCATAGCGGAGCCCGCTCTTCATGATTAGCACTGCCCTCCCCCTTTAATACGATGTAGGGCAAGAAATGAAGTAGGCAGTGCTATAGTGCTGGGGAGCCAGTAGATATGTAGATGAATAACAACCCCTCCCAAAAATTGTTTTTTTTTCTGCCGGACATTTATCCAACCCAAATGTACCTAGTAAGATCCATAGAAGACTGCAGGAACTAGAGTAATAAGAACAAAAAAAAGTTCAAACCTGTGGCAAGCGGTTCTATTCCTCACTAGTGGACTGCTAACTCCGTAGGATCGATGGAGAAAACCCATGTAGTGGTGGAGTATAGAAGGCGTCTCACTCGTGTCTCACTTCTAGCTATTGAGGACCTATTCTCAGGGTAGGTCATCAATAGCAGATTGGTGGGGGTCTGGCACTCAGGGGCCCAGGGATCAGCTGTTCCCCCTCAGCAGTTTTGCTGCAGCGAGTAGACAGCTCTGTACATTGTGGCCTGGGTTGGTACTGCAAGCTGAGCCCTACTGAAGCGAATTGGACTCAGCCGGAAATAGCAATTCTGGCCACTGCGCAGTGTTTTTCTCTGCCGTCCCTCAGATCTGCTAGTTCCAGATTCTACTTTTTGCCTTTCAAGATTGTCAACGCAATTTTCAGACTACCTAAATCCCCACAGTGCACTGGCAGTCTTTAGATTAATTATCAATGCACTATACCGACTTTTTGACTAGCCCAAGTTTGTCACGCCATCAACACTAGCCAATCAGAGACCAGTACCAGTGTTGAAAATGGGGCCCAGAACTGGAGGAAAGTCAGAGAAGAACAACTGTAGGTAGTATACCCCCTCCTGTCCCGAGACAGTTTTATTTATCCTGAAACCAAAGGGCCACTTTAAACACAACCACACTGGTTTCTCTTAAACACATGACAGTTGTAGGTTCTTCACAGAACACATCATACTGGCCAACTGAGCAATCCCATCCCCAAGCATCAAGACATTTACTCCAAATGTCTAGAAGCATCTGGGATCTTCTATGGACGTCTTCCACAACCCATGGATATATGGAACAATTGAATGACCTTATGGTAGTATCTCTTTTCAATGACCCAAAAACATGCCTACTGCTGGTAGACTGACAATTTGTCTTCACATGTCAGCAAATCTTAAGATTGGAACACTTTTCCGTGCCAGTAAAGTCATAGCTAAACTTTGCCAAGCTTCTCATATTTCCTCTTTCTCACCGATTAAGAAAGATCCGTTAATCTTTCCATCCTCCCAATTAAATGGATATATAAACACAAAGCTCAAGAGGCCAGATAAAAATATGGAGACAATGGATCAAGTCAAGCTGCTGCTCCTACAGCAATAACTATGGAAAGTTGAAGTGTGTTTTTGGCAAACTCCATTGCCCATGTCTTACCTCATCCTCCAGCTAAGAGGTCATTACCATATATTTACCATTTTATTGTTCTCCACTCTTTCCAGTTTGGTTTTGCTTTCTATGAGACCATATTTCAGTGTAACAAATGAAAATACAAAAGCCCCCCCATCTTAACCCCATACATTTTTGTATGGACCTCACTAATGGGCTTTAAACCTACACATACATCTATTTAAGGTGCCTTTCTTCCAGAGGCTCCTCTTGCCTATGGTCTGTGTACACTATTCTAGTACAGCCTCATTTACTTGAGCTATGCTAAGCCGCAATACCAGACACAGACCATATAAGAGAGTGGTGCGGTTTCTGAAAGAAAGCAGCCATGTTTTTTGTAATACCATACAACTCAAAAAAAAAAAAACGAACACAAAAAACACACTGACCCTCCAGTTTTTGGACAAAATTCTGTCCCAGGACCAGAGGAGTTGGGGATATATTACCTGCAATTGTACTTCGCTGTAGTCCCTCCGATCTGCCATGTCCAGGTCCTGTGGTCAGGAGGCAATCTTCAGAATACTTAAAGGGGTTGTCCCGCGGCAGCAAGTGGGGGTATACACTTCTGTATGGCCATATTAATGCACTTTGTAATGTACATCGTGCATTAATTATGAGCCATACAGAAGTTATTCACTTACATGTTCCGTTGCTAGCGTCCCTGTCTCCATGGTGCTGTCTAATTTCATAATTTCAGCGTCTAATCGCCCGATTAGACGCGCTTGCGCAGTCCGGTCTTCTCCCTGGTGAATGGGGCCGCTCGTGCCAGAGAGCTGGTCCTCGTAGCTCCGCCCCGTCACGTGTGCCGATTCCAACCAATCAGGAGGCTGGAATCGGCAATGGACCGCACAGAGCCCACGGTGCACCATGGGAGAAGACCTGCGGTGCATCGTGGGTGAAGATCCCGGCGGCCATCTTGCTAAGGTAAGGAAGAAGTCGCCGCAGCGCGGGGATTCGGGTAAGTACAAAAAAACATTTTTTTATTTTTTTTTAACACATGCATTGGGTTTGTCTCGCGCCGATTGAAAAAAAAAAAACAGTTTCGGCGCGGGACAACCCCTTTAATTTCCATAGTACATTAGTAGTCTTAGACTGCCAATGTACTGTACCTGCACTCTGATTGGCCAGAGCTGCTCATGTGATCAGTGCTGGCCAATCAGATAGCAGCGTACATTAGGTAGTTCGAAAATTGCTGCAACCATCTGGACAGGTGAAAACAGGGCCCAAAACTGGCAGAGCGCAGGAGCATCAGAAAACAACTGCAAGTAATATCCCCCCCCCCCCCCCCCCCCCCCTGCCCCTCCAGTCCCAGGACAGAATTCTGTCCTGAAACTAAAAGGCTCATTTACATTGGGTGAATACTAGGATGCCAGAAAACCCACTAATCCTACTTTATATCAGAATCAAGCCAAACAATAAAGACTGCAATTCAATATTTCAAACAGCAAAGTTATTGAGTTGGCCACTTCTGCCAAACCTAGAACTTATAATACACATTTTTTGATATAGGCATTTCAGGGAAAGCAGTTGTCACCCAGATTTCCGAGACCCTAGTTCTGCATCTGCACAGAAGCTCTACTGCCCACACGGTGGTATAGCAAGACATAGTTGTCATTCAGGGTTCTAGAATGGCCTCCATTTCAGCTGCAATAAGAGTCATACTTTTCCAAAAAATTATTATTAAAAAAAAAAAAAAAAAAGGTTCACAATGATTTGAGGAAAATCAGAGACTGATTGGAAGGTTTGAAATGCTCCTTAATTATCAACATCTTGAACATTTTAATTCGTAATGTATACCCGATGAAGGATGAAACGTCTATTTCAAGAAGTATATTTTATTGTATCCCTGGAGCTTCCGGTCTGATAAAGCCAGGTCTAACCTTCAGGTAGGTGCAAAAAAAACCAAAGTCAGCGCTTCCAACAAACTAAACGTGAAGGTGCAACAAACATTGAAACACGTGCCTCAGCGTGCGCACACACGTGTAGTATTGAAATAACTGTTTATAATAAAGGCTTTTCATCTATATTTTGATCAAAACATGTGGGCCCATCTGCCATGCTCATGTGAACCTTATTGGATGGGTTCCCAACACTAAGAGAAGCCACTTTGAACCAAAAAGCTTCCCAATGCATTCAGGGAAAGGATACCAAGTTATATACTGGATGCGGCGGATGGGCCCACATGTGATCAAAACATATACTAAGATCTTGTAGTGCATAGAAATGCAAACTGCTTTTATACGGATACTACAAGCTGTATGAATGCTGAAGCACGTGTTTGTTACTGCATTCTTTAGGTGGGATCTTCTGACAAGACTTGTTTAAACTTGAAGAATGAAAAAGGACAAGGTACATTAGTTTGGCACTTCAGAGTTACTGATCCATGATGTAGACAGGAGGAATGATCATGAATGATAACTGTTTGTTTTTGTTGTATGGCAGGGTTTGACGTGGAAGATTTAGAAGTCTAAATACATTTAGGGAATTCCACTGCCACACACAGCTTAAGTACCACAATAAAACAAAGCGTGTTCTGACAAAGAAGACCTGGAGCAGGAGCACAAAGAAGCCATTGATGTAGAGAACGTTTCATCCTCCAGTCACATTTTCAAGAGTGATCAGACAGGCTGCTCGGAACTTGTGCGTTCACATGAACAGCTGTACTACAGAGGAAACTGTCATTAACCTTTATTCATGGGACCGCAAATATATCACATCCTCCAAACCTCCATCATTCCACAGAAAACCTCCAAAGTCAATTGGGCGCACAGTTCCCATGAGTCCCAGATGTCCCCAAAAGGTCCCTTCTGGCCACTTTTAATATTTAACCCTTAATGTTTCAGCACCCACTTTCACCAGCAACACACACAAGATACAGAGTAGAAGCAGATGCTCCGACCCCTGTGTAGTGGCGGCGCTGATCACTGCAGGCGCAGCTCTCATAGTCAACTGTTGGTTATTGTTTGTAAATACTTTTTTAAACACACAGATACCACCGTATGTGATCATTCATGCAAGTTCCTGTTGGAGTAAAGTTTACCCACAACTCTTGCAAGTGACAGGACATCTCCCCTTTCACAGGGGCCTAGCTGATAGAACTCATTACAAGCAGTTGTTGCAGAGATTCCTGCCGCAGTTTGTCGCACATTCAGCTACAGAGCCTGCCAGCATTTTTTTTGCTAACTCTGCCATTAACATCCTCTTTGGATTGTCACAAGAGCTAGAGCCAAAATCTTTTCAGCATGTTTTGGGATAAGTGGCTTAAGCACACACTAGATATCCAGTTGGCTCAATGAAGAAGATTATGCATTCAATGTTAATTAACACACTGGCTCTTGCTTACATCATTTCCCCTACTTGCAATCCCTTTATCCTGCAAGGCTTTGTGAGCCCAAGAAAACAAGCCGGAAGAGTCAAGGCCCTTTTATACGCAAGGATTATCGTTTAAAATACGTTTAAACAGCAAAAAGTGAGCAAAATCGTTACATGTAAACGAGGCATTGTGCACTATTTATTCACTTGTCGTTAGCTTGGGGGGGGGGGGGGGGGGTGTTAACTGCCATAAAAACCATTGTTCAGACGCCTAAAAGAGGTTTCATTTAAGTGGAATTTGTCCAGTCTTGAGCGGCTGCAGGATGTTTTTTTCTGACCTTGTATACACAAAAAAACTACATTGTTTACTCAAGACAATGGAATCCTGTTGGCCAGATAATCCCTCGCACAAACACATGCCCACCCAAGCAAACAGCTGCTACTGAGTTTACTTTAGCTAATGAGGGAAAATAAAAATGATTAGGTACGAGTAATTTTTTTGCAAAAATATTGTAAATTCGTTCGGCCGTTTAAGCGATAATCGTTGCATATAAAAGGGGCTTGACACATAATTTGCTACAGAAAACGAGAGACAAAGATATTGAAATAGTCTACTTTACACAGGCCAGCTCAGATTAGGAAACAAACGATCGATCAATCGATCAAGCACATGAATGTTAGTCTCCACAGAGCTGTCATTTGTCTGCTGGATATCTCCTCATTTACAAGGACAGTTGTGCAGCCAACAACTGATTATCCTTGTATAACAGAGCTAGACGAATTAGAATTTGCACTTCTAGGGTAAACACAGACTTGCTGTGGATTTTTTTCCGACATTTTAAATGTCCTGAACGATCACTCCATGATGAGATTACAGGGTGCTGTTTGGGTGTCATGTCAGACGGGCACCACCCCCATAGCCATACACAGGCGGGAGCGCGCGCACCGCCCCCATAGCCATACACAGGCGGGAGCGCGCACACCGCCCCCATAGCCATACACAGGCGGGAGCGCGCACACTGCACCCATTAAGACGTGCCATCTTAAAAGAATGCCTGAGGAAATACAATATATTGCAATACTGAAGTATTGCAGTATATTGTACAAAAATACCTTTACATGGGACAACAGTGGAGAACCTAAGCACCAGACAGTTGTCCCACAGACAATTGCTCCTGTGCTTTCATATAGGAACGATAGCTCGTTCAGAGAATGGAGGCAGAGCAGCTGGAGATCTCTTCCGGCCACCGACCTCTATTTACTGCAAACAGGGAGACATTCATAGTGTTTTGTTTCTTATTATTTTGCAGTTTTCAACTGTAACAGTGGTCACTGGCAGAGCTGGGCTAGGGTCTACCTAGCTGATCCGCTATGCTGGGGGCTGCCAGCAATCACATGATCACCAAGTTCAATAGAGGAAACAGCATTGCCTCTTCCTCTATTCACTAAATAGCACTGATTGAGCGCTATGTGGGCTGGAAAAGAAGAGGCAGAAGTGGTTAAACAGCTTCTGTCTTCTCCTCTGGGTCCTGGCTGTCTGACAGCCGAGCACCCGACCAGTTCCTGCTGGATTACAGGAGGTTTCAACCTACGTCGTACATTTACAACGGCATAGGATTAAATCCCAGGACCAAGCACCGTGCATTTACAGCGCTTCAACCCTAATAGGTTAACACTTGTACAGAGATCTACAAAAAAGCAATATTTTGTATTTTTATATCCATAGTAATGAAAAATATTATTAAATTTGTTTTTATGACTGAAGTTAAGAAAATAAATCTGGCTTTCTGATGGCAGTGTCCCTTTAAGCATCCAGCTTCCTCTTGACTTCAGCAATCCTACAAGGCAAGGACTGCCACGGCCCAGCATGGGAACCTTACACTTTTGGTCGTCTGAGTTTACAACAGGAAGGAGTTCTAAATATGAACATGTTAAAAGAATAGAGAGCTGTAATCTGCTGTTGCGGTGTGCAAACTATTGCAAACTTGCTTAAATCTTAAAGGAGATGTCCCGCGCCGAAACGGGTTTTTTTTTTTTTAAACCCCCCCCCCGTTCGGCGCGAGACAACCCCGATGCAGGGGTTAAAAAAACCACCCGCACAGCGCTTACCTGAATCCCGGCGGTCCGGTGACTTCAATACTTACCGCTGAAGATGGCCGCCGGGATCCTCTATCTTCGTGGACCGCAGCTCTTCTGTGCGGTCCACTGCCGATTCCAGCCTCCTGATTGGCTGGAATCGGCACGTGACGGGGCGGAGCTACACGGAGCTACACGGAGCCCCATAGAGAACAGCAGAAGACCCGGACTGCGCAAGCGCGGCTAATTTGGCCATCGGAGGCCAAAAATTAGTCGGCACCATGGAGACCAGGACGCTAGCAACGGAGCAGGTAAGTAAAAAACTTTTTATAACTTCTGTATGGCTCATAATTAATGCACAATGTATATTACAAAGTGCATTATTATGGCCATACAGAAGTGTATAGACCCACTTGCTGCCTCGGGACATCTCCTTTAAGAATTAAAAAAAAAACAAAAACAAAAAAAAACATGTTCTATTCTAGTCCTGAAAACCATATGTAATTTTAAGTACAAAGAAGATCCTGCAGAGTCCAACCACCAGGGAAAACAAGGAAGCCGATTGTCTAACAATTCAGGTTATTTCACCAAGATCAAAGGAAACAAATGCATGCCGAGACAGAAGTGGTCTTGTAAGAGAAAACAGGAATTAGCAATGTTTATGCCATTATTAGAATGGTATTTGTGCTCCTCTTCCTCCTCACACTTATCCATGTAAACAGTATATGAGAACCGTCCCTGATCATCTGATTAGACCCGTTACCAGCGCTGTGAAGTCAGAGTCCCATTTTGGTGGAGTCGGTAGAAATGTACCGATACATAATATACATTCCATTAGCAAAAAAAAAGGGTGTGATTGATATTGTAGTCACTTACTTATTTCAATGTTACAGAGCAAATAGGATCATTTATTGTAGAAAACTGACCCCTTCAAGGCAGGCTCTAGTACCCTGTTGGGTCATCTCTAGCTTGGATACAAGATGTGATATGGGCGGGCATGGAGGCTCTAGTACCCTGTTGTACCACCTCTAGCTTGGATACAAGATGTGATACAGGCAGGCATGGAGGCTCTAGTACCCTGATGTACGACCTCTAGCTTGGATACAAGATGTGATACAGGCAGGCATGGAGGCTCTAGTACCCTGATGTACGACCTCTAGCTTGGATACAAGATGTGATACAGGCGGGTGTGGAGGCTCTAGTACCCTGTTGTACCGCCTCTAGCTTGGATACAAGATGGGATACGGGTGGGCATGGGGGCTCTGGTACCCTGCTGTAGCGCCTCTAGTTTGGATACAAGATGGGATACGGGCAGGCATAGAGGCATACAGGTTCTGTTTGGTATCATGTGTCATATCTGACCACATGTGTTGGAACTGAGCCTCTAGATCGACAGCCTACGAGTTTGCACAAAGTTGCTACCTCAGATGATTCCATACATGTTCTATTGGTGATAAAGCTGGCAACTGGGCAGCCACGGGAGTGTGACAATATTGTGGGGACATTCCTGTGACATACCTGTATGTGCAGCAAAGCATTATCCTGATGGAAAATGCCTCTTGGAAGCCGCCATGAGAGGAACACATGTGGCTGCAGGATGCCCTGAACATATCGCTGAGCTGTCATTGTCCATCCTACCACTAATTGGAGGACCGACTGTTGTATGTAATGACTCCCATCATACCAGCAGGGGGCAGTGTGCGCTCTACAGCAAAGGCAGGATCAAGGCGCTCACCCCTAAGTTCCGACAGACACGCCTGTCGTTCGTGCCCAAACTACACCTGTATTTGTCGATGAAGACAACCCCATTCCACTCCGTTGCACCCTTTTTTATTGTACACAACACCACCACCACTGCAAAATGGAGGAGACGGTGGTTGCTGGAGGCTGTACATGTAATGGGTGCCGTGAGACTAAATGTTCTTCAGCCAAACACCTGAAAATGGTTCCGGCTGACACAGGGGTGCAACGATGGTGCCACCTGTCTCTGGATGGCGGACCACCAAACAGTTGGAGCTGCTCGTGCTTATCGGACAACCAGACAATGCTCTCTACTCATCCGTCGAGGGTGTCCTGGGCCCGGTCACCTTGTGTGCCCTCACAGATCCACTGGTCACAAAACCTCCTAACAGTCTTATCGGAATGGCTCAGTTGGCTGGCAATGCGTTGATACGACAATCCAGGTTCCTGCATTCCAAAAATATGCTTCCTCTCAAACTATGTTAACTGGGCAATCTAAAGTAAAGGTAACTTTTCACGGGGCGATCACACCTGAAGTCTAACTAGGAACAGCGCCTTCAAGCAATAATCGTCTGGTGTACATCCGGCCGCCAACAGGGCACCGAGTAAGCAATTGCTCACCTGTCGGGAGGTTTTTTTTAGCAAAGCAACAGCCGGCCGTGTAAACAAGAGCCAGTTAATAATTGAGTGACTGCTGCTACTGTGAATGCAATATATAAAAACAGTCTTACCACGTTTCGTGGATACAGTCCCTTCTTCAGAAACGCCTGTGAAAATGCTGGAGGTGTAAACAGAACTGTCTGCTGGCGCACCATGAGGAGGCATCACGGGTAATTCCCTTGTTTGATCATTTAGCTACCTACAAGTGACACCAGAAAGGTAGTTTTCCTGCTGCTGGATTAAAGATAACTTGCATTATTTCATGGGACACTTACATGAACCAAACCACTATGTAGATGTAATGAATATAAAATTGTATGGGTCTTTCACAGCAGTGTTCATTAGTTCTTCAAAACCCTTATGCTAGACCGCTAAACCGCCATCCACCGCAGACGTAGGCAGGGAAACCACTACTGATCTTACGATATACATCAATGCTGCGGGCTAAACACAACATTTAGCCAAAAATTTCAAAGACGTTTGATTTCAGCTCAAAGACTAATGAGCATAAAGGATAATCTGTTTCATCACCGCGCACCTAAAATTCTACGGACAGCAAGCATATGTCCCCAATTTTGAAGCGGCAACATAAACTGGTTAATCAAGATGTAAAGATGCCAAAATGAACACACAGCTCGGTATCAAGCAGTAGCCCGTAATGGATATTTGAGAACGGGAAGTAATGTGAAACATCCCACATTTCCCAGAAGCTTTCAACAAGTCATTTGTCAAGCTACAAAGCAGGTGCACTAACTACGTTTCATGGTGGTTAAAGACCAAAACAGATTTGCACATGAGCACTTAAGGGCCGTTTACACAGAGCAATTACGAAAAAGAAAAAAAAAAAAAAGTATATGGAGCAAATGTTCCCAATTATTGTCCAGTGTAAACATGTGCAGATATTGCTCGATCAGCGAGAATTTGTTGTTGATCAAATCTTCTAAAAATCGTATGCCAGAATCACATTCCCCCGTGTAAACAGGCATCTGCTAGTCATTAGAAGGTGGCACAGGAGGGAATAAGGAAAGACAAGTAAGCAAGCTCAAAAACAACAAGTTAAAAAATTTTAATTATATAAAAAAATGTGGGATTGCGTCACGGTATCAGACGTGGATCCGCTGTGCCTCTACAGAGATATGACTGAGTTAACTCCAGGGGCAGCACCTGGGGAATCCCTGGTTTTCACTCCTCAACCACACCAATCAGAACCTCGTCTTCACTGTTGGGACCCCCAGGCCACTGCCCACAGGTAACTTGGTCAGGAAAACCATAGCGTGGTACCAGAGGGTACAGACAGACGCAGTCCATGAACAAAGTAGAGGTCAGGCCTGGGGAAAACCTGAGCTGTTGAGAAACGGGCAGAGTTAGTGAAGAATTGAGGTCAGTGAGCAAGCCAAAGTCAGGAGAGGAGAAAACTAGAAAAAACGAACAGGACAAGAAAAGGTCAAAACTAGGAAATCGGAACAAATGCAATAGCACTTTGGGAACAGTAGCACACCAATTCCGGGTGAGACCCCTGCTGCTTGGGGTTTTGTATTAGTTTTCTAGTCAGATTCTCAATCTGAGTGATGCTTTTACGTGAGGCTACCACAGAAACCGCTTAGAGGTGAGGCATAGACACTCCTGTGATAGTTATGAATGACGATCACACACCTACTGTCACAGTTATAGTACAGGAGATCACAACTCATTCTTCTGACTGTATACTTGTAGTGTGTAGGTTATATAGATGAATACAGAAAAGCAATGAAAATTTAAAAAACTGTCCCCCCCAGCAGGCAAAAATGGCATAGCCTCAGCCAATGAATCATGGAAATGTGAAACTGAAAGTAAACAATTTTATCATCAAGATAGTGTCTGATAAATATCGAACATGGGGCTACACTGCAGTGAAGCGGCTAGAAAATAGAGACCTCCAGAAACCTCCACAAGCAATCAGGTGAGGGGGGGACAGCATGGAAGAAAAAAAATGTGTTTTTGCTGGAGTGGCCCTTTAACATAACTCATGTCTATGGTGAGCTTTAGATCAGCAAGTTAAATTTAGTGGCTGCATGGTGGCTCAGTGGTTGGCACTATTGCATTACAGTGTGGGGGTCCTAGGCTTAAATCTAGCTCAGGACATCATCTGCATGGAATTCCTATACTCTCGTCAGGTTTGTGCCAGTTCCTTCCCACATGACAAAAACACGTTATTAGGAAAGATTAAGAATTGTGAGCCCTGATGTAATACGCATGGTCTATCTAAGGGCTCTTTCCCACGAGCGTATATCGGCCGACCATTTTCACGGCTGGCCGATATACGTGGTGATCTGCTGCACTGGATTCCAATGCATCAGATCACATGGCCGTATTCCTGAGATGTAAAAGCGCCCGGCCAGGCCAATATAGCGTCAGGCGTTTTTACATCGGGCCCAAAAGATAGTCCTTGAACTATCTTTTTGGACGGAATATGTTGGCAGCTGCATGGGCTCCTATGGGACCCCATAGCAGTGGACGGAGGTGGGAGGGAGTTTAGCAGCGTGGCTGCTAAACTCCCTCCCTCTGCTCTCCTCCCTGCTGGCTTTTTGCAATTAAATGGAGCGGAGCTAAGCGCCATCCCGCCTCCTCCCATTGCTGGCTGCAAATAAGGAGCGAGATGTGGGTGGAGCCAAGCTCACACCCTCTCCCCACCCCTTGTCCATAGCCATCAATAAGAGGAGGCAGGACAGGCCGGTGCTTAGCTCCACCCCTCCCATTGCGAAGCACGAGCGGGGAGGGAGGGGAAAGGGGTGACAGCATGGTAGTCTCGCCGTATATGCGCCGGGACCCATGCCGTCTGAACGGGCGCACAAATGTTTGATTTGTGCACCCATTCACCAGTTTTAATCTTTCCTAACATAGCGAATATCGGCCGGCCGGCCTACGCTCATAGGAAAGAGCCCTAAAGGCGATTATTCTACAGCAGTACAGCATGTGAGCATTACTCCAAACACAACAAAGTAAGCCAACGACACCCACATGACGACACAACCCGTTCAGTTGGGAGCCCCTGGAGTGATCCATCCGGCACCCATGGCACACTGCTGATTTTGGGGGAGGGCGGCTGTTTATATAAAACATGGCTGGCTTGAGCCTGCCAGAAGAGGAACCAGTTGTACAGGCATCCATATGCCCTGCATCAGACAACTAACAACAAGTGTGGGCATGCATCAAGAGGGGAGAAGCAGCTGTAAACACGACAACCAGTCTCCTACCGTCCACGGCAAATAAAGTCAAGGAAAGGTTTCTTGGAGCTCCACTGCAGTTTTAGAAGAAAAATCGGTAACAGCCCCCTCCTACCATCGGCAAGTCTGTCGACACTTACAAAATTAATACAAGTGATCCTTCATTAGGTAAGTGTTTGTGTGGCACTCTTTAAATGGATTAATAAAAGCAAAAAAACATTTTCTTCTACTCCATGTGCAATTTTTTAAATTCTGTGTTCGTATATGATTATGGGGGCAGCCATCTTGCCCGAGCTGCTCTTTTCAGCAGCCATATAAACCTTTTTAGAGGACCTATTGATTCCTATGGGATACTGTTGCTGGACCTATGCAGGTTATATTGTGCAGGGAGGGGGAGGAGGTGAGCCCTGATTGTCAGCCATTATGAATGGTGGATCCTGTGTTAGCGATATATACAGGTATGATCTTTCATTGTAATCCTATGTGTGATGAAAAGGTCTCTCCACGGACCACGAAGGATCAGCTATTATCTTAAAAGGGGATTTCTGCAATAGCTCTAACTGACTCAGAGATTTTCCAGGGAAGACTATTACCGATTACCTTATTCTTAGGATAGGTCATCAATAGTTGATCGGCCAAGGTCCGGGACTCAGGATCCTGGAGGATCAGGAGCTTGCTGTCAGTGCTGCGGTACACTAGGGTCAGAGTGGAGGTGCTGTTCTGAACCCGCTGTAGTAGCCGGCAACTGTAATTGCAGATGCAGCTCCCATTGATTAAATTACAGCTATGCCTGCAGTTACAAGTGCTGGCCACTACACAGGGACTGGAGCTTCCGCTCCAACCCCTGTGTGGAGTAGTGCTGACAGCAGGCACTCGCTCAACTGATTGACCCAGATCTTGAGGGATCCCGAATGATCAACTACTAATGACCTATCTTAAGAATGGATCATCAGTAGTATTTTTCCTGGAAATACTTTTTAAAACAAACAGAGCAGTACTTACATGTGCTCTGCGGCAGGGATCCAGTGAGGTTGCACTGCAGTCCTCCCGGTGATTATTGTAAAGCAGGGGTCCTCTAGGCCAGGGGTCCCCAACTCCAGTCCTCAGGGACCACCAACAGGTCATGTTTTCAGGATATCCTATAGTAAAAACACCTGTGGCAATGTCTGAGGCACCAACAATAATTACATCACCTGTGCATCACCTGAGGAAATCCTGAAAACATGACCTGTTGGGGGTCCCTGAGGACTGGAGTTAGGGGAACATTGTTGTAAAGGACTAGTAATTATTAAGAAATGATATAGCACAAGTGTTTCTGGTGGCACAATGCTCCACACAGCTCTGCTACATACACTTTTTTCATCCCATACAACAGGGATCACATCCAGCACAGCAGTCCTGCACACACTGATCACCCCGATCACCCCCCTGGTCATGAGACCCCAGACTCCTCCCCCGCAGGTGACTGCTTACAGGACCTGTGGGGAGGTCACCATCATGTGGTCACACGGCTGCTGTCTGGCTCGCATATATCTATATTAAACCCCAGTTCGGCACCAACAACCAATCAGGTTAATTCAGGGAACCCAAACAACCAATGAGGTTGAATCACACAAGCCAAACAACCAATGAGACTGGTTGTGATTCACAATTCCAGCAATGAGGTTGCTGGAATTGCTGCATAGTGCCAAACTGGGGTTTTATATAGATATATGTGTCTGGCTCTGCAGGTTTTTAGTAACGTGAAGGACCTGTGATGATGACATAGTCATGTGATCAGGGCGGAGCTCAGAGACCTGGTGACTAATCCCAGGACGGTGCCATCTTCACATGTAACTCATTCACTCAGACAGGTAGTTGTTAGTATTCCATAGCAACTGAGGCCTTGGGGGTTTGAAGGGGATGTAGTCCGTCCATAATCTGCACAGGGATGAAGGACCTGTGATGACGCCACCTTCATGTGATCAGGGGCGGAGCATGTAACTCACTCACAGACGGACAGGTAATTGCAAGTATTTTGATTACTTCATCAGAAATCACCACACCACTGCAGCACCTATGCTCTGGACGCCTGGCATCATGGCACCCAGGACGAGAGCACTGATACCAGGAGAAAAGGCAGCGACGCTGCAGCAATCAGGTGACTTCTGCTGACGTCATCTCCCAAATCAATGAATGGGAAAACAGCTAGGCAATATCACTGGATCCTCGAAGCAGAAGATATACAAGTACTGTTCTCTCATTTTAAGGCAGTTGGAGCAGTGTTGTCTCTTAACCAGGCAATCATTTTACTGGCCGAAGTGAGAACTTCAAGATAAGATTTTTGTTAGATAATGATATGAAATATGGGCAAAAAAAAAAACAAAACACCTAACTTTTTTTTTTCTATGGACAAAGACTGGATTTAACTCAATAGGTCATTTTCTGATGACCTATTTGCTTTAAAGAAAAGCTGTAACCCTAGGGCTACTTTCACACAGTCGGTGCTCACCAACATGCCATTTCCCCGCTGATGTGATTAGTTTGTGTTGAAAAAGGCCTCGCATCACTTCAGGCAAGTAGTGATCCTCCGCCACGCCATTGTTTTCAATGGGAAACCTTGCATCACACTTGTGTGCACCTCGCTGCGATGCTTTGGCAGCCCCATTGAAAACAATGGGTGATGCGTTCCAATTATGGGCATGCTGAACAAATTATCAAAACAAGACGACATGTGATAAACTTGACTTATGATATCTGCTACAATCCTTAAGCATGTATGGGATAAGTGTAACACATCAGTATTCTTGGACTCCATAGTGCCATCTCGATGACTGCAAGCCCGGAACGAACAACATGCATGCCGCAGATGCAACACATCAGCATCGTTGGGTTTGGCAAAGTACAGACCCGCTAACCAAATGATGGGCAACAAGACGCCATGGATTGGAAGCTTACTGGTGTGGTTATTCAGATCTCAGTGTAGACACAAACAAAGAAAATCTGCTAAGCTTCATGGTACCCCTAAATATGCACAATATAGTAGAACAACCAACATTTCTTACACCTACATATCAAACTAATAAACAAAGAACTAATGATTCAGTTGCAATTATTCTAATTATCACAAACACGCAGGTAGAAGGAAGCATCCCCAACTCCATAGCACCGTGAAATACAGCAATCAAGCAATACAACGACGCATTGACATGAAACGCTACAAAAGGGTATATGTATGATTTGAGGAAATAAAAAAATTAAAAACAAAAAAAACACAACACACACAATAACTCAATTACATAAGGCTTCAAGGGGTTGCCTCATGCCGAAACGTTTTTGTTTTTTTTTTGCATAGGCCCCCCCGTTCGGCACAGGACAAACCCAAGGGATGTGTTAAAATAAAATAAAATATAATATATTACTTACCCGAATCCCCGCTCTGCGACTTCTTCCTTCTCCAAGATGGCCACCGGGATCTTCACCCACGATGCACCGCGGGTCTTCTCCCATGGTGCACCGTGGGCTCTGTGCGGTCCATTGCCGATTCCAGCCTTCTGATTGGCTGGAATCGGCACACGTGACAGGGCGGAGCTACGTGCTGCCGCGTAGAAGGGGGCGGAGCCAGAACGCAGCTCGTGCCCGGGCCGACCAGAAGGGAGAAGACCCTTCTGCGCAAGCGCGTCAAAAAAAGCAAGACGACCCCGGAATTAGACGGAGTCATGGAGACGGGGACGCCAGCAACGGAGCAGGTAAGTGAATAACTTCTGTATGGCTCATATTTAATGCACGATGTACATTACAAAGTGCATTAATATGGCCATACAGAAGTGTATAACCCCACTTGCTTTCGCGAGACAACCCCTTTAATGTGAACAAAACCAAAATCAGTAGTATCGAAATACCAAAATAACGAAGCACAAGAATTAAGTATGCAGTCTGATATAGACGCTGGCAATAAGTGAAAGACCATTGAGGACCATATAAAGCCCGTAACCAGAGTTCGAAAACCATGAGTAATCACGACAAATACAATTCTGATCTAAAACATAAAAGTGTAAATGACTCCTCAAATTAAACCCGAATGGCACAAAATGTTTTGAGCTTCATAATCCAAAAGGATTCCCTGGTCAAGGGAAGACACGCACTGTCACCTCATCGAACCAGTTTTATAAGGTTTGGTGGATAACATTTTCCTGAGGCTTTATTCCCACTAGCGTATATCGGCCGGCTGATATATGTCGTCATCATCAGGGGCGTAGAAGCTCGTGAACGGGCGCACAAATCTAACATTTCTGCACC
The DNA here is from genome assembly GCF_035609145.1 of Eleutherodactylus coqui. Taxonomy (NCBI): domain Eukaryota; kingdom Metazoa; phylum Chordata; class Amphibia; order Anura; family Eleutherodactylidae; genus Eleutherodactylus; species Eleutherodactylus coqui. The sequence continues at coordinate 175,777,275 of NC_089842.1, forward strand.
CGTTCACACAGCATGGGTCCTGGGGCATATACGCTGAGGTCACCATGTCATCCCCCCTTCTCCCTGCCCATCCTAGGCTCACCTCTGCTTTCCTTCCCGCTTGTTCTTTGCAATGGGAGGGGCGGGACAGGGGCAGAGCTAAGCGCTTGCTCGTCCTGCCCCCTTCCATTGATGGCTATGGACAAGGGACGGGAGCCAAGCAGAGGGAGGCTGCTAAACTCCCTCCCACCTACAGCCGCTGCCATGGGCTCCCATAGAAGCCCATGCAGTGGCAGATATATTCTGGACCTAAAGATAGTTCCAGAACTATCTTATGGGCCCGACATAAAACCGCTTGGCGCTATATTGGCCGGCCGGGTGCTTTTCCGTCTCAGGAATATGGCCATGTAATCTGATGCATTGGAATCCAAAGCATCAGATCACAGCGTATATCGGTCAGCCGGCCGATATACACTCGTGGGAAAGAGCCCTTATTATGTGATTTTTTTTCCCAAGCCCATTTGTTTAACATTGATATGTTAGTTATCATGCTGCATGATATCTCCTGCATTTGCCATTTATCATGACTGGATTATGTGATTCTCATGTAACCATGAGGGCTTAATTAACGGCTTCAGCTTGATGTTCTGGTCTTAAAATGTTTTGTGTTGGTTTTAATTCACTTCATTTGCTACAAGTAAATGGCGCCGTGTGGCACTGGAAACGCATCAGTCAGACATCATTGCGTGCGGCGGTCCTTTGGCATCACCATAACTTAGTTTATGCTGCTGTGGGGGCGCGATAGGTTCCCTTTAAAGGGGTACTGCGTTAAGATAAAGTTATTCGCCATATTGAGGATAGGGAATAAGTAGCTAATCGTAGGGATACAATGCGTAGAACCTCCATCGATCGCCAGAACAGGATCCCACATCTCCCTAGGAGGCTGGTAAAATGAATGGAGCAGCCTCCATTAGATGTGCATTCTCGGCCATCATCTAAAGTGTAAGTGGTCTCCCGACTCTCTTACCCCGACAAGATGTGGGTTGGGCAGTTTGATCTGAACTGCCAGATTCTTTCGGTCCTGGGGAGAAGCCATCACAACCTTCTCCCATCTCTACACTTATCGTAAAGTAGCATGGAAAGGTGGAGGACAAGAGCTCCGCCAACAGCCATCGAATGAAGTATAGCCAGCCTCGGAGCTGGGCCAACACCACCCAGTACTTCAGGTAGGCATCTCAACAGGGTACTGCAATCTGTTTTTTTTACATAGTTGGCTGGACCTAAAGCACATGGGGCAGAAACAGATGAAAAATTATTGTGCCACTCATATAGATTACATGAAGCACCAAGATCTCCGGTTACATACAGACCTGTAAAACCCCGAGTAACAATATCTACTTTGAGGAGGCCAATCGGTTCTGTCTCTAACACAATATTAAACGAGAGCTTGTAGGAGTTGGAGTTGTCCTGACATGACTTTGTTTCTTATCAAAACTTGTGTTTCCATAGAAACGTAGAATTTAGCTGCAGATCAGGAACCGCTTGGCCCACCTAGTCTACCCCTTTTCCTACATGTATTTCAAGAGTCAGTGAATTCAGATTTCACGACTATTTTGGTCTGAACAAGCAGACCTCCTTGACAGATAAATGAAAACGGGTCGCCAAAGATGGCACTAAAAGACGGAAGCAGCATTATACTGCATAGTCTCAATGTACCAGGTTATATAGGAATGCCCGTGACACGTAGGGAATAATTAAATATGGACTCCGAGAGCAAACAGATAAATCAAAGTACTTAGAACTTCTAGTATCGTAAAAGTGGAGCAACTCTCCTCAGCAACCAATTCTGTGGTTGTCGAAAGGGTCTTCATGATATCGGACTTAGTCTTATTTCTAATCGTCTGGTGCAGTCCATGGCTTATAGAAGCCAAAGTCTTGAGCTTCGATCTCTTCTGGAGAGCCCCTTTAAGGGCAATCTGGTGTGCTAACAGATTCCCAGCAGAACATTCCAGCTACAAAATGTGAGCACGCAGCATTCTCGCTGCTGGATGCAGATGTCCTGGAGAACGGAGCATCACTAAACGGGTTAGCACAAAGTGTCTTAGTAGTGTGAAGGGCAGAAAGAGACCCCTTTGGCCGGCTTTTCAAAGCAAAAATAAGGCATCCACATTGGATTTAATGGATAACGCCTCCTACCTTGAGAAATATTCTTTATAGCCACTTAACCTGCAAGGCACCTTTTGACTGACCTCACTAATGGGCTTTAAACCTGCACATACATCTTTTTAGGGTCATGGTGTGGCTTCCTACGGACAGCCAGGCTCCTGCTCAAACAGTCTGGCGGTTTAACCCCTTAATACCACAATCAATAGCAACCTCAACATGTAAACAGATGACGGGGTGAGAGGGCTCCCATCACCCATCAGCACTCTGCAGTGCGATCACTGCATGTAACCCAGCCTAATAGTCCCCCATTTCTGCAGAGTCTAATAGGCTTATGGTTCATTTACACGCAATGATTATTGCTCAATATTTGTTCAAAAGAGCAAAAGTAAAGCCATCTGCAACATTAGTTTATTGCCGAGTTCCAGCCTGCGTAAAAATAGTAGTTAGTTCGCTTGTCATTTGGTTTAAATGGCATTTGTTTGGTATTTCAAAGGACTTGAGGGGAGGGGTAACTGTTTGCCCAGCTTAACACACTGACCAGAGGTTATTACTTAGTTCACCCCCCCCCCCTCAAGTGAGCAAACATACAGGGTTTACATAGCTAATGAGGGAAATGAGGATTTCAAGTGATTATCTTTACGTTTAAATGCTCAACATTTGAAAGAAGAAAAAAAAAACCAAACAGTTAATTCATTTGTTCAAATGACAATCCTTATTTAGTGAATAGTACTAAAGGCCCATTTACGCGCAAGTAATGCAGTGTACTATTCCAGCGATTGAACAATTGCATCTTCAAATCCTCTTCAGGGACAAAAATAGTTTAAAAACAACTTTAAAGAGAAAAAAAAAAAAAGTTTAAAAAAGAAACACGCGTTTTTCCCCCCACACAACTTTTCCCCCAAATGGATAAACGATAAAAAAAATAATTAAGAAACACGATAGGCATTACCATGTTCATAATGGCAGACAAAAATATTTTATTTATTTATTTTACATGAAGGTCGTAAAAATAGTAAAGACAAAAAAAGGTAATACCAAAAACTGTTATTTTTCCCTTTTTTTGGGGGGGTGGGGGGCAAACAGAAGGGTCACACGCATTACAAACTAGTACCAATAAAAACGACAACTTTTCTCACAAAAAAAAAAAAAAAAAACACCCAGCAGAGCTCCATAACCAGACAAATAAAAAAAACAGTATGGATCTCAGGGCTTATTCCAACGGGTTTTCACGTCCGGCCGATATACTGTGTCCCCTCCTGTGGGGGTAGCCGCAGTGCACTGAGCTCCTGCCCCCTCTCGCACTATTTGCAATGAGAGCGGAACGGAGCAGAACTTAGCTCCGCCCCAGTCCTGCCCCTCCCATTGCAAATAGTGGAAAGGGGCGAAGAGAGGGCAGAGAGGAGGCGGGAGCTCAGTGCACTGCTCCCAGCCTGGCCCGCCTCCTCACCCTGCAGATAGAGACAGCGTATATCGGCCAGGCGTGAAAACCCGGCCGATATACGCACATCAGAAGAAGCCCTTAGAACGCAGCCACACAGATTCAATTGTATGTTTAAAGACTTGTTTTTAATTGTGCAAGAAAAGTAAAATAAATTTTAAAAATCCATATAAACTTGGGTGTCCCACTAATCGTGCTGATCCATATATGATAGTTATTTTCACTAAATAGTAAAACACTGTAAATGCAAACCCCCAAAACAATGGTGGAATGACCATTTGGCTCAATACACATGGTCGGATTTGCATTGTGAAATCCAGATCGGGTGTCCGCCTCTGGACTCCGCAGCAAATACCTGCCATAAGCATGCAATGTGGAAGCAGGTTTCCATGCCCACGAGCGGAAATAAATTGCGTTTTTCTACTTGCGGGGGGGGGCGGGGGGTTGGCTTAAAATGGACCATGCTGCGATTTTTCAGAGTCTGTGTTGACGGCTTCCATTGAAATCAATGGAAGCAGTGTGCCCCGCTGCCCTTCCGCAATCGTTGCAGAAAAGCCGCAGGATCCGCATCATCGCCTAGCAATGACGGGTCATATCTGTACTGCGCATGTGGGCCGGCTGGCACATCCGCAGTACAGAAGGAAAAACATCCAGATAAGCAAGCAGGGCTCACAGGCCGGGCACATGGGGGGGGGGGGGGCGGGAATTCTGCTGCGGGTCGAAATCCTACCCAGTCGTGTGCATTCAGCCTCTGGGGAGAAAATTTCAGACAGGACCAAGTAACCAAGCACTGGCTCACTCATATGCTGGGGTGATAGTTAATGAATTTGGGAGGGGGAGGAACCAGAGTCGCCCTTTAAAAGTCAACAAAAAAAAAAAAGTGTCCTGCAAAATGCGCCAAATCAGGGGCAGTGACTAGCACTCAGCATGACCCATCGAATTTTTGGAGTCAGGTAGCTCCCTAACTTTTCGCCAAGTAGCAAAGTACCAGTTGTTGGGAAGGGGGAAATCTCTAAAAGCTCTAGGAACGTCACAGACATAGGTTCCCCAGCACTCCACGATTCTTTAGTCAGCTGCTAACATATGGCAGGACCCAGCCATCCCGCATCAGGCACAAAGGAGGCACTACTACTGGATCCACCTGCTGGGCACTGCTAGACCATCTATGGTCTCCTGCAGCTGCCTACTCCTTCCTCTCCTGCTGCCGCCTGCAGGTTTGCTGCACGATTAACTCTTCTGGTTATCCATCCCACTGTGCCCCCTGCCCTCACTTCTCTAGGGCTACCATGCTCCCCAAGCTAAATTTTCCAGGCACAGTGCCCATCTTCTACCAGCCTGGTCCAGTTTTAAGCAGTTTCAAGACCAGTTTTAATAAATCTCCCTCCATTGCCTTCAGGAACACAGATTCCTATATTCGCCGAAGTTAAACTGCTGTCATGAGATCTCTGTAGACAAACTCCGTCGGCTTAATCAGATTTCTTTTATTCTTGGACATCTGGGTTGTGTTTCTGAAGCTTAATTGGGGCCAAAAGCCATGAATTGATTTCAAATTTTTAAGTGAATCCGTCACCATCACGGACTCCTTTAATATTAGCGCATATGTAAAGCGTCATACAAGGCCAAAATAGTAAGTGCAGCTGCACAGCTCAAGGAAAAAAACACTCACAGGCAAAAGCTGCTATGAAGCTCTAGGCCAAGTTATAGATGAAGGCTTTTGCAGGTTCAGTTGTCCACTCTCTAACCACTGCTGCTCGTTCACACGTTAACCCTTTGCAATCTATTTTTGGATTCAGGGTTTCCTACGGGCTTAATCTTTCTGCCATTATACATGCTGGCGAGGATTGTACTTGATAGGCCATGTACTTGATAGGCGCTCTGCATAGGCAGCCCTGGGGCCTTTCAGAAGGCCCCAAGCTGACTAGCAGTCGCACAGCTTCCCGCAATCTTATCGCGGGGACACTGTACAGGGCCCCCGAGCGTCGGGTGCAGGCTGTTCTTACAGCCGGCACCAATTCCGACGAGCCGCGCCGCTCGTCAGAACTGTTAACACTTTAAATACTGACAGCGGTATTTAAAGCATTAAAGGGGGTGGTCTCGCGAAACCAAGTGGGGTTATACACTTCCGTATGGCCATATTAATGCACTTTGTAATGTACATTGTGCATTAAATATGAGCCATACAGAAGTTATTCCACTTACCTGCTCCGTTGCTAGCGTCCCCGTCTCCATGGTTCCGTCTAAATTCGCCGGCAGCTTGCTTTTTTAGACGCGCTTGCGCAGTCCGGTCTTCTCCATTCAGCACGAGCCGCTTCAGTGTGCTCCCCGCTACAGCTCTTCTGCGCATGCGCAGACGAGCTGTCACTGCTCGGGAGCGCGCTGAAGCGGCCATTGTGCACCATCCTCTGTTAGAGGAAGGTGCAGAAACTGGAGCTGCCCAGCGGAGAAGCCCAGCCCAGCCCAGCCCAGCAGCCCCGAGAAGCCTCCCAGGTAAGTGATGGGTCGGGGGGGGGCTGCCGCTGCGCCGGGCTGCGCGGGGGGGGGCTGTCGCTGCGCCGGGGGGGGGGGGCTGTCGCTGCGCCGGGGGGGGGGGGGGGGCTGTCGCTGCGCCGGGGGGGGGGGGGCTGTCGCTGCGCCGGGGGGGGGGGGCTGTGCTCGCTGCGCCGGGGGGGGGGGGGGGGGCTGTCGCTGCGCCGGGGGGGGGGGGGCTGTCGCTGCGCCGGGGGGGGGGGGGGGCTGTCGCTGCGCGGGGGGGGGGGGCTGTCGCTGCGCCGGGGGGGGGGGGGGGGCTGTCGCTGCGCCGGGGGGGGGGGGGGGGCTGTCGCTGCGCCGGGGGGGGGGGGGGCTGTCGCTGCGCCGGGGGTGGGGGGGGGGGCTGTCGCTGCGCCGGGGGGGGGGGGGGGGCTGTCGCTGCGCCGGGGGGGGGGGGGGGGCTGTCGCTGCGCCGGGGGGGGGGGGGGGCTGTCGCTGCGCCGGGGGGGGGGGGCTGTCGCTGCGCCGGGGGGGGGGGGGGCTGTCGCTGCGCCGGGGGGGGGGGTGGGGGGGGGGGGCTGTCGCTGCGCCGGGGGGGGGGGGGGGGGGGGGCTGTCGCTGCGCCGGGGGGGGGGGGGGGGGGGCTGTCGCTGCGCCGGGGGGGGGGGGGGGGGGGGCTGTCGCTGCGCCGGGGGGGGGGGGGGGGGGGGGCTGTCGCTGCGCCGGGGGGGGGGGGGGGGGGGGGCTGTCGCTGCGCCGGGGGGGGGGGGGGGGGCTGTCGCTGCGCCGGGGGGGGGGGGGGGGGGGCTGTCGCTGCGCCGGGGGGGGGGGGGGGGCTGTCGCTGCGCCGGGGGGGTGGGGGGGCTGTCGGCTGCGCCGGGGGGGGGGGGGGGGGCTGTCGCTGCGCCGGGGGGGGGGGGGGGGGCTGTCGCTGCGCCGGGGGGGGGGGGCTGTCGCTGGCGCCGGGGGGGGGGGGCTGTCGCTGCGCCGGGGGGGGGGGGGCTGTCGCTGCGCCGGGGGGGGGGGGGGGGGGCTGTCGCTAGGCCGGGGGGGGGGGGGCTGTCGCTAGGCCGGGGGGGGGGGGGCTGTCGCTAGGCCGGGGGGGGCTGTCGCTAGGGCCCGGGGGGGGGCTGTCGCTAGGCCCGGGGGGGGCTGTCGCTAGGCCGGGGGGGGCTGTCGCTAGGCCGGGGGGGGCTGCCCGCTTGTGATGGGGGGGGGCTGTCGCTAGGCCGGGGGGGGCTGCCGCTGCGCCGGGCTGCGCCGGGGGGGCTGTCGCTAGGCCGGGGGGGGCTGCCGCTAGGCCGGGGGAACTAGCGCTGGGCTCCGGAACCTAGCGCTGGGCTCCGGGGCCTTCACCTGGGCTGAGGGTCTAGCGCTGGGGAGCCGGGGGCTAGCGCCGGTTACCCCTGCTGTCTGGTCGGCGGCTGCGATGCGTCCGGTTGCCATGGAGACACAGCTGGCGGCGTCTCGGGAGCGCGCACGTCGGGCTGCAGCGAGCGACGGGGAAAGAGCCGGCGGCCATCTTGAGGAAACTTTTATAAGTTGCTGAAACGCTGGAACAGTAAGTACGAACCAGCTAGAAATGTCATTTACAGGGGGGCTTTGTAATGTATGTTTAATGGGGGGGACTGGGCAAAAAAAATAATTAACTGCTTCCTCGAGACATCTCCTTTAACAGTTCTGACTAGCGGCATGGCTCGCCGGAACTGGTGCCTCCAGGTGTCCGCTGTAAGAACAGCCTGCACCCGACGTTGTATGGAGCGGGATCCACCAGCGATCCCGCTCCATGCAAACATTTGTTCGGACAAAGGAACAAATGTACTTGCGATCAGGTTCCTGAAACGGAACCTGTTCACAAGTATGGGACCAGCTGTACATGAAAATGGTTTTTCAAAACTGAAGAACCCTTTTCTATAAAAAGGTCCTAACATCTATATCCAGCACTGGAGGTGGAGATAAACATCCTCAGGTTGGCTGTATAATGAGTGGTGATGGTCTAAAATAGTCCCTAGCCCTCCATTTATGACACTGTAGAAATACTTGACTAAAGTTCTGGCAACAGTCCAGAAAGCTGGGCTGAACCTCCGCCAGACCACATTAAAGTAGAGGATAGAACACACATTTCCATCCAACAGAACAGCCAGAAACTACACAACAGAATTACCATCCAGAAAACGTTACGCCACTTGTTTTTGCTGCAGGGATAAGGGAAACCCTGTGCATTTTATTTTTTTTACCAAAAAATATATATTTATTTTGCAGGGAAAGAGGAAATGACAACAAAGTCTGGTGTCTCTGCGAAATGCGCTCATCCAGATATAAAGCGCAGCAAACTGACCCGTTCCTGAACTCTTATGTGTCAGCAGAACGGCGCAGCGCACATAAAGGGCTTGTCTCTCTATTACAGAGATCAACAGAGGGGGGGGGGGGGGGGGGAAGAGAAATCGCTGCACATTGACCTCCAGGCTGCCTGCAGATGTCTGACAATCTGGGTTTCCGAGACGGATCTGGTAAATTCTGGTCCTTCAAATGGAAACACAGATGGGACCTGAAAGCTCTGTGGACAAAAAGACAGAAGGGGTGAAAAGCCAATATTCAAATCTCCCAACACATTGTTAGCTGAAGAGGAGGGGGGATATAAATCACAGTGATGAGACCGGACACTGCGCTCTCCATTCCAGCGTTACACTCAAGTCTCCATGTAAGGAAAGGAACATTCTGGGACTTAATAAAGGGTTAATAAAGATGAAGCCTTAAAGGCACGTCCAAACCAAGTGCAAATCTGCAACATTTCTGCAAACTGTCAAAATCAGCACAGTGCAAAAATCAGGTGCCATCACTTGACCAACAGCGCCGCGCTCACTGGAGGCCGCCGGGTATGACTTTAGAGGGAAGGCGCTTTGGAGGCTGAATTTTGCTGTAGCATTTCCATTGTGTGTAAAGAGGGTTTCAGAGGATTACATAAAAACAAATCCTATACACGCACTCCTTTTAAATCCAGCGTTACCGGTCAAGTCCCGGAAGCTGCTGCTGCGTTCATTCATTGTGCACATGACCACTCTGCAGGCACCCCTGTAGAGAAGACACATGACCATTGAGGCCATTGATTGGCTGAGCAGTTGTGTGAACTATGAACTGCACATAGCCGCTGCATTAGCTTGCAGGACTGGACCAGGAGGCCATTTAAAAGTTGAGAAGTTTTTTTTTTTTTCCTTTTTCTTTTTAAACCCCAAAAACCTACTCCAATAAAATGCACCTAACAGAGCTCAGCCTTACACGGGCGGATGGATTCCACATGCGAGAGCCCTTGCAGTGAATTCTGGCTGTGAGCCCGGCCGGTGTCCCTGCGTACCTGAATGATCTGTATTGTGGATGACCGCGCTGGCTTGCCGTTGGTCATGCCTAGTACAGTTTTTTTTCCTTAGGTGGTTTGCATTTCCCGTGCTGTCGCAAAGCGAGGACATGGGTACGTAATTAGCTGTGGGTACGTAATTAGCTGTGGGTCGGGCTTCAATAGAGGCCAGACACAGTAAAATAGAGTATGTTGCGATTTTTCCTGCACTCGCAGGAAACGCAATTCGTATTTGCAAGTGTGAGTAAAAAAGTACTGTAAATGTCTTTCGATGGCTACGTTTTGCTGCCGATCGCGGATTCCGCAATTGGAATCCACCCATGTGAGAGTCAGGCCTAAATAATGATTTTTCTTTTTTTTTCCCTCCTTTTCTTAAGGCTGCTTGCACAATGGTGGATTTGCATGGCGAGATCCAGAGCTGGATTCCACAGCAAATCCAGCTCATAGCATGCTATGAGAAAACGTGATTTCCTGCCTACGAGTGGAAATAGATTGCAAGTTGCCGCTCGCGGGGGAGAAATCGCATCATGCTGCCATTTTGTGCGGTCTACACAAGACTGGCTTCCATTGAAGTCAATGGAAGCTGTCCGTCCCGCGGCCACTCTGCAATCATCATTGCAGAACGCCGTGGCTGCCATGACCATTGCTATAGCGACGGCGCGACGTCCTCTGTACTGAGGGGCTCTGGCCGGTACATTCACAGCAGAGGAGAAGACTGGCGAGCGGTAAACTGGAGTCTCCTGGTCGAGCGCGTCTTTGGGAATTCCACATGCGGGGTCCGACCCACCATGTGCAGGTGCCCTAAGAGTCCTTCCCTCTCTTTTATTGCTTATAGCAGTCATCTGCAGCGAAACTGCAACTCCCAGGAGCCTCAGTAGAACAGACTGGGAGTTGCACTTCCACAAGAGCTGCAGGCTGCTGGCCACAAGTTTTGCAGATTATGTTACAATCTGTAGAATCCACTAATATCTGTGTCTATATAATTTTTGCTCAGGTCTCAAGAAAAAGGCCAGAGACATTAAAAGTGGTCATGAACGTTGGACAACCATGTAATGTGAATGGGGACCTCCTGACCCTCACCAGATGGCAGATGACAGGGGAAAGAAGGGTCAGGCACCTTGGATTTCAATAGGTCTGAGCTTTTTGTTCTCAAGGGAGATAACCCACCATATGAAGAGTCTGGCAGCAGCTTCTCTCCCTCCGCTGTAAACACAAATGCTTGGCCAAGCATGCATGTGTACGGGGAGGAACAGGTGGAAAGCGGATTGAAGGGGGGAGTCCGAGAGTTTGGACATTTTATTTCATTGATGACCTATTCTCAGGAAGAAAAAAAAATTAAAAAAAAAAAAAAAAAAAAAGGCCTGAATAGATGATCAGTGGGGTGTGCTGCTCAGGATCCCAACAACCATCTGATTTCCCAATGCAGCCAATGTGGTCAGAGATGTCAATTGAACCAGCATCTGCTTCCAGCACTGACCACATTAACAGTTGTACCAGGAAATTAGACGATTGGTAAAGAACCCGAGTGGTGGGCCACCCGATCATCTATTGATGACCTATCCTACAGGGCCATTTAAGCTACTGCTGGACCAGATTCCGCACATGGGAGGCCCGCATCGGATTCCGGCTGTGAGCCCGGTTGGTGACTCTGCGTACTTGCTATTAATGTATTGCGAATCACTGCAGCGGCCCACAGGCAGTCATGCGCAGTACAGTTTTTTTTTTGTTTAATTGTATTTCCCATATCGTCGCTTAGCGATAATGCAGGTACCCACAGCCCATACTAAATCTTAACAGTATGGGCTCCTGGTTGGACGGCTTACATAGACATCAGTGGAGGCCGTTCGAGTGGATTATGGGGCAAAATAGAGCACGCTACGATTTTTTTTTCCTCACTCACAAAATATGCAATTTGTATCCACGAGTAAATTTAAAAAAAAACAAACAAAAAAAAAAAAACGGAAGTTTGTGCCTTTTAATACTCAAGCTTTGCCTGCAAGGACAGTGGTCCTGGAATCAGCAATCCACATCCCCCATGTGGGCTTACATAGGACGATTATTGTGCAATGTCAGTTTGAGCAAAAAAAACAAAAAATAAATAAAAAAAATTATATATATATATATATATATATATATATATATATATATATGAGAGTCGCTGGATCGTTGACGTTTTGCTGTGTCTAAATGTGAAGCGCTGAGCAAGAAGCCAGCGGTGATCTGCCTGTTTAAATGCCCTGCACAAGCGCTGACAACTAGTGGTGACGTCACCCGCCTGTGCAGTCGTTTAGCTGACAGTCGTCCGTGTGAATTGGGCATTGGACAGGTCATCAATAGAAGTCCCGGACTACTACAAAGTCTGATGCATCAGAAGAAATAGCCATCAGCTGTTGGCCAAACACTTATTCGGCCATCTGAGGTATGTGGCCATCTAAAATGGGTAGTCCGGGACTTCTATTGATGACCTGTCCAACGCCGGCTAAAGGACTGCACAGGAAGAGACCACTGCCAGACATCTCTAGCGGTGTCCTTGATGTCAATGAATGGGTGGGGGCGTACCAGGAAACCCCCATACACGTTATACTGGGATTCGATTGGTCATCTAAGTATAGGCAGGTGCCTGGGAACCACTCGTCTTCCTATATTTCACCATGCTGACTGCTAGCTAACATCTATAAAAGTTAGCTTTAACCTTAGAAACAGTCAAAAAGTTGTCCAGAAGGCCTAAAACAGTCTCCACCAAACTCCCAAATCTCAAGGACGCCTGGACCGCCACATGTGAATAAGCCGCTATGGTGATGGCTATAGCACAAGGAGCTCAATTCATAAAAATGGCTATCAAGCAGCTGCATCAGCTTTCCCAGAACGCAGCCAATAAAGCTCATTCATAGAACAAAACCAGTGTCATAAAACACATTAGCTTATCCAGACCAGTCTCTTTAGCAATGAAGCTGTTAACAAGCCTCTCAGAGGAACAATTTTCAGTCTTATTAGCTCCCAACTGTATTATTTACACTGATAATTATAAAATTGGCCCAACACCATGCGCAATTACTATGATACTTCTGGGCCATAAAACAAAGTCAATTACCTTAATCCCCAGAGAATATGATTATCCTGTTGGAAACCAAATGTCTTGAAGGTTTTGGAAGATTTTGATTTCTTGAGCTCAAGCATTACAATATTAAGTGTGGTGCAATTCTAGACACATTGATTGCTCCTGCCCGGTACCTTGGGAAAACCAAACCCCACTATGTGTAGACTTCACCACATCAAGAGTTTGACCAGTCGGAATCAGAGTCAACCAATCAACTGGTTGTGCAAACTTTTCCATCAGCCACATGTCGGATTAAACCAGCCAATGACGGAGGATTGCAGTTGACCAGCGATCACACCCTGCACTTGCATGAACGCTCAATAGGACATCACACTCCGCCATTGCAAACAATCGTCACGTTGAAATTCCCAAATGGTTGGCCAAAGTAGCCAAAATTAGGCGACTTCTTTTATGTGTATGAGCAGATCTAGAAGTGTGTTTTTTGTTTTAAGCCAAACCCAGAACTATAAGCCAAAGAGAACTATAAAGGAAGGACGACCTCTCCTACCTGCTGGCTTAAACATGGACGAAAAACTGCGTGTGAAACCATCTGAAAAGGGGTATATTAAAGAAGAAAGCCAAACTGTGGTCCCCAACAGCAGCAGGTCTACACATCCAGAACAAAATAAGAGTTGTGGAATTGCCTCGGCTATTCCCGTCAACCCTGCTGAAGTGACTAGAGTGGCACTACACATGCACAGCCAACACTCAGTTTACTGCTTGGTACAGGAGTGACTGGTAGCAGGGCAAATGGGAGCCCCTTGTTCAGGCCCCCACCATCTATCAGTTTATATCTATCCAGTGGATGGGTGAAAAATGCAAAAAGCTGACCCTTTCCAGAATACTACTCTAAGAACTCTATAGTCATTAAAAAAAAAAAAAAAAAAAAAATTTAATTATGTCCCCCGGGGCAGACATTTATATTTCTTGCCCTGAAATACAGCGAAAGTGCAGATCAAAGTTGTATTGTCGACTAAAAAAAAAAAAAAAAAAAAAACACAAACAAAAAACAGCAATTGCTGTTGGAGATTTTACTTTTCTACCCCATTCAGGGATCAGGAAAGGGGAATCCTTGTGGCCAAACGAGTCCATCTCAGAATGGAGCCAAACAGCTCCAAAAGCTGCACCCATTGACTATAATGGGGTCCGTTTGGTTTCTGCCCAGCTTTTGGATAGAAGAAAAAAGTGCTGTCTTCAGTGCTTTTGCTTCCTGTACTTTGAGTCGAATCTGCGATGGTACCTCCGACAGAACGCTCCAACGTAGGTGTGAAACCACCTTACAGTTTACAACACAAAGTTCATTTAGTTAAAGTAACTACACCAATATACAGCCACCCATAGACTAGTGCCTTATTACGCAGGACGATAACAGCCATTTAAATGGCCTTTACATCTACCATGGGCCTGTGTATGGGAGGAAAATCCTTTTTATAGCGCATCCATACTCCACAGCGCTGTACACCATGTGATATTAGGTTCAGACTGCAGATGTCAATAGGATTTGAACGCAGGACCACAACGCTGCAAAACAGTGCTAACCACTGAGCCAAGTCACATTACATTGTGTAATGTCCACAACCCAAAAGCGCAGCACACGTTTACACAGGCGATAAGAGCTGCACCCAGGATTCTTGTACACAACCCGCCCGTGTGCTGGCCGACACGTGGGACACCGCACATTGCATGTTCTATTCCCGTGTCACACTCCCACAAGACTAGGACACGCAGCCATTTTTTAAAGACCATCGATCCAAGTGAAATATCACTTAGGTGCATGCACCCACTCAAGCAAACAGTTTTGTTTCCCGTGCGCATTCCATCCATATCGCAATCAGCCGGAACTCACATTACAATATTGCCCATGTGAATAAGCCCTAAAGTGCTGTGCTATACTGTCTGACAAAATGCCATGCAGACACTTCCATTTTTCCATTGTTTGGCTTCTATAAGGCCGTGGTCGCACAAACGGGTCAGATTCCACCTGCGGACATCCGCAGTGGAAGACCTGCAAATGATCAAGGGAACTAACTAGGTATGTGTGCTGGTTTCTGCACAGATGTACCCGTATGGACAGCATATCTTAAATTGCAAGCAGGGAATGACATGTGGAAGTAGCCCAACATTGCCCAGGCGACATTTTCTAGTGCCATCGTTGTGAAGGCTGTTCAGAGAGTCAGTCTCTCTGGTGGGATCATGCTGTGAAGAGTTTGTGGGCGCCATTTACAACATCATTGGCTATACACGGCTGCACACGTCTCCTCACACATTCTAGGTGCTCTCCTTAGGGCTCATGTCCAGAGCACACAGATTCCATGCAGGGAATCCCCACTGCCCGCAGCCAGCGAGCATATTTACCCATTTTTTCCCGAGCAGCGGCGTTCGCACAGCTCCCTCCACTTCTGTGTTTGCTGTAATGCGTATGGTCTTCACAGCTCGCCGTTTAACATGCGCAGTACAGTTGTTTTTTTAATCTCCTGCTTTCCCGCACAACGTCCGCGGTGTCAGCTGCGGGTATGCCACGGATCCAATGGCTTCCATTGACTTCAACAGAAGCTTGTCCGTGCGGGATCCGCACAAAAATGGAGCATGCTGCGATTTGTTTTCAGGACCAAAAGGTCCGCAAATCAAATCCGCATGTTTTAATCCATTTCCGGACACTCATGCATCTCTATAGGCAGCTTGATTTGCAGATCACCTGCACGGATTCCGCAAGTCAAATTTGCCCGTGGACATTGGGCCTTAAGGAGTGATAATACCCCTCCCGACACACATCACAGGCCTCTCACTAGCCAAACCAGGATCCTACTGCACACTGATGAGCGGCAAACATACAGAAACAGCTGTCTGTGTATGGATTCTGGCTTGTTTTCTATTCCCAATCATTGTTGCATAGACCTGTATTAAAAGGGGTCGAGCTTGCAGGAATGCTGACATCTAATAGGCGTCACTGCAGACATATTATTGCGACTTCCTTAATTTGCCCGCACACAACCGGGTCAGATTCCGCATGCGGGATCCTGCAGCGAAATTCGACCAGGTGCTCGGCCGGTGACCCCTGAGTATCTGTCCGCATTCTTCTTTTCTGTACTGCGCATGTGCCAGCGCAGTACAGATAATGCTGCACCATAGCTAGGCGATAAGGTAGATCCCGCAATGATGATTGCGGAAGGACCTCGGGACGAGCAGCTTCCATTGACTTCAATGGAAGCCATCCACGCGGAATCTGCTTTAAAAAGGTGCAATTGATTTATGCTCGTGGACAGCAAAAAGCAGTTTTACATACCAAGCTATAGACGGTATTTGCTGCGAAATCTGGAGGCGGACACCCACTCCGGATTCCGCAATGCAAATCTGGCTGCATGCAGGCGACCTTTTATGCATATATTTTCCAGAGGAGCATGCATGGCCTTACAAGTCACCTTCTAGGTGCTCTCCCTCATGGAGCAACGCTACCCCTCCTGACTCACATCACATGCCTCTCACTAGCCAAGCCAGAATCCAACTGCACACTGATGAGGAGCAAACACCCCGAAACGACTGTCTGTATGGATTATGGATTCTGGCTTGATTTTCAATTCTCAATCATTGTTATAAAGCTTGTCTAAAGAGTCGACCATTGACTTGCAGGAATGCTGCCACCCAATAGGTGGCGCTGCAGAGGTATTGTTCCATCTTCATTATTTGTATATTTCCCAGAGGAGCAAGCATGGCCTTGTAAGCCTCCTCACTCACCTCCTAGGTGCTCTCCTTAAGGAGAGTGGATAGCTTCCCAACCCACATCATACTGAATCATGCAGGATGTGAGCTCCATAATGTATCCCTGGTGGTATAGCACTACCCTGTAATCCACCATGCCCATGTTGCTAAACCTTCTGTGAATGCCAGGGGAGAAGATATGCGAGTGGTATCCCGTTTCTCCATCTATAGCTCACATTTCCCAGGAGGCTGCAAAAGTTCTACAAGGAGCGAGGGGAAAAAAAACAAAAAAAAACAAAAACCACTTCATTCACTCCCAAACATTATCCGGAAGCAGGCAGAGAAAGAATTGGCCATGTATCCGCATGGCAGTGCAAGTCTACTCCCAGCACAGGGCAAGTGAGGGTGTGTGCCACCCGACTAGCATCCATCGCTGAACAATGCAGCAGCCATCTGCAGCGTTATTTATGACCAGCTTTGCTCCACGCTATTTATAAGCAGAGCTACATTTAGCGCAAGCGAGAGCTGCCAACCACTTGACTATCTTCGTGCAGATGGGCAGCTCTATATTCGGTCATTGCAGTGTTTGCTGGGTACCCGGCTCTGGAATGGTACAGAACGTGGCAAATCTGGAATCTTTCATTCCAGAAAGGAGTGGGGGGCGCCCTGCGATGCCAACGTTACACGTGAAGATGCTGCTCCTCCAGAGTGGGAGCATTAGTCAGCACCCAGATGACTAGCGCCTGACTAATGAGGACAGCTATATTTAGTGCCGTTTGGGGTTATTCTAGTGATACAGAGTCCAGGAACACACAGACATTTCCGTGTGCGGCTGAACAATGGGCAGCAGAGAACGCGGGGAGCTCCAGTGGACGGACAGGTCACAAGGACCACACCGCAGAAGTACAGTATATCCAATTCAATGAGTCTGAAGTGCTGGGAACCAGAAGCCATGTATGCTCAGGCTGAAACAGTCAGCAGCCAGGCATGTGCCGTACAACTTCAAGGGAAACTCCGGGAAAACCCTGCACGCCACCACACAAGGACTCAACACATTAAAGATCCGTTCCATGCACTGTGCCTCGAGGCCAATTTCATGCAGGCGACTGCAATATCGGGCTGTAAAATTCAATGGGGTTCATATTTGTGCGTCTCACAATGCACACATCTTGTGCGCACCTATATACACAGGGGAGGCGACAAAAGGGTAGTTGGTGGGGATCTCATCACGGATACCCCCACTGATCCCCTTTACTGTTGGCTCATTGAGGAGGAGATTGAATGAAGCGGCGGTAGCACACATCTTCTACAACACTACCGGAGATACAGTGCAAGCGCTTGGCTATTTCCATTGGCCCCCTTGAAATTAATAAAGCGAGTGGAAAAAAAAAAAAAAAAGGGGAAAAAATCCACAGAAAGCAGCCATATACTTACTGATAGAACAGCAGGTATATACACACCACAGATCCCTCGACATGCAGACACCCAGAATAATAAAAGGAGGAGCGTTGCACCGGTGCAAGATACTGATGAACAGCCACTCACAACCCTTCTTAGGCCGGTTTGACAAGGGCGACAAAAATCACCCGATTTTCTTGCGATGCGACGCTACAAATCGCACGTATGTGAAGCCCATGCTTTACAATGGGTTCGTTTTACATTAACGATGTTTTGTAGGCTGCTACATTGCGAGAAAATAAAATTGCGTGTTGCCAAATATTACCAAGGTTTTGTAGCCCAAGGTTCCCTATGGAGCCTTCCTATGTGTTGGACCGCACTAAAAAGCGGTTTTCGTGCGGTACGACGCAACTTTTACAGTAGCTACTCATTGAATGGCTGCTATTGGTTCTTGAGTGTCACTGCTCAGCCAATGAGAGCAAGCGCTTCCTGAAGTCTGCCAGGGACCTCAAGAGAGATGCGACAGAACCGGACAGCACCTCTTATATAGCTATTACTTATATTTCAAGCCCCGTTGAAAATCCCTGCATAAGAGTGCTACAAAGGCGCTCGTAGCGACACAAAATCACGAAATTGCACAGAACACCGATGCGATTTTGGTGCGATTTCCTCACGGCGATATCGCTGTCGTGTGAAAGAGGCCCTATACTGAGGGGAGGGCTGCTTAGTACTTATTCCTGCACAAATACAGGATGTCCGACCCCATAGTACATGTAGTGCACCATGCAGGCTTACAGCCTATTAATGACTCCATATTTCAATCCAGCGGGCTGTGTTGCACCCCACAGGTGAACACTGGCGCCCTGGGGTGCGACTGCCACTCCCTTCAATCTACACATCACTGTGGGTGCAACAATGAGTAGAGGGAGACACAGGACCCCCGTTCTTGGGCTCAAGGTTGGGACCCCCACTGATCAGACGTATCACTTGTCCTATGGATAGGTGATAAAGTCAATTGTAGCATCAGCCCTTTAAAAATGGTTGTCCAACAAAAATAAACTATCCTCTATCCCGAATAAGGCACAAGTATCTGATCGATGGGGGTCCGACCATTGGATTCCCCACCGATCAAGAGAACTGGAATGAACGGAGCAGCGCTGACCCCTGCACATCCGTTTCAATGGGACTGCCAGAGATGGATAGATACGATCACCCTCTCCGTTCAGGACCTCCGCTGTCATGATGGTGGGGAGGGGCGTAGCCATTAGACCTCCATGGATCAGAAAGTCAACTTTTAATGAGACCTGCCCTAGACTTAGCACACCACAGTATCAGGTTTGCCCAGAGTGTTAGTTTAAGGATAGGTTCCCACAGGACAGAATTGCTGTTGAATTTCCGTGGATTCCACAGTATCTCCGCATCCAAAACAGAGTCCAAATCCACATCGCTGGACTTAGACTTGAATTCAGCTGCATGTCTGCAACCGATTTCACAAGATACAGCGTTCCTCCTCACCTCCGAAGTATTCGCTCTCAATGCATCCCAGTGTCAGACGGCCTCTAGCGAGCACCGCGCCGCTGGTCAGGGGGTTTCTAAGATTACGAAATAGACGACCTACCCTAAGGATAGGCCATCAATACCAGATTAGTGATGGTCCGCCAAATCAGACCCCCTACCAAACAGCTGCTTGAAGAGGCTGTGGCACTTGTGTGAGCGTCGCAGGCCTGTAATGTTAGGTTCAGCAGTCACGTTGGCCCAAGAGCAGCTCAACCCCATTTAAGTGAATATGATTGAGCCGCTGTACCGGGTACAGCCACCATGAAGTGTACAGTCAGTCGCTTAGTGACGTGCGTATAAACGGCGCACATATGTAATGTCATTATGTACAGCGCTTATTACACACCCATAAAGAATAGGGCTCCATCGTATATAATACGCAGTAAAATAAAAGATGCTGCGTTCTTTATTACACAATGTATATACGCAAATGTGAATAGATTAATGAAAACCAATGTACTTTCATTGACTCCATTCACCGTGTATTATGCGCGCGCAATACATAATTAAGTTACGCTTGTGTGAACGGACCTCAAGGAAAACCTTGTCACTGTAACCACTGTGTATCAAAATAAAAGATCAGCAGTTACCCACACCTACCCGACCCCGTTTGCCCACCATCGACTCCGGTCTCCACTGTTTACAGCCAACTGTGATGGCCCATACACCTGCTGCAGCAGCCAACGACAGTGATCGGCCATGATCGCTGATCGCCTTCATTGGCTGCTGCAGCTTGTTTGTAAGCGGGCTCAGCATGCAAACTGACATCACAGGGAGACCAGAGGCAGCAGCAGAAGAGCGGGAAGATAGGAGTAGCTGCTGATTTTTTATTTTAAAGTATGGGGACCCGTTGAGGTTTCCCTTAACTCAGTGGAATCCGGCCCTGGCAGCGTCCGCACATACCTGCTTTCTTAATTGAAATTTCATCTCTACTGTGGATGGTCCGCACGGCTCGCCGTCGGACATTGTTTTTTTTTCTTTTTCAACTCTTGCTTTTCCCGCAGTATCCGCAGCCCGTTTGCAATATCAATTTCGGACGGGTCACAGGCCACACAGCTTCCATTAACTTCCATGAAAGCCATCCGCGCGGACTCCTTACCGTATCTTCTACTCACCGATCTTCTCCTGGCTCCTCCAGTCCCCTGGGTTACCTCACCTCCAGCCGGCCGGATCCTCCTCTTGTTTTGGAGCATCCATTAGATGCAGTTCACTTCCTGCAGAGCAGTGAATGCCGAGTTCTCAGCACCCTGCTTTAGCGCGCATGCGCGATATCTCGCCACTAGTGTTGCATATAGTATATGAAACACTAGCAGCGAGACATTGCACATACGCAGTTGTGCTAGAGCATGCTGACGAGGATTCGGCATTCCCTGCTAGGCAGTGAACGCTATATCATTAGTAACCAGGTACACTAACCTGCAGGAAGCAGAATGCTGGCAATGTACGCTTCGGCACAGGAAGAGGAAGATCCGGTCGGCTGTAGGTGATGTGACTCAGGGGATTGGAGGAGCCAGGAGATCGGTGAGGTGAAGATCTGGTAAGAAGACTTCTTAAGAAGTATAGGCAAGTATAGAATCTTTTTTTCCTTTGATGACAGGACCCCTTTCATATAACTTAGGGTCCTTAAGGTACCTTTATACAAGGCAACGATCGCCTGACTTTTAACAGTGAATTCAGGCAATAGTCGTTCCGTGTACACTTGGTCACCGACAGGACAATAAGCGAGACATTTCTTGATGGAGTTGCTTAATTTTTAGCTCACCTAAAAACCAAGTGACCATCGGCCTAAATAAACAGGCAGTTCATCTATGAACGACTGCCTGTTTACAGTGAATGGAGGCTGGTGGCCAGGAGATTATTGGCCCGCTCCGCCTCCAATCACTGAACCTCTATGCTCCTGAAAAGTCATAGTTAGTGGCATGGTAGCCGCACACTCATGCACTAGACAGTCATCTCATGATAGGTACATTTACACGGAATGATCTTTTAAAAAAAAAAAAAAAAAAAGAAAAAAAATTGTTGGATCTTACGAAGTTGAAGAATAATCGTTCAGTGTGAACACGGCCAAAGATTGAACGAGACGATAATTCATTCACTTACCCATTCATTGTATATAGGTATTAAAAAAAAAAAAAAAAAAGTGGGGGGCTTAAAGTGAGCAAAAATTAAAAAAAAATTTTTTTTTTTTTTTAAATACGCAGAAACTGCCCGCAGCGGAATCCGCCCCTGTGCCCGGCTGGCATCCGCGCGCACCTCTATTTTCTTTTCTGTACTACAGATGGTCCGTACGGCTCTCCATTGAACATGCACACTGCGGATTTTTTTCTTCTTCAAACTCCTGCGTTTCCTGCGGAATTCACGGCCTGTCCGCAATGTCAATTACGGACGGGTGTGGATCGGACGGCATCCATCGACTTCAATGGAAGCTGTCCGTGCGGAGCCCGCAGGACAATGGAGCATGCTGCGATCTTTCATCCGCGAGCAGAAGCCGCAATTGGTTTCCGCTGGTGTGAATGAAGAATCGTTTTTGCATAGCATGCTATAGGCGGCATTTGCTGCAGAATCCGGAGGCGGTCGCCCTCTCTGGATTTCAAAACTAAAATCCGCCCGTGTGCATTCACCCTAAAAGGAAACATTGTTGCAACGATTACTTGCTCCACGCGAAAAACCTTTAAACCGGGCTCACACAAGCGCAAGTCTACCGCATGTACATCAAATACATTATCTTATGGTTTTTCGCTCACATTTACGTGTATCCATTGCGTAATACGCCAGCGCAAAAAAGAACGCAGCATGTTGTATTACGCGAGAGAGAGAGAGAGAGAGAACCCATTGTTCCCCATCAACGCCACCCATGCGCAATTCCATTGTAGATACGTGCTGTTACAATGTGACAGCGCGGGAAATGTAGACAAAAAAAAGACAGCACATGACAGCGTGCATTAGATACGCCGTCATGCGCAGTACAACATCGCTGCCATACGCGGCGAAAGGCCGGCTCCACAGCAGTAACACCCTGCGTGACTCTCACAGCGTTTTACGCCCGGCCTAAGTTTTTGGTATCTCAGTACATCAGTAACACTCGGGCACCATCACTGCCAAGTCCACTGCCTAGCAGACAATGCCCTCCAATCACAGGGTGACATTTTTGCAACAAAGTAGCAAACAAGAGGCCCAACAATCACTCAATTGTATCATTTTCCTAAAGATAACAGTGAGGCCTAACCATATCGGGAGTGTCACGCTGACAAACTCCGCTCTGCTACACGTGAACATTACACGATTGTCTCCTATGAAAGGTCGTCATACGGGGACGGCACTGAGCCGCGACCAGGCGGTATCTCACGGTTGCTGGCAGCGACGGCGGAGAAGGCTGCTAACACTACATAGGCCTGCAGGAATATAAACAAGGGCCGAGCGCTGCCTGCGCCAGCAGGCTCACCGCCGCTCGTTACCAGGCAGCTCGTTGGCTGGAACTGCGGCCCTGCAGGGGTTAATGGAAGGAGTTTACAGAACACGCTGTGGCTGCCAGCGCTGCGACAATGTCAGCTACAAGAGGTGTGCGGAGAAATAAACCCAGCCCTGGGCTAGAAGAAGAGCAGGACTACCGTAGACTGGCACAGCTGCTGCAGAACCCCTTTGCTACCAGTCATCAACAGGACTCGGACATCTACCAGGCAACACTGCACCCATAGACGAGCGCCAAGGGGTACAATGATCATCACATTCCACGGAAGAGCGCCAGGCCCGATGCCCAGTGTAACAGTTGGAGTGGCACAATGCAACTTTTTACGTGTCGCTCAAAAGACCGTCCCGCAGACGCCTCGAGAAAAGTTACGGCAAACTTCGCCAACGAAGAAAAAAAACTCAGTACACAAAGCGACGGTCGATGCGCAACTCCAAGGTCCGTCGCTGGTGATGAACGCGAGAACACCTCATCTATTAAACCTAAAAAGCGTGCGCGACCGAACCGCCATCAACTACAACTTTGACGCCTTCGGACTCGGCCGCGCTCCATTTAAACTTTGCTTTTGACAGATGAGCCGGTTATCACGTTTAAAAGCTTTGACAGACACGAAAAAAAAGGTGCGACACAAGTGCGATCGCACGCGGAACCGCGATTGTACATAGTTCCTCGTCTTCTGTAAACTTTCCCGTAATTATTTCTAGCAGCAGTCAGAGCAACTTTGGCGCCACGAGCAACGCAAAAAATACGAGTATGGGCTAAAAACTCATCCAGAAAAAAATTCTGCGCCAAAGTTGGCCGTACGGTTGGTTTTTTACCATAGAAGTCACGAGATTGTCTAAGAATAATAATATTGTAGATCCAAAGTAGCAGAATGACACAAAGGGCGAACAGCGGTGACATCACACCCCAGCTGGGAGAAGTGGGTCACACACACATGGCCCCCGCACAGCACTCACCCCAGCACCACCAGCTCCCCGTACTTGATGGACTCCTTGTTGGGGGCGCAGTGCTCCTCCTGACTCGGGGAAAACATGGAGGATCCCCCGTGAGCGGCCACAATCCCCTCCACAATCGCTAACGCAACCCCCCGGGGAGCTGCTCGGCCGACTTCATAGAGAGACCTGGGCGAATCCTCGGCAGCAGTGGCGCAGATACTTCTCAGCAGCCCAACCGCCCGTCCCGGTAACGGCCAACCCGGGCCAGACCACTCCACAGGTCACGGGGGTGCGCGAAGCCTAACGCCCAGCGCTCGGTGCGGCGTCTCCTCAGATACAGGCTGCTCCCGCTACCCGTACAAGATGCTGCTGCCCCCTCCTCCTCTGCTCCCCGCCCTCCTGCTCTGAGGCTGCGAATGACTCGCCAGAGCGACCTCCTTCCTCCTCCCCCTCCAGACAACAAATGGAACCCCGCTGCTCTCCAAGTGCCGTGGCAACAGGACACCGGATTACCCGCGGGGGGCGGAAGGGCCGCGGCCTCCTCGCATCCCCTCGCACCGTCCCCTCCGCTGCTTATTTCAGCCCTACTGCCGCCTAATACGCCTCTAATAATCCTTGCTGCATTGTATTAAATGCGTCGTTGACACATAACACGAGATTGATTTGTTCCGCATCACCAACTCCCCCTGCGACTGGGTGAAGAGTGGACGCGTCCATACTGTTATGTAAACATAGAGTAAAATGGGATGGGAGTTCTTAAAGGGGCCGTTCTATTTTTTTTTTTTAGCTACTAAAACACTTTTTCCTGCCCTTTTGCACCTGCGTGATATTTTTTTTCCTCTTTTTAATCTTTTTCTTTTTTTTTTCAAGGTTCATTATTATTTCATGGCCTGCGATGTATGAAAAACAAAAACATCTGTTTCATATTTCTCCTCCCTTAGGAAAGGCGATGAATTACTGTTTGCAATCTGTTATAAAAGCATCTGGTTTAGATTTGGTAATAAAGTGTTTTGGAGAAGGAAAATTTGGCGCATTATTTAGATTCAGTGTGTGTCGTTTTATTTAGATTTTTTCCCCCCAGGTCTTCTGTTAGAATTAGATGAACCAGGGGTAAAGTTACATTCACACGGGCGGGAATCTCACACGCGTTTTGGGCATTGCAAGAAGCACGAATATGAACTCCATTCTTTTGAATGAACTTATTCACATGAGCGATTTTATTCCTCGCAGCATCTACTGGACAAATATTGATCCGTATTTACCCAATAGGAAAAGAATAGCAATATGGAGGCAAATACGGAAAAAATAGGTCATACTGTGTTTAAAAAAACGGCTGTCAAAAATACATAGATTTACATTAGCTCCGTATTACAGTCCGCAAAACACGGACCAAATACAGATCTAGAGGACGTTCGTCTGAAAGCGGCCTAAATGAGGGATTTCGCAAACAGGAGCTGCAACCGTATACAGAATTGTTGCGCATACATGGGCGATAATCAGAAATAATGCTAAATTTCTCGTAAGCCTCAGGCCTCATTCAGGCGCTGTGACGTGATGACATAGAAGATGTTAGTGCAGTTGATCATAGAATAACACATATGGGGTTAGCGGCGCATGCGCAGTTCGGTCTAGCAAATCTGCCCATGTAAAGGCCAGATGAACTGCGCATGCGCCGGGCGTATGTGCAGTGTCCTATGTCATCCATGACCAATAGTATTCTCCCTGGAAAACCCCTTTAAATTGAATAGAATAAACGTCATTCTGAGTTGGAAGATCCATGTCCAGCTTGCTTAAAATTAAGAAGTGCCCTCTGGTACCTAGTCCAGGTAATCAACAGTTAATTCCCATAACAGCACTCAAACGTGATGACAGGTTCCCTTTAATCCCTTTAGTGGCACGCCCGGAAAATTCCCGGGGCTTGCTGCACTGACCATGCAGGTAAACCCTGGAAGATTTCTGTGGACAGCGCTAGTACTAAAATGCTGGCCAGGACACACAGTTATTGTGCCACTGTACACGTTTGCCACTTTGAATTATCTCCGGGGCTTGCTCCACTGACATGGTAATAATAAACCTGCCACTGAAGGGGTTAATGGGTCCGTGTGCTAGGTCACAAAAAATATGGATGAAAAATACACCCATGTGTATGGGCCCTTCTTCGGATGCCCATGTTTTGGGGTCCTGTGCTGTGCATATATTCCACAGACCACACGCGGCCCCATTATACCCTTTTAGACTATACCCATAGGAGATTTTTTACACAGACTGATGGTATATGTGAAAAAAAAGGAAAAAAAAACCCAAATTGCTGGATGTTCTATTCGCATCCCTTTTCACAGACGAGGTAGGACCATCAATGTGCGGTGTCCATGCAGATCGGACAGTACATAGATGGGACGCAGAGAAGCCCCCATTATGGCATACAGCAGGGTTCTGCTTTGCTGCTATGGGAACCCCTATACATCTGTACTATAGTGAGTGATGAAGCATAGCTTGGGTGGGTAGATGCCTATTAAAGTGACCCACTATATTTAGGGCATTTGGTCATTATTAGGTTAACATATATATATAACTGTGACTACTCTTCCTTATCATAGCTAGTATGTATATGTGTTTGTAGCATGGCCACTGCAGCTTGTTTCATTAAACTAGTTCTTTGGAGAGCTTTTCTCATATGGTTGATGAACATCAGTCCCCTAATACGCTAATGAATGTTAATGGGTGAAACGCGTTGCAACCTTATCTGTTGTCCCTACAGAGTTAGTGTATTGCTTTGAGATCAGGGACATTTGGGGTCACTCTTAGCAGGGTGGCTATTCCAATCTCTCCATGTATAGGGTGTGAGAGCATACAGGGTACAACAGCAGTAGTGTTTTGGGTACGGTTGTCCTCTTGTATGACACACGTGTATCATGATACTTGCCAATATGTGACACTTCTCATCTCCGGTCAGCCTGGAGGAAGTTGGAACTCCATATGACATCAGCAGACGTTATGGTAAGTCATTGCTTTACAGATACTTTCTGCACACGATATATGGATATATGGACGAGGCAATTTTTATAACAGGTGTGACACATGTGTTTTGTTATATGTTTGTCTGTTGAGAACATACTGAATTCTAATTACAGGTATTTTAATGTATATTTAACCCCTTAGTGCCCCAGAACATAATGAGAATCCTGTGTGCATGGGGTTTGTATGGCCCAGAATTGAGAGCCAAACCCACTCCATACATAGCCAGCGTCAGAATTGCAAAAAAATAAAGGATTTTAACCCTTTCCAATCCACTGTCTGACGTCTGAAGACATTATGATTTAAGGCTGTACAGCTCCGATGTTGGAAGACATCCGTCGGGGTTCTCTTACTGTATATTGCCAGTCTCTCTGCTGTCGAAGCCTATCCAACGTGTCACCTCATGCAGTACTGACTTTAGCCAGCAGATAGCACCGTTGTAGAACGGCAGAAAAAGAGTAAGCTCCCTAGGAAAACCAAGATACAAATTGGATTGGAAAGAGTTAACCCTTTGCAATCCAATTTTTAATTCAGGTTTTCCTAGGGGTTTTTCTATTTCTGACATTATACAATGGCACCACCTGCTAGCTAGAGCCAGTACTGTGGAACTGGACATGTTGGAGAGGCCCCCGACAACAGAGCGGCCAGTAATATACAGTAAGAATACCCTGCTGGACGTCTTCCGACATCGAAAGCTGTACAGCCTCCAATCAGAATGTCTTTAGACGTCAGGCGGTGGATTGGAAAGGGGTAAATGTTTACCTTCCTCCCTCCGTTTTCCAGTAATCCTAATAAAAATTTGAAAAAAAAGACTGAAAACATATTTGGTATTGCTACATCCATAAAATCTGATCTATTAAAAGAACGTATTAAAAGGGTTGTCCAAGTTGTAACATCTCAGGACAACCCCTTCTGCATGCAGTAAGAAAATAAAAAGTTATCTACTCCCCTCTCCCTGACCAGTGCTCAATCCTCCACTCCGGTCTCTGTTTACAGGACGTCACAAGGGCTCCAGCCAATAACAGAGCTCCGCAATCGATTGATTTTGCATGGGGAAGGAGTTGACCACAGATGTTACAACTCGGACAACCCTTTTAATAAATGTTATGTTTTATAAATAATATAGTGTGCATTCCTGTTCCATTGTTATTTACTGGTGAGTCATTACAGGCACAATTTGAAGTTATTCTCATCCTCCTGTATATGAAGATGGCTGTGGGTCCGCAGAACTGAGACAGGGAGGGTAAGGTAAGTATAAGTGGTTTTTACTGTGCGGTGTGAGGGTAGAGAGAGGAGGGGCTGTTATTAGGACAGACATTGTCTCCCTGTTGGAGGTTTTCTTTAATAATTATCATTTACCAAAAGTCTTTTTGATGTCAGACTGAACTCTTACAAGTGAGGATTTCTAGAAAACACTCTATAATTAATACATGCTGGGTAAAAACATCTGCAGATTATGTAACAACCAGTCCTGAGCAAAGCTACTTCTTTTCTATTTTCTTCCTTATGCTGGAGTTGTACAGGATGTCTTGATGGCTTTAATATAGTCACCTTTTTAATAGTTGTCATTTACTTATTACGTGTGTATGATGTTAACTACTCCTGTATAAAAACTGAAAAGTATTCTAGAGGCGATACCTTTATTGGCTAACCAGAATAATTATGTATACAAACATTTAAGGCCACTAGGCCTTTATCGTCTGGCTGGTGTAACAACATATATATTGTTATATTCGCTTGATGAAGAAGCCTAGTAGCCTAGAAAGCTTGTGTATATCATTTTTCTGGTTAGCCAATAAAGGTATCACCTCTAGAATACTTTTTTTTTTTTTTAATACAAGAATATATAGAATCATAGATTTATCTGGCTGCCGTGGTACCACACTATTTTTACACTACATCTATGTATCTAGGACAAAAGTAGTAAACAAATACATATTTCTAACTAGCAAGATTTCTGGGAGAATAAAATGAAAGGGCAGAGTTTTATATGCATTCATATGCTACTTTTGGTCAAGGCTTTGTGGTCTTCAGCTTTAAGGTATATTCTTGGGTATACTAGTAGATCATAGACTGAACATGAGTGAACAATGTGATGCAGCAGCCAAAAAGGCAAACACAATTCTGGGATGTATTGAGAGAAGCAGAGAGTCTAGATCACGTGAGGTCATTATCCCCCTCTACTCTTCCTTAGTCAGACCTCATCTGGAATACTGTGTCCAGTTCTTGGCACCCCACTTTAAAAAAGACATAGACAAACTGCAGCAAGTTCAGAGAGGAGTTACCAGAATCGTGAGCGTTCTGTAAATCATGTCCTATGAGGAACGGTTAAAGGATCTGGGAATGTTTAGCTTGCAAGAAAGAAGGCTGAGAGAAGACTTAATAGCTGTCTACAAATATCTGAAGGGCTGTCACAGTGCAGAGGGATCAGCCCTATTCGCATTTGCACAAGGCAAGACTAGAAACCATGAGATGAAACTGAAAGGGAGGAGACACAGATTAGATATTAGAAAAAAACTTTCTGACAGTGAGGCGATCAATGAGTGGAACAGGTTACCACGGGGGGTGGTGAGTTCTCCTTTAATGGAAGTCTTCAAACAAAGGCTGAACAAATATCTGTCTGGGATGATTTAGTGATTCTGCACTGAGCAGGGGGTTGGACCAGATGACCCTGGAGGTCCCTTCCACCTCTGCCATTCTATGATTCTATGATATTCCAATCTTAAAGCAATGGTCCAGCTCAAAATGATATGTAAGTCTGTAACTATAGAATATGGTTATTTATTTTCCTATAATTTGCTCTCAGGCTGCTTTTTAGTCCAGCTACAGTGTCTACAGGCAGTTTAAGGTAGTCTGGGACACACTCCCTGTCTCATCATTGGTTCAGGCTCTCACTTTCTCCTGCAACTCTGCCTTCTCTGATTGGCTGCTATGTGTAATACAAGTCTAATACAGGATCACCAGCAAGTCAGAGCATGGAGAGGTGACATCCAGTACAGCAAGGGCAGTTATCAAGTACAAATCTGCTGTATTTCCGCCCTGTGCAAACGTACCCTTAGGCAGGACTGCATGGAAATTTAGCGAGATTTCCGCAGCTGAAGACATTTAGCACGGATTTTGAAAGTGGCTTATTCTGCTGCAGCCATCTCTCTCCATAGAGAGCGATACAATTGACATGCTGCGGCTTTGAATTCCGCGTGGCATGTCAGTTTCAATTCAGCTTGGTCGCAGCGGGCTGTCCGCAGCATGTGGATGAGATTTTTGCAAATCTCGTCCACTTTGCTGCTTAGTCTCAGGCCTAAGATTGCAGGTAGAATTTCCGCGAAGAAAGTCTGCATGGAAATTCTACGGCAATTCTGCCCCGTATGAACCCAGACTTAGAGGGGTTTCATACACATTAAATAAAAGGCCACACTTTTTCTTATAGTTGTTCATGCATTCAAAAGTAATTGGGAAATATAAAGGAAGGACTTCTTCCTGCTGGATCTTCTTCTGGCTTTGGCACCAAAAACTGTATTTAAAAATGCTGTGTGTGAAACCACCCTACATGTCCAGGTGACAAAAGTCCCACTTTACTAATGGAATGACACCAAAGAAGTACAACCACCAAATGGCTACTTTATATTCCAGTCGACCACCCACATTTGGACAAAGATCCTGAAGATCAGAAACAGGATTTCGACAGTCATCCCTACAAAGTATATACCAGTTTGTCCACAGGCTAGACCTGTCATTTAGACCAGCTCAGATATATGAAGTTTTAGCGTTTTAAACATATATCATGAGTGCCACTATTTCAAGCAGCTTTATCTTGAGAAAAATAGAGTAACGTGAATATTTTTAATAGCCACAAAGTGAGCTGTAGTGAAGCCTCTGTGCTACACATAGCCATAGACATAGTTTTTTTTGTTGCACCTGTAACAGTATTGTAACTGCCCATTCCCAACTTCCTTTTAGGTAAGAATAGAACTGCCTAAAGACCCGTTCACACTATGTATTTGCGCTGCGCATTACGTGCAAAAGTTTTGAACGCATAATATACAGTGAATAGAACCCATTGATTTCAATGGGCTTGTTAACTTGAGTATATTTTGTCATGCAGTATATGATCATATGAAAAAAGAAGCCGTCAATGTGCATGGTTAAATATGATTTTGTGCGTTCCTTTATGTATTTTGAAAAAATGCAGTGCAACTGCGAACACAAAAAAACGCCCCAGAGTGGGTGGCTTAAATGAAACTGTGAGCGGGCACATTATTAACATAGGAAATATGAAACTGTGTGTCGATTGAAGACAGGGAAAGAGCATTTATGCCGTAAATACCTGATATATCTCTTTCTCATCTCATTGGAGATGGTCACTCACTTGTCTAACCATCACAGTTTGGCTATTGTCAAAGTTGTTGAGAACTTTAAATTTGCCCTTTTTTCAGCTTCTAACACATCAACTTCAAGAACTGATTGTTCACTTGCTGCCAAAAGGTGCCCATACACCTTTGCAGTGTCCCGTTGGGTGACCCCAGACATAAGACGAGGAGCTAGGAGGGTAGAGTGGTCACTTGTCATGGTGGCACTTACCAGTCTCCCTCCTGGAGGGACACACGTAGCCTCGTCCAGAGCAGCGCTGCACCTCTTCCGGACACCCCTAGGATAGGGATGCCCAATAAACTGGAGAACAGGGATAGCAGATGTCACGGATGACTCCACCGTTCCGTTACCCACCGTTATGACCCTCGGTGGTAAATAAAGGAGCCGCAGACAAAAGTAACCTACCTCAGGTCCCTGGGAACGGTCAGGGCCTGGCAAAACATTACTAAACATAAATTCCAGATGATGGTACAATTTACACAGAATTGGCAGTGCAGGTAAAGAAGTAGACTTAAAGGGGTTCTGTCAGCAAAATTTAAAAAATTATACTCGTCTGCATCCTGCCCTGCATCCCTGTACAGTCTAACCTGTGAAAAGAAAAGAGTTAAAAAAACAAAGTAAACTTACCAAATCCCGTTGCATTTCTTCCCTCTGTTGTTTAGCTGCCGCGTGAGAGGTCATCTCCCAGCGGCTCCTGCACGCTGACGCCGACCTAGCCGTGTCTAACTTCGGACATTCTCGGAGAGTCGACAGCAAGTGCACAAGCGCACAAGAAAGGGGGAGGCATGCGCACTCGCCGTCAACTCTCCGAGGACTTCAGAAGTTAGACGCGGCCAGGCCAATCAGTGGGCGATGCCTCACTTGTGACATGTTGACCACTAACCCAGGCGGCAGTACTTGCCGTCCAGCAGTGGTCGAAGCAGTGGTGAAAGCTTCTGCCCTGCGATAGAAAGGCTGCCAGAGGGACATAAGGAGAGCAGCAGGTTCGTGGTGAATGGCCCGGTAAGCACAGGTGAGTATAAATTTTTTTTTTTTGCTGACAGAACCCTATTAAGAGTACCTCCATCCGGTGGTGCCAGACTTGAGGACGTCCAAATGTGAAAAACAAATGGGTGTACCTTTATGCAGTGATCCCAGACTTCAGGACGGCCGCATAGGAAAGACAATCACTGAGTACCTCTGCACTAAGCCTGGTTGTATGCACCTTCTCTTGTTCACACTCTCTTCTTTCAAGGAACTCATGGTTGCTGTCACACAGGTAAACGGGAACCGCTCTTCCTCCTCCATTCTTCACCACATGAGGGTTGAAGGTACCCCCATGTGGCTGGCACTCTGAAGACTCAGGTACCCAGCAGAATGAACCTCAGAACTCCTTTCCTATTCTCAGACTCTCCTATTTATATGCTCACTCATACCACATGACAAGACAAATTGATACATTGCAAGCATCACCCACACTTTTGCAGACACTTAACTTCATTTGCTGCAGCTGTGCAATACACATAACAGAATGACAAGACACTTTTGCACAGCGCACCAACACAAGACCTTACATGTATGACATTATGGAGGGGCCCAGGAATAGATGTAATGGGCCACTATACCTTCAATAGTTGTCAGCCAAGTGATCATTTGGCCAACAGCTATTTCCCTTAGTTCCAACATGAATGCTGGGATCTGTGAAGCATTTGTATGTTCAGGGAGGTAAGCTGCAGTCAGACAGTTCTGGCACTAATTTTTCTTTTGGAGAGCAAAAGGATTGGGCATTGAGATTCAATGTCTCCAATCAGAGGCGTAAATTGTAGCTCCTGGGCCCCAATGCAAAATCTGTAACAGGGCTCCCCAACTATAATTGCTTTATTCATACTACTGAGCTCCCTATATGGAGAGGAGAGGCCTTATGGGCCCCCTAAGGCTCTTAGGCCCGGGTGCAACTGCATCACCTATTGTTACGCCAGTGTCTCCAATCCTTCTTTCCACCAACATCATCCGTCAAAGAAAAGTTGAGTCATCAGGCCGTCAGAGAGTTGTTCAGCCCCAGTGATCGCAGGATGCTGATGGTTGCCATAGTAGCCCTGGGCTTAGGGAGGTCTCCCAAAGCTGCTTGCGTATTTTAGGGCTCACTCCCATGGGCAAGTCGGTTGTGAATGAATGTTTTCTGATAAGAGGACTTTAGAAGGAGTTTTTAAATGAACATCCAGGAGGGAACCAATTTTTGTCCACCTGGAGTGTTACTATAAGTCACAGTTGGCTAAAAATTAATTCAAGGTTCATTTGGCGATACTGAATTCGTGGTACGTGGTTCAATGCGTTTCGCCGATCATGTATCAGCTCATCAGGAACCAATGCGAATAAAGAGCATACTGAGTAATGAGATTGCTCAATAGCATAACCCAAACGAATAGTCTGGCTTCTCTATTTCTAGCTCCTCTATTACTTTGTGGCTATTTTTCTGCACGCAACTTGCCTGCTGGGGCAGTATATCAGGGTCCTTTATCATAGGTCGTTTTATACAGCAGTCCCCACTTTGTCAACTACGGCACTATAGCAGCTTTCATAAGAGGAGATAGCTGCATACTCTTTTCTTTTGTTTCTTTGACTATTCGTTTGGGTTATGCTATTGAGCAATCTCATTACTCAGTATGCTCTTTATTCGCATTGGTTCCTGATGAGCTGATACATGATCGGCGAAACGTGTTGAACCACGTACCACGAATTCAGTACCACCAAATGAACCTTGAATTAATTTTTTACCCAACCGTGACTTATAGTAACACTCCAGGTGGACAAAAATTGGTTCCCTCCTGGATGTTTGTTTAAAAATTCCTTCTAAAGTCCTCTTATCAGAAAACATTCATTGGGGAATTATAAGGGGGCATATTATCTTCCTCATTATAGGGGATACTTTAGGATTCTGAAATACAGTACCCCCCTTCTCTACCCCCACCCCCACCCCTTACACCCCCTTTTCTCTTTTTTCCCTCCTATTGGTGTCACAAATCTACGTGACAACCTCTGTTGTTTGTCTGTTGTGAGCCCTATTTTTAATTGAATAAATAAAAATTTTAATTTTAATTACGTCTACTCTGTGAAGGGTTCGAAATTTCATTAGATTTGTCTGCCTCTGTGAAACTACAGTGTGTATCAGGCAGTCAGTGAAGCTGGTGTGGCCATTTTTGTTTCTCCAGTCCTGAAGGGTTGCTTTAAAGTTATGGCTGATCAGTGAATATATGTGCACACTCTATCTATCTAATAGATGGATGTGAATATGATGATGTATTCTTTCGTGATGCAGTATGTCAGTAACTTGCCATAGTTCGCCTGCATCTCCAGCACATTAATGACAGCAGGGAGGAGCAGATGCTTCTATAAGCTCATTGCCTCCCCAAGCTACATACATCTCTGCTGTTTGCTGTTTTGGCTACCCCTTAGTTGATCAGATAAAGACCACCCATAGAGAGCAGTAAAAGGCTGAAGTGAGCAGGTGGCTCTCCGTTCCATGGATCACAGGCTTCTGTGACCTCTTGCCCTTGGCTAATAACTCTGGGAAAGGAAGACACCAAAGTGGTGCTAAGTGGGCTGTCTGGGGAGATGTTGTTTGCCTGTGATGATCCTGTCACTGCCTGTTACTGACTATTCCTAGTAAATCCTGTCTGCACAACTAAAGGCCCTGTTACATAGAACGATTAGCGTTTATAAAATCGTTCAAACGGGCAAAAATCAACAATAATTTTTTAGTGTAAATGCAGTCAACGATCGAAGCCGAACGATAAATGGTTACTTTTCGTTCATTGTTCATTTTACACAGGCAAAGAATCATTGTTGGCTTATTCACTAATCATTCGGTTTTTATACTAATCGTTCATTCATTTGAATTCACATATACAGTGAATGTGAATGACTGAACGACTTCTTGTTTGAATGAGCCAACGATGTATCTGCCTGTATAAACAGGCTGCACGAGCTAAATCAGACATTGTTCGCGCGTTCAAACGATATATCTTTTAGTGTAAACAGACCCTAAGTTTTCAAAATCACCAATTACTGATCCCAATTCCCAAAATGATTATGAACATTGGATCCATTGACATCATATTTTGACATATTCAAAAATCATCAGCTCACCTCAAATAAGCTGCAGCCCAGGACAAACTAGCGTGCCCAAAGAGACCTTGAGTGGAAGCCAGATACAATTCTAAGATGAAATTCAGCACTGCCGTGTTCAATAAAATGCCAACTCTTATTTAAAAAATTAAAATGGCTTGTAGTCATTAATGATGAGCCAATTTCATCAAAATCATTGTAAATTAGGACAGACAATTCCGACTACCATTAAAGTAATGGGAGTAAAAATTGGGTTCACTAATTTACCGTCCAGATGGTCCGTAATGCAGCCAAGGCTCCCCAGATTGCATGAGAGTACAGCCACACATCTGGGAAACACTGTGCTCCTCCCAAAAATTGGTAAAAATAGTGTACAGTGGTGAAGGGGTCAGTCATAGCATATGGGTATCACTGAAACCAAATTAGTTATGTCGCTTAAACAACGAGGGTCCTTAGCACCGATCTAGAATGACCGCGACCGAGAGCATTGTTCCATTCGGTGTTGATGTCGGAGGAGGTACCGGGTCCTATCTGTTGCACCCACGAGTGTCACGGACGACCAGGGGGCTTCCACCATCCGGCAGGGGGTCGGCTCTCAATTTTCCTAGCAATTGCTTCGGTTAGAGGACTGTGGGCTGGAACAGCTTTTGACAAGCGTGCAACAGGACCAAAAAGTGCAAATCGTCTCCTTCTTATTGTTTTTGTGATTGACTCAAGCCCCGTGCAAGCCTGTATCTCGCTGTTTCTGATGAAGTCAAACCAACGGACACGGAGAATCTGGCGTTGGCATCGCATGTGGAAGGACTTCAGACACTCAGTGGTTTGTGACAGCAAGGTCCAAGTCTCTGAGCCGTACAATAATATTGGCATGACGCAGGTCTGGTAGAATCGAATCTTAGTCCTGAGTGTTATGTTCTGCCTCTGCCAGAGTTTATCCAGGGACCTCATCAGCAAGGCTGCCAGCGCTATTCTCCGCAGGACGCGTGGAAGCGCCCTCCCATCTGTGTGCTGAACGCTGCTGAGGTACACGAACTCACTGACAGCGTCTATTCTCAGACCGTTTATGTGTAGGTCCGGAGGGATTACGCCAAATCCTAGATTCTGTAGCTTGGTTTTGTGCCAGGAGATGTGAAGCTCAAGACAGGACGCCTCAAAATTGAACTGTTCCATTGAGTGTCTCAGATTATTAGATGTGACATCCAAAAGTGCAACATCGTCGGCGTAGTCCAGGTCGGTAAAGTGGTACTCCGGAAGAGTGACCCCATTATTACCTTGTCGAACACCAGACGAGGTCTCAAAACTAGCAGAGGTTGAACCGTTGATACGGACTTTGGCAGATGTGCCCTGATGCATGTCTTTTAGTAGGTTTAGAAGGGATGAAAAATAATGAAGGCCCATATAGGGTCTCCTAGATCAAAAATTGCACCAAGGAAGACAGCAGGTATTGCTGCCTGTTTTGAAAGCAATGTCATAAGGTTTACAAGCAGAAATTCCTCCAGGTGAAGACAACACTCAAGCACGGGCCTGCTCTAAGGAACAGCTGTAGAGCTAACGAAGATTTCATTACGTAAGACAGCAGGTGTGCTATTTGTTCTAAAAGCAATGTTATAAATTTTGCAAGGACAAATTCTGCCAAATGAACACAACACCCAAGCAACGGGCATCCTCCTTTAAGGAAAAGCAGTAAAGTTAAAAATTATGCCAAGGGAGACAACAGGTGTGCTACTTGTTTTAAAAGCTATGTTATAAATTTTGCAAAGGACAAATTCTACCAGATGAACAGAATAATCAAGCACAGACCTTCTCCACCGAAAAGCTATAGAGCTACAGCTGTTTCTTGTATTTTAGGAAATTTGTCTTTTGGAAGAATGAGAAGAAAGAAGAGGAATAGGAGAAGAAAGAAACATGGTGGAAGCAGGAGGACAGCAGCAGTTCCACCACCAGCAATAGCACCTTGAGGGCAGAATGAGCTCCTTGTCGAAAGAGGAGATCTATAGCTCCATATTATATTTCCTTATTGATATTTTTTTTTTATTTGGGGGGAGGAGGAATAGGAGGAGGAAACATGGCTGAAGCAGGAGGACAGCAGCAGTTCCACCACCACCAGCAGCAACAGCACCTTGAGAGCATAGTGTGGTTATTCATATAAATTTATGCTCAGTCATCTGTGATTAAAAATTGCCAGCCTGCTAACTAATCAGTAGTTTGGAGGGAGTATGGAGGGATGGCTGTGGACCTGGAACACTTTGTAATATTAGGCAGATGTCAATGTTGGTGAAGGTGGTGGTGTTGATGGTGGCACAACTTCTGCTCTCTGTTTCCCACTCCTGGCTCTGAAGTCTGCAGCCTGATCATCAGAGAAGATGCCCAAGGTAGGCGTGTTACTGCCCCTACATAAAACTACTTCTCTGTACTCAGAGGCTAATGCATGAACAGGGAGGAAGATGGAGGAAGAGGCAGCTACAGTGGAAGAGGGAGCAGAATAAAGCAGACTCTTTGCTCCCTGGCCCACGTTAGCTCTCCAAGACAGCACATGATGTCAATTCATGTGGCTGTTCATACGTTTGTGGTGAGGTTGTTTACATTCCTGCCATGTTTTAACCTATTACCACAGATATTACAGATGACCGCTCTTTTGTCTTCACCTGTGGTTTCAAAGAATGCCCAGGCTGCACAAGTCCTGTGAGCAGACCTAGATGGGGACCCAATGTTGTTGTGACTAGTAGTAGAGATTGGTGGTGGTGGTACAGCCCTTTTGTTTTTCTTTGACACTCTACTCCTTTTCTTGTCAGGGTGCTGCCCTGCAACGCCCGTTTCTTCCTCCTGAAAGCAGCTATGATGACTCTTTCTGCCTCTCCATGTTAGGTCAAGTACGTTATCCTCTTCCACCTCTTCTTCATTGTCCTTCTCCTCCTGAGTTGATTCTATGCTACAGCGAGCATTGGGAGCTGACACCTCTGGTTTGGCATCCCCCTGAGTACATATTGCCTGTGGAGGGATGACCAGTCACACAGACCCACTCTCATGTTCCTTATCGGAGAAAAAAATGGTTGGGTATCAGTGCATTCAATGTCTTGCTCTTCTGCCTCTGGTTGTTTAGACTGCCCTGTTGACATCTATGACACTGAATGATAAAACAGCTCCTCAGACTGATCCATGTGGACTGCTTTGAACTGTGTGGGAGATTTGGCATGGGGTGAAGTAGAGGGGTGATGCTCATGGCTGGCTGGTGCAGACTGACTGCTGTGTGCCAGCGACTGGAAAGAAGAGGAGGTGGTGGTAGTTGAGGCATGCTGTGTCATCCATCTATGATCTGTTCTGCCTGCTGTGAATGTAGCACACGGGCAGAACTACTTCTAAGGAATGGCAGTGGGCTTGACTTGCCTTCTGCAGAATATTGAGCCGTTTGAAGCGCCAACTTGACGCGTCCTCTACCACCTCCACTACTGACACATCGACCTTTATTTTTGTGGTTGTTTTATTTTTTTTATAGTTAGGGTTTTCTTGTTTCGTTTTTAGTTTAGTTTTACTTAACTTTTCAGCTAACTGTGTTGTTTGCAAGAAAACCACTAGCAGCTTTGTCACGTATGCTAGTAATTTATATAGGCCAAATGAGCAACTTTTAACAATGTCTCAGGCCACTAACACACATTATGGGGAAGGTTTATGAAACACTCTTAGTTGCTTAAAGCAACCAATCAGAGCAGAGCTTTCATTTTATATTCTGCTCTAGTAAAGTAAAAGCCGCGCTGTGATTGGTTACTATAGAGAAATAAGGAAGTTTTGCTTTTAGACTGTTTCATAAATTTGCCCCTATGTCTTTTTGCTGTTTCTCAGTTAGTTTTTTTTTTGTTTTAAATTCACGAAAACCCACTGGCACCTACTAGTCCACAATCCCAGGTCGGCACGATATGTGAGAACAGAAGGTCAGAGAGTATATATTATATATTCTAAACTGTCCCCGATTTGCGCAGCTTCACTTACTTCCCCTCACCCCACAGGTACCTGCTTCAAGCCTACAAATAATTTGTATTGGCCAGATGCACAACTTTGAACAACATCTGAGGCCACAAACGGAGAACTGCAATTTTCCCCATGCAAAAGCATAGCTTGTCTGTCTGCTCTGCTGCTATATGTGGTGACAGCAGCAGAGATATACACTCTGCAGACTATCTCTTCCTAAGTACACAGCACGTATTGTGTAGACATAGGACATTCATGCAGCTTCTCTGCTTCCTCCAATACAACCCACTTTATCTTCTGTGCTGGTATATAATTTTTCACACCAGCAGTAATATATCCTCTGCCGAATATCTCTCCCTAGGTATGCATCACAAATAGGCAACCTAATATGTGGCATAATGTCTGTCCTGTGTTCAGATGTAAAATGCCTGCTGGTAATACAGTGCCTATGTTATAGATGGCGGGGTCATAGGATGCAGGTGTCCAATGAAACCGCTGCCCATATGCAAGATGGAGAAAACATTGGTTACATCATAAAGGTGACCTGGCTGCTGATTGGCTTCACTCTGACCTTTGTACCAAGCATTTTGTGAAATTTTAAATTTTCCCACGATTTTCACCAAAAATCAGGTCGGACTCATTTGATCCGATTTGGCAAAAAATTGAGCCGATTTTACTGCCTGGCCAATCACAATGAACAACACTACTAGCCACTTCAACTGTAAATGCTACACATTTCAGAAATAAAGATTTAGAACATAGATCCAGCAGCCCTTTCTATTCCCTGAAAGGAGAACCCTTGCAAGTTGCCTTAATATTTTTGACAAAAATGCTTAGAAGCTTGGCACAATTTGCAATCGATAAGGTAAACGACAAATATAGAGTTACAATTCATGTAATTATTGATATCTCCTAGCGTGTTTATTACCATCTCCTGGAGGTCAGCAAAATTGGTTATCTGTAACAGGCTTTTTTCCATGCAGGCATCGTATCCGTAAAGCCTGTTTATATGCTACAAAATCTAAAGCTTTTTATCTACAGAATCCGGGTGTGAATATAAAATCAATAGTTATTTGAATTGGACGCCTACATTATTATTATTATATACAAGGGCCAATTTTAATGCCAATTCAATAGTACAAGCTGTGTAGTTCAATATGATAAATCAATGGACAACAATTTTTTATTTATCAGCTTGATTATACAAGTCCACAGGGCCAGGAGCTGCTATATGCCATATCTATGTAATAACCTTGGTTCTGGTACTGTATCAATGCAATAACCTCAATTCTGTTACTGTATATATATTCTAATTGT
This sequence comes from Eleutherodactylus coqui, assembly GCF_035609145.1. Taxonomy (NCBI): domain Eukaryota; kingdom Metazoa; phylum Chordata; class Amphibia; order Anura; family Eleutherodactylidae; genus Eleutherodactylus; species Eleutherodactylus coqui. The sequence continues at coordinate 175,817,598 of NC_089842.1, forward strand.
CAGCTAATTTAAAAACTTTAGACTGGCAGGGGATCCACAATCTTTATACAGCTCAGAGCAATGGTAGACTTAACCTGCCCCTGGGTGCTGATAGTTCAGAAAGATATGTCTGTCAGGAATGGAGAGGTTTTATTGGGCTGGTAATGATATGGGGGCTGTGTGTAACTAGCACTACTGGGTGGGCAACATTGATATACTGTGAATATGGCATAAAGGTCTCCGATAGGACAAGTTTTATTCTGACCTTTAGGCCTCTTTCACACGGGGAGCTAGGCGCGCAAAAAACACGTGGCCATTAGAAGCAATGTTTTCCTATGAGAACGTTCAGATAAAGGAATCTGAATGTTCCCACAGGAAACCATTGGTTCTAATAGCCATGTGTTTTTTAAGCGCATGATTTTTGCGTGCCTAGCTACCCGTGTGAATGAGCCCTTAAACTGGGAAAGCTTGTACACTTCTGGTCCTATCTTATCTCGCCCATACTATTAACCCTGGATCATTAAACATTAAGGTCCATTTACACACAAGGATGATTGCTCAAAATTAATCAGAAACATCTTTGAGTGATCATTTTGCATTAGGTACTAATGATGTCCATTAGCAGCTAATTAACTTTATTTGCATGTTAATAAGCCGCCAGGAGTTATATTTACAGAACAGCAGGTGGTCTGTTCTTTAAACACATGTCCATTGTTCTGCCATGGGCTGCCAGCTAATAACTATGTTATCAGCGCTGCCCGGGGAGAACTCAGCATGCGGTCCCTCTTATCAGAGACTATGGCTTTTAGGCTGCATTCAGACGAACGTATATTTGCTCGGTTTTCACACCGAGCCGATATACGTTGTCCTCCTGTGCAGGGGGGGAGGATGGAAGAGCCAGGAGCAGGAACTGATCTCCCGCCCCCTCTCTGCCTCCTCTCCGCCCCTCTGCACTATTTGCAATGGGGAGAGATGGGGGTGGGGCTAATTCGCGTAACTTAACCCCGCCCCCGTCTCGCCTCCTATTGCAAATAGTGCAGAGGGGCGGAGAGGAGGCAGAGAGGGGGCGGGAGCTCAGTTCTTGCTCCTAGCTCTTCCATCCCCCCCCCCCCTGCACATGAGGACGACGTATATCGGCTCGGCGAGAAAACCCAGCCGATATACGTTCGTCTGAATGCAGCCCTATGCTGAGCTGAATTCAGGGATGGACAAAGAGTGCATGGTAAGTGCAGGATGGGCACACATTTACACACAAGGATAATTGCTGAAAAGCTGCCGTTTGGGTGAATTTTGACTGGTAATCGTTGTGTGTAAATCAACCTTTAGGTCTCATGTGCACGGGGAAAATCAGACCCGCTACAGATTCTCCATGGAGAATCCGTAGCGGGTCCCTCCTGCTCCGCGGACATGAGGGATGAAAATAAGAATAAATAAGAATAAAGTTACCTCTCTCACGCTCCGGTTCTTCCCTTCGCCGCGGCGTCATGTTCTCTGCGTCGCGGCCGGATCTTCTTTCTTTGGCTCGGCAGAGGCGCAGGATGACGTCGGGGACGGCCCGAAGAAAAAAGATCCGGCCGCAACGGAGAGAAGATGACGCCGCGGCGAAGGGAAGAACCGGAGCAGGTGAGTAAATTCTGATTTTTGTCTTTGGCTTCCATAGGCTTCAATAGAAGCCCGCGGGAGACCCGCATGAAAATGGAGCATGGTCCAGATTTTTTCATCCTCCATTTTTTTAAAAATCACTTTTATTGACCATCCGCGGGTATTTATCTACCCACGGGTGGTCAATGCATCCCTATGGGATGCGGATCCGCGGGCAGGAGAAGAGTTAAAATCCGCTGTGGATTTTAATTCTTCTTTTGCCCGTGGACATGAGGCCTTAGTCTCACATGCTACAGACCCCAGCCGTGGTTGTGGGAACGTTTTGATACTGTGACTTTGAGGAGGGATATTAACGCAAGTATCAAAGATATTTTGAAAATTGACAGTGTTGTGGCAAATACGTCTCAGGCACAGCAAAACAAAATGTGTGTATTTAGTCCATACCAGAAGCGCAGGATGACCAAGTTCTCGTGCCATTCCTGCAGCAAGGCCATTGGTGGCAAACACACTGCTCCAGTTTGCAATGACTGCAAGGAATACATTCATTTAGTTTGATGATAGTTAAGTACATTTTAATAAATCTCCTTTCATCTAAATTACTTTTTCAGTCATAAATAAAAATAAATAAAAAATATGATAAATAAGTAAAATATTGAACTTAAATTTTGTTAGTCTGTGAGCTTAATGTGTAGTGACAGTGTAACTCGAAAGTATGTTTAGTGATCTAGGGTGAGAATACTGCTAGTGAAAACAAAACCATTGAAATCAATGGTTTGGTTTCATCCTGTTATCACGGCTGCATAATGGGACTAAATCACACCCATCTGTTTAAGCCCTGAATTGGGTTGTTTCTGCAGCACGTGGAAGAGTCACAAAAATGTGTTGAAACAAATAGCAGAATAGACAGCCTTGTCTGTATTTGTACTGTTATGTCTGATGTCATATTACGTAACTTTTACCCTTTATAAAGGATAATTATGTATTTGCACCGCATCTCATGTTCACGGATGCTTAGTTACAGAGCTTCGTTTTTGCAGTATGAGATTTAATCAGAATTCAAAAAATGAAAAGTAGTTACAAATGTCAGATCCCTACATTTCAGATCAAATATTTAGAGTGCTGTAAAATGGAGCTTTCCTATTTGAATAAGCTGTGGACGTACTGAAGAGACAGAAGAATGGGATGCATTCAGCGGGCTGACATAAAGTAAACACTGGTTCACTGTACATGAGCTGAATGTGGAATTCCACAGCGTAACAATATGATGAAGGCGGCTATTCTTCACTCGCTTCTTGCTCTAAAACTTCACATGAGTAATAAAAAGTTGCTTTATTGCATTATATAACTTGTGTATTTATAAAGAGACAACACGATAAAAACATTTAGTACGTGTTCCATAAAGTTACATATAAGGTAATGTTAGAATGAAGAATTACAGAGAACCTTTCCAAGACATGCTTCCTTTACAACATGCCATCAAAGTATTACTTAGTGTCAGATACTTCTGTGCTCCAGCACCATCTCTTCTCCACTCCAGTCGCCACCGTAATGAGTCTTAGGGAATCTTCAGATGGCCATATGCGCTGAGGCAAACGTAACGAATTTGCGCAGTGAGCTAGATTGATTTGCGCGTATATCGGCACATAGAACTGCACTTTTTTTCTGCATGCAGGGTCTGTTTATATGCGCATGCGACACCCCTGCCCTGATTTAAAAGGCTATTTAGCCTAATGAGGACCAGATGTGTTCTTTTTCCCATGGTTTTGAGCAGTGCATCACACATCACATTGCGCATGTATTTGCACGCTCTTAAGGTGGTCTCACACTAGCAAGGAAATTGCGTGATTTTCACGTGATGCGAGACTCAGATGGAAAAGAAACTATTTGTAAATCATTGTTTCATAATTTGCTTTTTTACTGAGATGTTTTCACTGATGTGATGTTGTGAGAGCAAAAAAATCGCTGCATGCTCTATCTTTCTGCAATTTGCAATTATTTTTTTTTAATCTCCCATTTTCCCTTTGGAGCCTCCCTTTTATCACATCGCAACACACAAACTTGTGTTGTGATGCAATTTTACCGTTAGAAAGTCCTATTGACTTTTGCTAAAGAATCACGAGAAAATCACGAGCAGCAGCGATGATTTTGCGAAAAAAAACAGCGCTGACACTCAAAAATCACAGGAAAAAAGACGCAATTTTGCCGTGATTTTCTTGCAGCAAAATTGGGATCACCTGTGTGGGACTAGCCTTAGTACACAAATACGCTGGAAAATAGAGCAGATCCTATTTTTTGGGTGAGACCGAAATGCGCTCGCAAAAAATGGTTCATATAAAAGAACCCATTGACATCAAAAGATTCTATTCTCTGCATATTACGCACGTATATACGTCCATCTGAAGGAGCCCTTATGGTAGGGATGCTAAGAGGCGCATGTGTAGAGCTTATGACTACTTGCCCAATCAAAATAAAGAGCAGTGGGAATCCAACTGCTGGAACCCCTGTTGATCAGGAAAGCAAGGGTACTGGGTATCCCCGAATGCATAGAGCAATAGCCAAGCATGCACACTGCTGCTTTATTCAGTTCAATGGCACTGCCAGATTGCAGAGCACTTGTACTCAAATTTCTCTGGCAATCCCATTGGAATGAAGTTAGTGGCAGTCTGCATGTTTAATTGCCATTCAATTCATTTAGAGGTACACAGAACTCCCATTCTTGTGATCGTGGGTACCACCAGCGGTTGGACTCCCACCAATCACATACTTTTTTCTTTCGGCCCATTTAGACAACAATTATCGCTCAAAATTTGCTCAAAAGCCGTCTTTTGAGCGATAATCTGTGTGTAACTGCACTGACATCGTGCAGTTTTCGTTAAGCCGTCACTCATCATTGTCTTTCAGCGTGCTGAAAGACAACGATGAGCCTTATCAGGGATTCACAGCGGGATACAGGCGATACCATTGTTTCCTCTGTATCCCACTCCCTGATAACGGGTTGAGTATGAAGAGCAGAGCAGTCCAGCTCTGTTCTTCATACCTGACATGGAGCGTTCGGCTGTATAACAGCCGGGCATTCTGTGCAGAAAACATCTGGATGCAGGAGACAAGCTTGTCTTCTGCATCTTCCGCTCCGAGCGTCGGGCCGTATAACAGCCGAGTGTTCAGAGCGGGGTAAACAGCTAGATGCAGAAGACAAGGGGGACACCCCGCTTGTCTTCTGCTCCCTTTGCTGGTATCGCAGGGTGATCGCTCATCTTGAGCGATCATCTTGCACTGTAAATGACACAACGATGATCGCTCAAAAGTCGCTTTATCTTTTAGATAGGGGATAAATGTTAAAGCTGACACAACTATTTTAAACTTACTTCTCACTAGACTTAATGCCAGATATAAGGTGTTATAGGTCAGCTAGGCTTATTTGTCCCTGTGATTTTATGCATTGTATTTCGATTGTTTCACCCAACCTCATCCCCAGTATACCGCATATGTGACACTGCTACATCACCATTACTGACAATTGCCTCTTCTGACTACCCTAATGAAATACCTTCTAATGTAATGCATAACCAGTTGTGCTACCTCAATATTACTGACCCTTGCCTCTTCTGACAACAGTACCCTCCTGAACTGCCCGCTACTGTTCTGCATAATCAGTTCTGCTACATGACAGTTACTGACCCTTATCTAATTTGACTATTTTCACAAACTACTTTCTCCTTAGGAATCAGTTAAATTATTACATAAACTTACTTATAATAAGCACAACCAGAAACACCAAATGACTCCTTGAATTCTACTCAGGTCACTGAAAGCTGTGGGATCCAAATTCTCTACAACACCACTGGTGGCGAAAAGATGGCCAAATATCGTAAGCTAGCCAAATCCTTTAGATAATGGTCAAATAAACTGAATTGAAAAGAGAATTGTCAACTATTAATTGTGTGTGTGTGTGGGGGGAGGACTTATTTTCCCTAAACTTTTGCTGTTAGCGTAAACAAGGATTGGGGATGTTGGCTCTTTCGCCCATTTATCTTCATATCCCTAAGACTATAAACATACACATGGTCATTTTGAAGCATGCATGTTTATTTATTGGGGACTAGGCTGCTATGGGGCCCATGGGAAGAGGGGGCCCCAGCTCTGAATGCACCATCCCTTTGCTATTGGGTAGTAAGAACATATATATGATCAAGACCTTCCTCCAAAGAGGAACTGTATTATTAAAAAACAAGGAGGTATACAATTGGCCCAAGTGTCATTTATAAAGCCATGGAATGAAAAACAAACACCAAGGCCTCCTGTCCTTGGTAAGGTGGCAAACTGAGCACCATAATGGGGGGCCCATTTAAGTTTTTGCTTCAGGGCCACTTAACTTTTTTGTACACCACTGATAGCTGTCATTTGCCATTGTGTAATCTATGTCTTCCCAATATCTATAGATACCTCTAGGCAAGACATTGATAGGAGTCTCACTCTTACTTTTTAGAATTTAAAGGACATCTGTTACTACCTTTGAGCCCCATAAACTACAGCTTAAAAGGTGAGGGAACAGGAAGTCTTGGGAGCTCAATTTTAGAATCAGTGGGTCCCTCTTTCCAGTGCTGTGCCCCCGAGAAATCACACACAACTCAACTCTTTTCACGAGGCTGTATGCACGATCGCCCATGGAAATCAATTTCTTAGGGGTACGCCGCTAGAATGGGGGACTGTGAGGGTATATATATATATATATATTGCCATATGTTTTTTTTATGCTTTATACCTGTATGCAAGTTCTATTCAATTCCAAATGAAAAAAACTTATATGTCGCCTTACATCAGATATTTCAAGAGGCCTTGCCAGGCGAAGACAAAAACGTATCTTGAACAAAATGTATCTTAAACACAGCAAAGAAGAACCAGACATGAAGGCCGCATGTACTTGGCTGTTTTCCCAGAAGCGCTGGAACAAGATATCAAGATGTTCAACCATGTACATAATTTTCACTGTATCAGGCCGGAAATCCGGACTGCCCATATATGGTTATAAGCCCATCACCCCTTGATGGGGATGGGACAAAGGGTATAAGATCTCATGTAATCTGTAATAAAGCACAGCTGAGAGCCATGTCCCGTGTGAGAAACTATACCAGACCTCCGTGTGGTGTTTTCTTCTTATCGCCGGCAGCGGGCAAGTGGGGTGGGCCCGATTGGTGCTGTACTTAGAAATTTTACCCTGATAAATGGCGCCCAACGTGGGGCGGTAAAACCAGGAGCTTACGGCGCAATTCACCCGGATCCACGCCACGGGGAAGCCGTCCTGCTGCAAACCGAGCCTGATCAACTCACAAGAACTCCAGGTAAGACAAACATATATTTATGTTGTGTTTTATGCTGAGAGTCTTGCAGCAGGACTGACTATCTGTGGTTTGTGACCGGACGGGTTGGGTTAAGAGTTCTACACGGTAACTCGTGTGGGCTCCGGGTTTGCCGTCATGGACCACTGACCGTGATATGCGCACCAATCGGTCACCCAGAAACTAGTCTGTAGTTTATTTGTACTTTGAAGTCCATGGTGTTTTAACGATAGTGAAGGTTGTTTGTTGTATTTAGTCTCACAAGAGAAGGGACCCTCGGTTGTTTTTCCAGTATATAAGGGACTAACAATTTGAAAATTATGAAGGATGCATGCTGAGAGGGATGCATTTTGTGAGACAGGTCTCATAAAAAAAGGGACCCTCGGTTGTTTTGTCATATATATATATCCCAGGCTGACAATTTGATTTAAGAGGGATGCATTTTGTGAGAAAGGCTTCATAAGAGAAGGGACTCTCGGTCGGTTTGCCTTATATATGGGGCTAACGATTTGATTTCAGAGGGATGCATTTTATGAGGCTGGTTCCATGGAAGAAGATGCCTTCGGTTGTCTTGCCGGTATATAAGGGGCTGACAATTCGGGTCAGAAGGATGCACTCTATGGAGCGTGTTATTTTTATTGTTGTTGTTGTTGTAATATGCGTAAGACCTTATTAAAGAAGATAGAGCCCCTCAAGGGCTGCCGCCGTGTGGATGAATTTGTAGAATGTAAGAAAACTCTAATGAAAATGTGTGACACCGACCCGCACGGCAGATTACAAAATGGTGTCTGGGAGGAGGTCTTTAGGACCGAGAGGTGCCTTGAAAGACCAAGGTTTGCTAGAAGCAGAGAGACAGTCAGAGTAAGTTAAGTATATACACATTATTTGTTTAAGAAAGTATCCGTAAGTGAAATGTTGAAAAGTACAGTAAGTGATCAAGAGGGCGTCAGGAGAGTGTCTATTGAAGGTTATATTGGCAGCTAGGTAAGGGAGAGAAGTATGAGAAACAAGCAAGTCGATAAGAAAGTTACAATGCATGTGATTTGTTGGCAAAGAAAGGAGAAAAATGTGTATAATACAAGATAGATAATAGATATGGATATATATGTGTGTGTATATATATATATATATATATATATATATATATATATATATATATATATGTATATACTGTATGTGCAAATAGTTAACTGAGCTTGCTTTTAGGGGAGAAGAGTTTTGTTGACATGTAGCTGCGAGCTTGTGTTCAGTCTTTAAAGGTCAAGAGATAACGAAGCGAGAGAAAGAATGCAATAATAACCCTGGATAATATCTCTGCTTGCTGTAAAGGAATGAAGGCTTGAAATGAATTTAATTAATTATACTGTCTTAGTAGGCAGGGAAATATAGCAATTTCTAAGTTATATTCTTACTTATACAGGGGTTGAAAATGAAGAACATGTTGCGCTGTAATTATGATTTCAAAATGCAGGCAATAGTTTACGCTAAAACAATTCAGTCTGTGTTTCATATTCGCGGAGAGATAACAATTTGTTTTGAAAAGGTGGGGGCTTTCAGACTTCACTTTTTGTTCAGGGTCAAATACAGAGAAATACAGAGAAAGAAAGGCAGGGGGGTTGAAAAATACCCAGAGATTCTAAAATACTTCAGCGTTTAATACAGCATATAATAGCTTCAGTAAATAAGAAATATAGAATGTATCAGCAAACTTTTTTTCACATAATTTGTCAAAGAAAGCACTCACCTCAATGTTTTTCAACTGATGTATGTATGTTTGTCAAACTTTTTTGTCCGTGCATCTGTATGTACTAGTACACCTTCAATAGGGGGTGACGGAGCAGACTTGAGAGCATGGATGGATGAGAGTTAGTGACCCGTGTTCAAGCTGTGGTGGAATGTGTGATGTGGATAATGACTGGGGATAAAAGTCCTCCCCATGCATGGGACTTTGCTTGGTTGAGATGTGGATGCTTCGACTGTTAAGCTGAAATGAGCTGAGAAGACGGACGCACGGAGCCAATATCGAAGGGGTGGAGCTAGATGATGTAATAGTACGTAATGTTTCATCCCTCTTCTCCACAAGGGAGGGGGTGAGGAGCTTGAGCAGCTAGTAAAAGTTTTTTGTTTTGTTTGTTTTTTTTTCTCCTGTCTCAAACTTTGATAAGATATTGCAGGCAGGATCAGACTAATAATGAATTCACTTAAAGGGATCTCACATTTCCAATATTAATAGGTGTTTGTAGATTATTCTGCCCCGGTGTAACTCATGTTTCTGTTATAGGTGCTAACATCTTACAGGCCTTATCTGCATTCATCAAATCTTTTTACAATGTTGTACTACCTTAAACCGGGTACTATTGTTCCAATTGAGTACCCTGGTTTAAAGGGGGGAGGAGAAGGCATAGGTGATCTAGGTATTGCAAGTCAGCCATTTTTAAATTCAGCCATTTTTAAATTTTTTGCAAGCCATTTTTAAATTTTTAAATTTTTTTTTGCAACAAGGTTCTGATCTTTTTTGAAATAGAATACCAGCCTGATTGTCTAGCATTGATGCAACAAGAAAATTTAAGTTTTAAAAAGTTACTGAAAGCCCTTGTTAATAATGCATATTTTGAGTTGTTTTTTATAGATGGTACCCAGGGTGATTGACGACTCCACACTGGATATACAGTGGTTACACAACAAGATGTCCTAAAAGCAGAATGTCTCCGCATGTCGCAGTACAAGAAGCGGAATTAAAAGCACTCACGGAGGCGTGTGGAATGGCCACAGGTAAGACGGCAAACATTTACACTGACTCCCGGTATGCATTTGGCATAGCTCATGATTAAGGCCCAACATGGAAGGCCAGACAGTTTTTTACCACAGCAGGACAGCCAATTAAAAATGTTGCAGCGGTGCAGTCTCATGGAGGCCCTACTTCTACCTGACAAGGTGGAAAGCTCACACCAATTCCTACACCGGAGAAGCAAGAGGCAATGCCATCACAGACCACACAGCAAAGGCAGCGGCCCTCAAGCCGTGGAAGAAAGAAGAAAAGAAGAATTTAACAATAAAAACTTGGACTTTGACAAAACTTGGACTTTGATAAAAACTTGGACTTTGATAAAAACTTGGACTTTGATATAAACTTGGACTTTGATATGCTAAAGACTTTACAGTTACAAGCCAGCAAGGAAAAATTGACTAAAAAGGGACGGTGTATGGTGAACAGTCAACAGCACTTGCTTACCATAGTCCCTGTACCCCATGATGGCCCAGCTGACGCACGGAAAGACGCACCTCTCAAAGCAGTAATGATGTCGACGCTTGAACAAGGACGGGTGGCTCCTTGGTTTTCTGTAGCTGCTGCATCATTTGTCCAATTTTGCATGATCTTTGCCGTAAGCAACAGGGCAGAAGTAAATTTGCCACATAACACTTGCCTAGGCCACTCTACCCATTTCAGGGATTGCAAATTGGCTACACTCAGCTCCTACTTGTTGGGAAGCATGAATATGTGCTTGTTGTTGTTGTTGATGTCTTTTCAGGTTGGAGACCTACTCTGTTACCAAAGTAAATAAGCAGGTAACCGCACAGAAGCTCATGAATGAGGTAATCCGCAGATACGGGGTACCGGAAGTGATTGAGTCAAACAAAGGTACAAACTTCACAGGTGAAATAATGCAACACATCATGTCTGTTTTGGGTATATTCCAGGCTTTTCACACACCCTACCATCCGCGGAGTAGTGGGAAAGTAGATACAAAAGGCAATGAGAAAATGAGTAAATTTTGAATTGAGTGTCTTCTATTAGTTTTTCTTTTTTCCAGGAGGATACATGCCACAGTAGCAGAGTTTGTGGAATGATTTTCTTGTTAATGTTGTCATAGGTCTCTCCAAGGAATTGTTAGTAATGTATTCTGTAGTCTCTGCTTTTCTCCCAGGTCCTACAGATGAGTGTCACTATCTAAAACCAGGTGACAGGGTCTATGTGAAAAAGTTTGAGAGACAAACCCGGTTTGAATATCCCTACCAGATGTTGCTCACCATCCCAACTGCAGTCAAGCTTGAAGGAAAACCCACTTGGATCCACACTTCGCACTGCAAAAACTAATGATCCTGTATATCCTTTACATGCTATAATGTGGTACAATTCCTCTAACACACACCTTTGACTACTGTACACTAGCCCCCTGTTTCAGAAAAAATTAATACAATCAAATGTGCAATATGAAGACTACACTGAGGGTGAGAATCCAACACCGCATCGTGCTAAGAGAGACATTGACACTCCAGGTGGTAACTTTGACCCACATGTATACATAGATGCAATAGGAGTGCCAAGGGGGGTGCCAGATTAATTCAATTCTAGAAATCAGGTTAAAGCAGGTTTTGAGTCCTTATTTGCTTTTGTCACTGTTAATAATAATGTAGATTGGATGAATTATATCTATTACAATCAGCAGAGGTTTGTAAACTACACCAGGCATACTTTGCAAGGGTTAGCTGACCAGTTAGGGCCCACTGCATCCATGGAGTTCCAAAATAGAGTGGCCGTGGATATGATTTTAGCAGAAAGAGGTGGTGTATGTAATTTCATGTATGTGTATTTTCCCTTTGATCAAAAAGAGTATGAGTAAGGGTCTGAGTAATGTGACACCAACATTTCCCTTGTTTGAAAAAGATGAAGAGCCAGTTCCGATAATGCCAACCAGGTACGTTACCAGAAGAATGGAGAGATGGACTAGTACTGCGCCGCCTCAGTCTCCTAAGATGGACTGTCAGTGGACTTCCCATTTGCCTAGGGAAAGTGCAGAAGACCTTAGGTTCCGGCGAGGGCACACCCTGTGGGGTGTTAACTCATACAGATAGAGGGTGTGGATGCCCGGAAATAAGCCCAGGGAATCCATGGCCTCCTTCTGAGGTGAGGTAGGGATCCCTCCCTTTTAGGAGTAGGGACTTACGGGCAGTGGAGAAACCCTGACGCAAGGGAGAGACGACCGAGGAAGAGTGCAAAGTCTGATGCTTGATCTCCATATTAAGTTTTTTAGGGGGGTTTGTGAGGGTATATATATATATATTGCCATATGTTTTTTTATGCTTTATACCTGTATGCAAGTTCTATTCAATTCCAAATGAAAAAAACTTATATGTCGCCTTACATCAGAGATTCCAAGAGGCCTTGCCAGGCGAAGACAAAAACGTATCTTGAACAAAATGTATCTTAAACACAGCAAAGAAGAACCAGACATGAAGGCCGCATGTACTTGGCTGTTTTCCCAGAAGCGCTGGAACAAGATATCAAGATGTTCAACCATGTACATAATTTTCACTGTATCAGGCCGGAAATCCGGACTGCCCATATATGGTTATAAGCCCATCACCCCTTGATGGGGATGGGACAAAGGGTATAAGATCTCATGTAATCTGTAATAAAGCACAGCTGAGAGCCATGTCCCGTGTGAGAAACTATACCAGACCTCCGTGTGGTGTTTTCTTCTTATCGCCGGCAGCGGGCAAGTGGGGTGGGCCCGATTGGTGCTGTACTTAGAAATTTTACCCTGATAGGACCTGATGAGTATAAAAAAAGCTCCCTGGATCCCCCCCTCATGGGACTCAAAAGTGATGACACAGGCCCGTAAAAAAAGAGAGTAACTGTAATAATACTGTTCAAGTACAGTACAATACCGAGCCTAAATAATGCCGCCACAGAATACCACTAACTACAACATAATATCACACACACTAGGGCCAATTTGGTCATGTCCAAGCTACATTGATCTATAAGTACAATGTACAAAATCCTCTGGACATCATTTCACCATTATGTAGGACCAATTTAAGATGCCAAAGTTTTTACACAGAATTTATTTTTCATTTTCTCCTTTGCTTTTTCTTGCTATTATGTAAGTGTGCTGCAATTGAAATAAAAGTACTGTACATTCATTCACCAAATACCAACGTCTGTTGCAATTATAGCTTGATTTGTTGGTCTGACCCTTTGTCATGTGTTTTTCAACCTTTGGAACAGAGAATACAAAAACTTTACGGAAATAAGAATTTCTCTCTAGCAACAACTTTTACAGTGCACAAGTTTTTCTTTATCGCAACTATGCATAGAGAACTGGAGCCATGTCAAAAGACTCTTGTCTCAGTGATGACTATCTCCAAACTGCCAAGAAGCAAGGCTTAATATTAAATGTTAGCTTTAACATATGCTTTCACATTTTGCTTTCCTCTTTTTTTTTTAATTAAAAACACTTTTACTGAACCAAATAATAGATGTTCTATTAACTATACTAAAAGGGGGGAATAAGTGATTCTTGTTAATCTTTAAATACTACTATAGGTGGTGATAGGTTCCCTTTAAAGGGCTTGTCTGGTTTAGAAAACCCATTTTCATATAACCTGTTAGAAAATTCTGAGTTAAAGGAGGTATTCCACCAAAAATATTTTTAACTTATCGATAGGTGATAAATATGCCTATACTACAGCTGACCACTGGGGGTTCCAGCAGGAGGACACTTTTGTGATCGGTTTATTGTAAATGAACCTTTTTAACGCACCAACTATCTACATTCTGATGTTTGTTGCTGCCATGCAGTGAGGGTTCTGGAAACTTGGCCATTTGACCAATCAGTGTATCCAACCTTTCAGTCAATCCAGGAGTCTGGCTGATCAGCCAATGAGGAGTCTGGGTTAGCAGGCCAAGGAGGTGAAGGGCTGGTGTGACTAATGGAAGAGCAGGGCTTTCTATAACCAGCGCATAGCCTGGTTGTGGACATGCATTTGATGAACTAGCTATTGATCCCTAGACGTTGTTACTGTTGTTAGCTGTTTGGTCGTTCACGACCCTCGGCGACTCTAAAGGTGAGCTCCCTCCATGTTTTTCAGTTTTGCACTGCTTCTTTCATTTGGTTGATATCCATGCCAGTATCATCTCTGCTATATCATAGACGTTACACCTTTCCTACGTGGAGAACCTGTTAAATAGTAAATTTGGATAGGTTATTTATTATTTTTTTTTATTGTTTAATGCCAAATAACTTTATACAGTAAATATAGTAGAAATGTAAGAGATGGCTTTGTCTACGGAAGTAAAATTATATGAGTGGCATAGCCAAGTATGGAAGGAAAGAAAATGACTATCCCAATTTTCTGCTAACCCTAGCTATAATCTGGTGTAAGTTTTTTTGCCACACAGCCCTAAATCAAAAGATATGATGTAACCCAAAAATGATTAATTCTGGTATATAGGTTATAGGCTGTTGAGAAGAAGGTATAGAAGAGGATAAAATGAGATTATGCCAAGTGTCTACTAGAACGTTGGCATGCAATAAACGTGTAAATTTAGTAATCTGCTTTGTGTGTAGAGGGTCAGATTTATGTAGTAAAAGGTTAATGACCAAGTTAAGGCCCTTTTACATGGAATATCATTCAAAAAATCATGCAAACAAGTGAACATGAAGGATAATCATTCAGTGTAAATGCAACCAATGATTGAACAACAATGATAAATGATATGCAGGCATAAAAATCATCAGTGGCTAATACGCTAACTGTTCAGTTTAAATTCTGATCATTCAGTCGTTCTCATTCACTTATACAGCGAATGTGAACGACTGAATGATTTCTTGTTTGAACAAGCCAACGATGTATCTGCCTCAATAAACAGACTACCCTTGCGAATCGTTCGTTCAAATGATAAATCGTTTGTTGTAAACGGACCCTTAGTGACACTTCCCATTATAAAGGGTCTTATATATGGGGGAGTACCACATCTAGCTTTTGGTGGAAAAAGGGTAGCTGATCTGTGCTGGGTGCATAATATATAAGCAAAGAAATAGATTTACCTTTGTTCACCTCTGTCAGAGAAAGCGCCAATCAGGGTCACGGATTTCTCCTAAAAATAAGCTTCCAACTCCTCATCTTTTCTCCGGCATATTGGCTAGGAAAGTAGTGGAGTACTTGTGGTGGAAATATCATTATTAGAAGAAAAGAGAGTTTCATGTATTGATTTCTAGAATCGAAAGGCTTTGTTCCTCCTAGTTGGAAAGCTCAGCCCCTTTACATTGTGAGACAATAGTTTCAGGCCTCGATCAACTATAAGAGAAAACATGTTAAAGGGGAATGTAAGTGTTTGTAACGATTGGCTTTCCTATAACAGAGAGATCGGTAGGAAAAAAAAAAAGATTAAAAGTTGTGTTTAAACATTTTACATATTTCTTTAATTTTAAAAAACTATTAAAAATAAAGTTATATTGTTTGCCTCTATCTTGCAGTAGCATAAGAGTACATTAACAAGTACTGAAAGTACGGTGGAACATTTAATAGGTCAAAGAAGCAGTTGTAGCTAATGGCAAGAATAATCCCATATCACCTGAGTAAGATGCCCTAGTGACCCTCTGTTGTCAAGAGTGAGCTTGGGAAATTGTATTCAAAATTGTAAGAGACCGCCAAACTCAGTAGGCCATTATAAAATAGTTATGAAATTGTTATGAAAAAGGAAATTCACAGTCAATAAAAATAGTCAAAAATAACCAATTGCCCATATGTGTATATGTTATAACTTTCGCTGAATTATAACGCAGGAGTTATCACTAAATAACTAGGCAGTTTGTTATTATGATTCTAGGAAGCAGTGGTTCTGGGTTTTATCTTACTAAAAGGGGTTGTGGGTAGTCTGTAGTCATAGGCTCTTAGGCACTGCTCTAATGCCCAATCAGAACTTGAAGCTTCTGAGCCCCAAAATCTGTAACATTCCCCCTTCCCCCCCCCCCCCCCCCATCTACCATGTGCCATTTATGATACTGGTGTTGTCTCATGTAGAGCAGAGGAGCCTATCAAGGCACTTTTAGTTGAGCCAATGACTGGCCAAACAAGCATTTATCGGCTGATCAGATCTTTTATGCAGGCATTAAAGTCCTCATTTGCTTGAATATACAGGAAATGTGCTATTGAAAGATAGAGGTGAACAGCTGCATGAAAGATTCAAGTAATAACAATAATTCGTGCCCCCGTTCAGTTGAATGATCCTCGTACAGTTTGTACATCTTTCAAATGAGCACCAGTTTCAATTATATGGACAACTGATCTGTCCATATAAAAAGTACCCGTAAAGGAGTTGCATCATTATAAGAAAAAAAAATGTAATGGCTGGGCATTAGATAGAATAAAAAAAGAGAGCCTATTCACCTGTCTTTGGCTCCCTGGGGCATAGTTGAGCAGCTTCTGTAGTGGCCCAGAATTAGCAGGGCCCCTCCATAATGTTATGCGTTTGTCTTGTACTAATTGTATTGTCAGTGTCTTCTATGTAGTATGCATTTGAGATGTGTATTGCACCTTTGCAGCACTGAATGGGTTAATGTCTGGGGTATGTCTGAGAAATGTATCTTGTTGTATGTCATGTGACTGTGATTGATATATGTGTTGGTGAGGGGGTCTAGTATAGGCAGTCTATGCAAGTCTGAGTCTAAGTGAGGTTGTTGTTGGAGTCGGCAAGCGAGTGAACCCCACAGACACTGCTCGGTCTGTGCGGGAAGAGTGGAAGAAGCTGAGAGGTACCTTTTAGCTTTGCCTACTCTACCAAGGATGGGCTGGTGTTACCACTAGGCACAGGGAGAGGGAGAGGGGAGAAAGGAAAGCACCTGAAGAGTGAGTGTAGGAGGGAAAGAGAGTCGCCGGGAGCGGGATCACACAGATAACTGGGACTGTGGACTGTCTGGTTATCCTGAGAGAGCCTCCCTGTCACACCATCTTCTAGAAGTGTAACTTGTGCCGAACTGCTGTTGTTTTGTTGGAACTTTGTTGAAGTTAAGTAAATGGACATTACCGACCATTCACAGTTTGTCCAGAAAGTTATCCCTGTAAGTGGACTTTTTATTACAACTTCAGGATTCACCGTAGAGGACAGAATGATGGCGTCATGAGTGACAATGGACTTTAATGTAACTGCTAGTTACTCTTTCACTGTGACCTCCCCCAGCAGTAACTTAGTTGGGTCCCAAGCTACCCTCAGGTGAAGAGATGGTAGAGCCACTGTGACAGAAATCCTTATCTATCCCGCCATCTCTTTGGCTGTGGGCTTCCTCCTCGGATGCTGCACTTCCGCATGGCTGAAATCAGATGACCGTTGCTGCCCATCAGAGGCCCAAACTTCTGGTATCATGGTGCCCGGGTTATGACTGCTGATGCCAGGAATTTTTAAAATGACCAATTAGAGGCTGTAGGGGTCACCTGACTTCCAGCAGTCGTCTGCGCCGGGGGGCGGGGGGGCGAGGATGGGGCTGCAGGAGCTACTCAGCTGGCTCACAAGAGCCAAAGACAGGCGAGTATGCTTTCTTCTAATATTTTATCTCATGCCCAACCATTACATTTTTCTCTTTTTTTGTAACACAACCCCTTTAAGCATTCTTTGACACCAGGACCCAAATACAACTACTATGTTTGCACCTCCAAAAGCCACAATCGTGGAGACACTGCTGTAAAAACAGCATCATTGTTTTATCACAGCTTTTTGAGAATCAAATACAAGTAAGTTCAACAACTTGACCCAAGAAGATAACTCAACAACTTTTCTTTATTACCTCCTTCTAAATATCTTTTTACAAAATCCAAAAGCCAATACACTTCTATAAATGTTGAGCAATTACTTGCAGCGTTCTGCTCTTTACAAAAAGTGTATCAATCAACCCCTTTTCATGGGATGACAGGAGAAAGTTGATTTATTTTCTTGCAAAAAAAAAAAGATTTCAGTGAATGTGCAGCTGGACCTTAGAATCCAGTTCATGAGAAGTGAGAGGAAGGATGGGAGCGTTGTATGTATCACTGTCTATGGACTAAACAGCATTTCTTGATTCCTGCCTTTAAACTGAGCACAATGCGTATTGTAAAAGAATAGACTGAGCGGAGTGTCCGTGGCAAGTTCTGCTAGTCTCCATGCTGGGAGCTGAAGTAGAGGTCTCTTGTCTATTTGAAGAAGGGCATAGATGCTGCACTGAAAAGTCTGTCTCTTCAAGACAAAAAGAGGCCTTTGTAGTGATTGTCACTTTTTTCTTTTCTATTCAGCAGAGTGAGCAACAACTGCACCATAGAAAAGTACAACAGGGATGTGTAATGTGATAAACTGTTCTGCTGCCTTTTTTTAGATTCTACGGAAATAAATACCAGAAGCGTTGTGTTATCTGGAGTATAATAATTAATAATGGGACAGATTTAACGGTTTTATTTCTAAGAATTTTTTTTATATGACCATAAAATAAAAACTTTAAAACCTCTAAATGCAAAATGTGGAGTTATCCTTAACAAATGTCTCCTCATATTGTAGGTTCCATACCTAAATAAAGTATAATTGATCTCAATGTTGGAAGACCCCACAATTAACTATTATCTATGCTAATGTGTGATCATCCAGCCACATGAAGAAGTTGCATAGTTTCTGAAAATCCGTTGCTTCCTTTAGGCCTCCTTCACACGACTGTATGCGTTTTTACGTTCACCCGTATATTCTTTCATGCCGTATAATCGTATGAATGAAGATTTGTCGTGATCAAGTCCCAATCTTTATTTGCGTATTTCAGGTCATTCCCATGGGGAGCTGCTGCGTATAGGCAAAAAAATATGTAGAAGTAAAGAAAACCAGCGATCGGCGTAAATCTTCGGAATGACTACTAATGCTTAAATAGGGCCAGCTTTCTTCTTTTCCCTTTTTTCTAGCTTCCATAGAAATCTATGGGAGCTTCCAGCGTATCTCAGCAAAAGATAGGGCAAGACCTATCTTTTCACACAGCATATAAAACCGGTGCCTGAAAACGGTCATGTATGTGCTATTTTTCTCGGCACAATTATTTTATGTGGCAAAAAAAACGTTGATCTGAATGAACCCATTAAAATGCTTAACATGGTCATGTTTTTTCAGCGATTTTCTTTTACGCGGCTAAATACCTGCGTAAATACGATTGTCTGAATAAGCCCTCAATGTTTTCACATGTGTCTGTGCCGAATAGTGCAGCTCAGCTCCATTCATTCAAGTGGACTGATTGGTGTTGATCCAGGGGTTGGAAACTCATTGATCATGCATACTAAGAACAAGACATTCATTAATGTATATTCCTGGAAAACCTTCTCTATGATACCCTTGATTGTCCTTCACAAATGGAAATCTTGATTATTACTTTGTTTTTGACCTTTTCATAGAACAGGGAAAGAGCTGACACAGCGTTAAAAAGTAATATCGGGTCCAACCATCCTAATATCCATAACTGGATAGTGTGGATGTCTGACTAGACAAAGAGTTGTTATACATATGTAAAGATACCGGTCTGCAGGGCAACATAGAACACATTTCCATCCTGCAAAAGGAAACATAAAACTTTATTGACTTTTATAAAATGAACTATGGTAATGGAAAATATTGCATTTGGTGACCTCAGAAGTCATTGACATGCTGCGATCGAGTATATCATTGATCAACAAAGCCAGTAAGAATGACTAGACCTGACTATGCCATTACTGACAGTTAAGCTCATTCTCATTACCATGTTCTCTCCTTAATCATTTGGGAAAATATAATGTTTCCATTCTTTCAGTTACCTTGCAACAGTCACAATGAAAATGATCATCTGATCAATAGTTGTAGAACATGGAAGCATTATGCAATCACTATATTTCAGGAAATTGTGCATTGATAAAAAAAAACCAGGACACAACTGAGATCTTGTGATGAAATATTAGATTAACTTTTGGCTATTGTACAGAAATACATTGGTATATATGGTCACCTGTAAGGTTTGCAAAATGAAGTTGGTCACACTAGACTTAAAGGGGTTGTCCCGCGAAAGAAAGTGGGGTTATACACTTCTGTATGGCCATATTAATGCACTTTGTAATGTACATCGTGCATTAAATATGAGCCATACAGAAGTTATTCACTTACCTGCTCCGTTGCTAGCGTCCTCGTCTCCATGGTGCCGTCTAATTTCAGCATCTAATCGCCCGATTAGACGCGCTTGCGCAGTCCGGTCTTCTCCCTGGTGAATGGGGCCGCTCGTGCCGGAGAGCTGGTCCTCGTAGCTCCGCCCTGTCATGTGTGCCGATTCCAGCCAATCAGGAGGCTGGAATCGGCAATGGACCGCACAGAGCCCACGATGCACCATGGGAGAAGACCCGCGGTGCATCGTGGGTGAAGATCCCGGTGGCCATCTTGCTAAGGTAAGGAAGAAGTCGCCGCAGCGCGGGGATTCGAGTAAGTACTAAATGGTTGTTTTTTTTTAACACATGCATTGGGTTTGTCTCGCGCCTATTGAAAAAAAAAAACCCCGTTTCGGCGCGGGACAACCCCTTTAAATAGAAACCATGACACAGAATGGGGATAGGCTGGGAGTCATGAGGCAAAACAAAAAGGTAACAGAGAAGCAAGATGTACAAGGCAACAGACGAAGAAGGATCTTAAAGTGGCCAAACTTGCCTAAAAGTGGAGCACCTGCCTTGAAAAGGGTGACCCACAATAGCAACCTGGGGAACTTCCATTAACATCCCTAGATGGGATATAGGAGAGAAGGACAAGCCCTAGGGATGGACCAAATGGGTCAGACCCACCAGCACACAAAATATACTTGACAACAGGCACAAGAGGAAAAGACCATATTAAAAGTATGGAGGACCAACCGACACGGACTAGAGACTCAAATAGTACACTGACCAAACTATAAAGGGGAAACCCCACACAGAACGTACAAGACCAGGAGTACAATTGTATAACCGGTGCCCACTGATAGGAGGAGCTGGAATAAGGACCCTCTAACAGACACTGGTAAGCTGTCTGGGTTGTCATTCACCTCAACCAGCCTATCAGATTAACACAGAGGGCAGATGTTATCCCTTCAGCATCAAGCATCAATTGACAGCACACATGCATCTTCAGATGCATCATGGGGTTTGGTGCTGACGATGTGACATCACTCTGGACCCACCCAGAAATCTCGGGCTTTGTGATAGAAATTCTACTAAAAGGAAGAATTATGATGCTAGGTTGAACAAATATATATTTATTCTATGTCAGATACCTACATTGGTGCTATGATAAACCCTAATCTTGCTAATTGTACTTAATGGAATTCTCTTGTGAGGACACCTTTTACAACTGAAATTGTGGGTCCAGCATCAAAACCCCCTGGCCATTAGTTGTTATCTGCAGGAGAAAAGTGCTACAAATTAATAACTGAACATCTAATACATGGATGAGTCAGATCTACCCTTTGTGAACAACTCTCTACTAAGGCTTATAGAAGGAGTCTTGAGGAGAGGAAACCTTGCATGATGTCCATATGACTCATGGATGTACCAATTGACAGCACAAGCAGTGACTATCTGTTTGTATTGAAGACTGCTAGAGCAGTGCATGCACTACTTTATGGGACCATGGGATTGCTGTGTTTTATGACCCCATAGTGCACTATTCCCATTTAACTATTAAAATAAAAAAATATATATACCAGGGAATCAAATAGTAATTCCTAATATGATGTTATAAGAACAGCAAGCAATTACAAACCTCCCATGCTTATTCTGTAAACCAATCAGCAAAGCACACATGCGTACAACTGAAATAATCAGCAAAAATACAATATATACGCCACAACAATATACTGTATATATCTGCATTGACCATAAAAATACAAAAATAATTAAGAGCATAAAGTGGCATCTACATAATATATAAGACCAAATACATAGAAATATATATATAACCTAATACATGGAGGGCTTTATAGCTCTTCCAGGGAAAATGACATACTTTTCCATTTGTTTCTCTAATAGAAGGGACATTTGTTCCTTTGCAAGGGTTCACCATCTGGATGTATGTTTGGACTAGCCTAGTAATCATCTACAGTTTGGATTTCATTGGGTTTGGGATGAGAGAGGTGGTAGAATTAGCTGTGAAGCTGCTCCTTTAACAAATTAAACTAGGATATGTTGAAGAAGGTTCCAATAAAGGTAGTAAAGTAATGGTACATTTACAGACAGTTATTAAAATAGTCTAAATAGAAAGTGTGCCACAGAGGCATAGGTAGGGGTTCAGCACTGGGCAGAAACATCCTCAGTGGGTCCCCAAACCAGGCAATACATGTCTACAACTGTGTCGGTGTATCTTGGTAATATTGGTCTTTGCATAACCACAATTACTATCATATAATGACTATATACTGTAGTTGTAAATACCAGTTAAACAGTTTACAGTGCAGTTATGTCCAGTAACGCACAGATGATGACCTCGCTTCCTAGAGTCGTTCGCGTCTCCCATCTTTTACATCCAGCCTAGACCATCATGATAACATCTTCCAGCCACAACCTGTTCCTGCAAAAGTTTGCAACACAGACATCATTGGCTCTTCTGTTTCAAACACTATACCAATATTTTAGCAAGCTATACAAACTCTCCATATTACTGCTACCCCCAATTCTATGCATGTTGCTGCTCCATCTACCCATATAACTTTACCTGTTGTGCGTCATTGTCGGGACTCGAACCTGGGACCTCCTGTTCTCCAGGTGATGGCTCTCCCCAGTAAGCTATCCAGTCTGTTGAACAGCTTCCCTGCTGAATCGTGTCCCAGTTCCATGCTCCTGCAATGGATTTTTCTAACTCAAACTATCGGTCCAAGAGAAAAATTGCTCATGTGAATCAACCCATTCAAATGAAAGAGTTCTTTTCTTGTGCGAGTTCTGTCCATCTCGGAATTGGACAGAACTCGTGCAAGAAAATCGCCCATGTGAATATAGCCTGATGCAGTGAGGTCATCGTGCCACCTGTGCAGGGATGCTGAAGGTCTCATCATGGGTTTTGGGAATAGTTCAGAGAATGGTAAACCATGCTGGCTATGACTGTGGACTTCAATTCAGTTGAATGTGGAGTCAGCCATCGCTAGAGTTTACATGGACTGTGCGATTGGTCATCAGGATAAAATGCTTTTTTGTCATTTGCAATATATAATGATCATGTAAAAACAAAAACTACGGTTTTGGTCTGTGCCCACCAATACATGAACCAATTTATGTTGCAAATGATGTTTTCTAAGATTGCTGTTATTACAGTAATAATAATGTGAAAATAAAGTAGCACTACCTGATTTTTCATGGTTTTTCCTTTTCTCTGTGGTAGTTAAACATGGTTCCTTTCCGAACCAGTGCCCACCCCCTGAATCCGACGCACAGTGCGCCGTGACATGCGTATCCCAGGACCCTTATTCTACCATGACAACCATTTACACTACCAATCATGGGAAACTGATGGGTGACAGAAAGAGTCCCCTCCCTCTGTCTAACTACGTAGATGCTGTGGTTACTGTTGACCATGGCTTCTATGACCTGATACAGAGTGCCGAGCTCCAGAGTCCTCTTTAGTATAGTACGGCAAGGTTCTTATACTTCAGCAGTATCATCGGGTGCTGCTATGGTATAACCTCAGCTGCCATTTACAAATAACCTGGACAGTTAGGGAGGATCGCTCTAAAATTTGTTGAGTTGTAGAGCAGTCCTCAAATGGCTAAAATTAAAGGGAGAACTCTTACAGTCAGTTCATGGTTGACACATGAGAAGGAACTTCCTACAAAGGTGGTCAATGACACAGTGCTTCTGCAGGAAGAGATAAGCGGCATCTATGCAGCTCCGTTCATTTCTGTATAATCATCAGGTTCCGACATTAGAATATGATGTTTACACAAATATTATTTTTAGACTTGTGAATTGAAAATGTCCATGGATGTGTATTCTACAGTAATAATTAACACTGTGAAGATACATGCCTTTTTATTACACATGCCACGCTGAAGCATTGTGACCTGATTTTATTAGCTGTTATCTCTTAATGAAGAAGAGATAATGTTGATGTAAATAAATAAAATCTAACAAGGAAAAAGATATTGTGAAGGAACGGCGGGGCTGAACGCCAGCTGTTGGAGTTTATTTTATTGGGAGCCGGCCAAGCCTCCAATACCTTTTCCTTTATTATAAATAACACAGATGTTTTCCTCAGCTTTTAACTGTGCTCACGGTTACTTATAGAACCAAATATTTCCATAGACTTTGCTTTGATACTCAGCAGTTCTTTCATATGCTCATTTATTGGACTTTGGAGAGATCAGCGGAGCATAAACAGTTTGGATCAACATATGGCTCAGCTAAACAGCACTACGTTAATGGGGTACATATTTAGAAATACTGTCCCTTCTGGGGCCAGGAACCAGGGAAAGAGGAGGCGAGTCAAGTCAAGCAATCCCTTCTTGGAAATAATATCACGCTAATAGACGATTGATATGGACAATATTAGCAACGCCTGGTGAATTTTGATATGATGCTCTATTTTGACCTTATCCAAGATTGGGCCATCTCCATTGACCCTGCATGGTCCCGTGCCGAGTCACTGCAGATCAATTTTGCACTCCGTGTGCCTCTATATGATCCTCTCTAGATGTTATATTTTTCATTATGATTTTTGTACTGAATAATCTTTGTAATATAGCTTAAGTAACATTTTTTATGTTTTATTGGCTTTTAAGTTCAGTTTTAGAGCTTATACACATGGCCATATTATGCCTCCATTCTGCACAGTCATAAGGCTGTCATACAGGTCCATGACGCCTCTTCTATACCTCAAAGGTATATAAAGGGATTTTTCTGTTGGATTCCTTATGAATTCAACAAAAAAATCATGGAATTTGGAATAATGGAATGTTCTATTGAATGCAGCATGTACAGAGGTAGATTATGTTCATTAGCTCTAAGGCTATATAAAATGTCGTCTAATGGTCAGAATGCACATTACAAGAAATTGTCCACTTTCCCCGATACAATTTGACGCTGGATCCACCCATCCCACAAAGTCAGGCCCATAGTAAACAGTTAACTGTCAATTGGCTTCCATTTTAAGTGTTTGGCATATTGAATACAACATAGAAAAGAGACATCTTTGTGAGCAGGACTGGCCCCCCAGCAAGTGTTGAGGGACACTATCTTGTGTAGCATTACCTTACTCCTTTCCCGGCTGCAGCACTCGAATGGGTGGGGGTGGGGAGTGAGGTAATGCTACCAATGATAGGGGCGAGAAAAGATAGGACTTGCCCTATCTTTCTCGCACTTGACCCGAATGCACACGGACGGGTCGGATTCCGACTGTGAAATCTCACAGTGGAATCAGACTCTGTGCCCCAGCATTGGCCCCACGTACCTGTCAACTCGTCTTCTTTCTGCTCTGTGGATGTGCTGGCTGGTGTACTGCACATGCGGTGACGCAGATGGCTTTCATTGACTGCACTGGAAGCCGTCCATGCGAGACCCACACTAGAATAGGACATGCTGCGATTTTCCCCCTATGAGCGGAGAATCGCAGTTGATTTCCGCTCGTTCGCATGGGAAAGTGTTTTCCATAGTATGTCCTATGGGCAATATTTGCTGTGGGACCCGGAGGCGAATGCTTGCTCCGGATCCTGCAGTGCAAATACGGCTGTGGGCATTGGGCCTTAGTTAATATCTTCTTGCATTTTGTTTTCAACTTGCATGCACTAGCATGGAGTTTGAAAAGTCCAAGAATAAAAAAAACGCTCATGTGCAACTATGTTCTGTAGCGTAATTGAAAGTAGTAGAGCTCCACATGCCCCTGTAGGGTAATAGAGCCCCCCTGTGCCCCTTTAAAGTAAGAGCCCCACAGTGCTGCTACATAGTAACAGAGCCCCCTGTGCTCCTATATAGTAATAGCCCCCCCTGTGCTCCATTAAAAGTAATGACCCCCCTCTGTGCCCCTATAGAGCCCTCATGTGTCCCTTTAAAGTAATAGAGCCTGCATGCCCCTAAAATAATAGAGCCCAACTCCAAAAAACAGCTTGATGTCTTCACAAACAGCAGCACATCACTCATGGCGGTCAAGCTGCCTGTCACTGTGGTTATGTGGCCAGAGCGGAGGAAGATTCCTCCAGCATCTCCAAATGTCATTCCTGCACTCATAGTGCTTACTCAGCCTGTTGCCAGTGTTATGTGCAAAGAGCGAAGGATGACCCGTGCCCCTTCTTCAGATGTCTGATTACATAGTGAAGGTGGAGGAGTCTTCCTACGCTCAGCCTCCACAGACTTCTATGGGGGAAATGCGCAACAAAAGATATGAATGAACCCATTGAAACAATGAGTTCTATTCTCTGCGTATTGTGCATGCAGTTTTTGCATACACAAAAACATGCACAAATATGCCCATGCCACCCTTACCAATGTGTTTCCACGCTCATCCTTGTGAAGACATGACAGTTTAGCTGTGATTTTACACTGAAATTTTAGAGGCGGTATCACTCTGCTGTGTGAACATAACCTGAGGGTGGGCACTGCCTATGGGCTGTGTGCTTGCCCCCAGGCTAAAATTTGCCAACCAGCCCCTGTTTATGAGAAAACTCTTTAAATACAATACTATCTAAATAACAAAATACTTTGCAATAGCTTTTTAAGTGCAATGTATCGGGCTGCATTGTATTAGAGAACATTAAAAGAAACATTCAGCAAAAACACATGCCGCACGACTTCCTGATGTAAACATCGAAATTGATGTTGGCACATATCCACGATAAACAGCTCTACCCTTATCTTTATTGACAAAGCATGGCATAGCAAAAGATGTGACACGGTTCGCATCCTATTCAGTCTGATTATAAATGTTTTATGCACTTCCTGCTGTGCTTATTATAATATTGTTCTGCTTTAGACCGGGCTCACGCGACCGTATGATAAAACGCTGCGTAAAAATCGCTGCGTTTTACCGGTGTGTGGACCTGTGTATCACCGCAATGATGATAGCGTATGTCTGTTTCTTCTTTTTTTTAAAACTTTTCTTGTTTTGTTTCTTAGCAATATGTGTATAAAACGCTGCACATACGCAATATAATTGCGTATGTACAGCATATTCATACGTGCCCATAAAGAACAATAGGGCTCCATCGTGCGTAATATGCACTAACACAGAACATGCTGCGTTCTTTTTTAAGCCTATATTACACGCAATGCATATGCGCAAGTGTGAATGAATCAATGAAAATCAATGTACTTTCACTGACTCCACTCACCGCGTATTATTGTGCACGTAACTAAGCAGTTCATTGTGCAATTTTGTGAAGATCGTGTGTGCATATGCGCACCCCCATTGAATCCTATAGTGCCTTAGGTGCACAAATATAGAGCATGCCATGTTTTAATCACACAAGCAAAATGCGCGCGCAAAAAAAGAACAGTGAAAATGAACCCATTGGAAACTATGGGTTCTATTCTCTGCGCAGTGTATGCGCAAATTTTGTGCGTCAAAAAACAGTACGCAAATATGGTGATCTGCAGCTGCTCTTAATATTGAAATGAGCATTGCATTACATATATTTTTATATAGGTAGGGGGGGGGGAGGGAGCTTAGTGGTTAGTACTGTTGCCTTGCAATGCGGGGGTCCTGTGTTCAAATATCACCTAGGACAACATCTGCATGGAGTTTGTATGTTCTCATTATGTTGATTGGGATTTTCTCCCGCACTCCCAGAACATACTAATAGAAGAATATAGATGGACAGACATCTGTCTGGGATGATTTTTGGTGAATCCTGCACTGAGCAGAGGGTTGGACCCGATGACCCTGGAGGTCCCTTCCAACTCTACCATTCTAGGATTCTATCAGATTGTGAGCCCAAATGGGGACAGAAAATATCTAGTGATGTAAAGTGCTGTGTAATATGTATGTGATAAAAGTGATTATTATGTAACACAGGGAGAACATACCAACTCCATGCAGATATCGTGACATTTGAACCTAGGACCCCTGGTGAGAGGCAACAGTGCCAACCGCTGAGCCACAGGAGCACCAACACCTTCATTAGTGGGTTTGGTTGGGACGAACGTTTTGAGGTTCAGGGTCGCTGCAAGCCGAATTTTAGCAAAGTTTAACCCAGAACAGTGTCCAACTAAACTCTGGAGTACGCACAGTTGGCTGATATTTCCTATTTTCTAAAACTCACTTGCTAGCTTTGCTGTGTAGACTGGGACATCTAATTAAAATACACTATATTCGATATTTAAGATTTTCAGCTAATACACATGCAGTTCTTTGCAGGAGAATTTAATATTTTCAGTATGGGTTCTAGATGCATTTTACTTTTTTAATATTAACAGATCTGCTGCTACTATATAGACGACAACAACTGACCAATTAAATTCTAAGACTATGGATATTAGAGGTCTCTGCCAGCTTATGCCTATTTTCCTACTTACGAATATGTTGAGATGAACAAGTATGTTTATATTGGAGTTGGGCTTATACCAGTTTAGCTTAAAGGGGGTTTAAAGCACTGTGGAATAAGTTGGCGCTATGCAAATAAAAATTATTATTATTGATTGTAATATTGATGATCTATCCTCAGGATAGGTCATCAATATCAGATCAGTGAGGGACCAATGTTTGACACTCTTCTTGATCAGCTGTATGAAGGAGCCCCTGTGCAGAATACACAGACCTATGCCAATTATGCTGCAGTGACCAACTGGTACTTAAAGCTGAAGTCCTATAAAACCCCCTTTAAAAAATAAATTTATCTGGATTTCAATATCCAGTTGGAAACTATTGTTTTTAAAGGGGTATTCTGTTTTTTTTACATTTTTTGTATTGATGACCAACAGTTCGACAATAGATGAACGGCGGGGATCCGCCACTCAGATCCGATTCCCCACCAATCAGCTAATTCCCGTAGCCCCTGCAATCAGCACAGAAAGCAAAAAGCACTGACCATTGCGCAACAGCTTGGGTTGGTATGGCAGAGCAGCTCACATTGAATGCAACATCTGTCCTCAAGCAGTGAGGTCTGTGATTGGCTGCAGCAGCCTTGATGTCCTGTATACAGGCTGTTGCAGACTGTCGATACAGTGCCATAGCAGAGATCTGAGATCTGAGGATGTGGTGCTAGAGCCGCCAGAAGAGGCAACAGTATGATTATTATTTTTATACATGGCGGGCAAGAAGTTAAAAAATAACTCAGGCAATTAATTTAAAGTAATAGTCTCTCTCTATATTAATAGAGCCGCCTCGTGTCCTTTTAATAGAGTCTCACTGTGACCCTTAAAAGTAATAGAGCTCCACATGCCCCTGTAAAGTAATAGAGCGCCCCTGTGCCCCTACATAGTAACAGAGCCCCCTGTGCTCCTATATAGTAATAGGGCCCCCCTGTGCTCCATTAAAAGTAACAATGCCCCCCCCCCCCCACACACACACACACATTTCCCTATAGAGCCCTCTTGTGCCCCTTTAAAGTAATTGAGCCTGCATACCCCTAGAGTGATACAGCCCAACTCCGAAGGAAAAAAGCTTAATATTTCATCAGTGCCCTCTATCCCTCTGAGCATCATAGTATCAGCCTGCTTCACAAACAGCAGTGCATCACACATGGCGGTCAAGCTGCCTGTCACTGGGGTTATGCGGCCAGAGCGTAGGAAGACTTGTGGCCCTTCTTCAGATGTCTGATTACATAGTGAAGGTGGAGGAGTCTTCCTACACTCCCGTCACATAACCCCGACAAACAGTGTGAGCGCTGTGAGTGCTACGCTGCTGTTTATGAAGCAGACTCATACCATTATCCCAATGCTTGGAGTGACAGGGGGTGAAGAGGAGCAGTACAATCAAATAGTGGTGACAGGGGGCCTTTTGGCTCCCCTAGCTTAGGGGCACGGTCTCAATTGCCTGCTCTATTGCTACGCCACTGGATATAAGTAATGGGGGTCCATACCCTGCAGACTCATGAGGACCCTTAACTCACTCAATCAAAAGAAGAATGACCCTATAAGGAGCCAGGCTATAAGATAATTCAGAAACCCATTTGCCCATAAAGCAACAATCCCCTTTATTATTTATAATTAAAAACTACCTCATGATTATATAAAACAGAGTGCATCCAAAGTGATGTAGAGCAATCCTCTAATATAAATAGAGTTCCACATTGGACATGTATATGGGGGTCTCAAGATACTAATGAAAGCACAAAAGCTGCTAAAAATAACTAAAAAAAAAGCCCCCCCTGACATGTTTTGACGTGTACTGGCATTCTCAGAGGGTGAGGCGTCTGATTGATTGCGAATTTATTCTGAAGCAGGACCACAACCCCAAACATACAGGCAATGTCATTAAGAACTATCTTCAGCGTAAAGAAGAATAGGGAGTCCTGGAAGCGATGATATGGTCCCCACAGAGCCCTGATCTCAACATCTTTGAGTCTGTCTGGGATTACATGAAGAGACAGAAGGATTTGAGAAAGTCGACATCCACAGAAGAACTGTGGTTAGTTCTCCAAGATGTTTGGAACAACCTTGTACAAGTGTGCCTAGAAGAATTGATCATAGAATGGTAGAGTTGGAAGGGACCTCCAGTCATCTGGTCCAACCCCCTGCTTAGTGCAGGATCACTAAATCATCCCAGACAGATATTTGTCCAGCCTTTATTTGAACACTTCCATTGAAGAAGAACTCACCACCTCCCGTGGTAACCTGTTCCACTCATTGATCACCCTCACTGCCAGAAAGCTTTTTCAAATATCTAATTTGTGTCTCCTCCCTTTGAGTTTCATCCCATTGCGTCTAGGCTTTCCTTGTGCAAATGAGAATAGGGCGTATCCCTCTGCACTGTGATAACCCTTCAGATATGTGTAGACAGCTATTAAGTCTTCTCTCAGCCTTCTTTCTTGCAAGCTAAACATTCCCAGATCCTTTAACTGCTCCTCATAGGACATGATTTGCAGACTGCTCACCATTCTGGTAACTCTTCTCTGAACTTGCTCCAGTTTGTTGATGTCTTTTTTAAAGTGGGGTGCCCTGAACTGGACACAGTATTCCAGATGAGGTCTGACTAAGGAAGAGTAGACAGGGATAATTACCTCACATGATCTAGACTCTATTCTTCTCCTAATACATCCAAGAATTGTGCTTGCCTTTTTGGCTGCTGCATCACATTGTTGACTCATGTTTAGTCTATGATCTATTAGTATACCCAAGTCTTTTTCACATGTGCTGCTGCTTAGCCAATTCCTCCCATTATGTATGTGTGTTTTTAAAATTTTTCTTGCTTAGATGTAGGACTTTGCATTTCTCCTTGTTAAATACCATTCTGTTAGTCGCTTTGTGTCATCTGCAAGTTTGATCAGTTTCCCATCAATTCCCTCCTTCAGATCATTTATAAAAATGTTGAACACCACTGGGCCTAGGACAGAGCCTTGTGAAGTGGGGAGCAGACGTAACACCTAAAGTGCACGTAGCCAGAGGGGACAAGGCAACCCTCATTACTGATACAAGCGACCTATAGGACTTATCCATAAGGGTCTATTACTGAGCGTACAGCCGAAGGCCAAAGACACAGGTACATACCGCATAGGGGTCTACAGAAAATTACGTCTGCAGGGCGCACACGCAGCTGGACGGACACCGGGACAGGAAAACAGACTGCATAATGCAGGACGGGTAACAGACAGAGCTGAAACTCCAACACAGACAGGGAGACTGACCAAACAAGGCCCTAACATTCGCCTACCAATAGACAAGGGGACAGGATATCAAATCGGGTGTCTGCCCACCAACGGACGGGTAGACATACGGGAACAGGAATCAGGCGTCCACAACCAATGGACGGGTGGATCAGACAGGCAAGCACAGAGACTGTCAAAAACAGACATATGAAACAAAACAAAGTTTACATGCATGCCAACATAATAAACCTTATCAACATATGCGACATATCCATACACCAACATGAAATACCAACATACCAGTTTCACAGACAACATAGCAAGAACGTACTAACATACGAATATAAACATATATAGCATATAAACATACAACATAGATGTTGCATAACATAACATAATGCACCCCCTTTGGTAACTGGGGGGGTATTATGTTACGATCGTGTAGGCAAACTAAGCATGGGGCCCACACGATCGTGACCAAAGGAACGGATACACATGCACAGGGGTTGCACACGGTATTCACACGGGTTTCAGGCAACTGACCCTGTGCTACAGAGAGGATGACATGGCCCTACCTGAGCAGGGACAATTGCTCCAGTAAAGGGCAGCCCAGTGGTTTTCGGATCTGGGCCCTAGCTGCTCCTAGGAACCACGCACCAGAACAAGACGCATTCACAGGCCACATGACAGGGACTGAACAACAGGATACACAGAGCCAGAAAACACAGCATACAGCAGCCAAAATGCAACCACTAGTAATGGATGGTAAGCTGAATGTAAATACGTAAATAGGTATTAGTTGACATTTTGTACAAAACGTGGAAGCTAGCGGGCCAACTTCACTGCTCCTGGTTATACTGCTAGACCCTACACTAACCAGGAGTCCAGCAGACCCGGACACAGTTCACACAGCATGCTGCAACAGGACAGGACACAGATCACAGGTCATACAGCAAGCTAACACAAAACTGACAGAAAATAAACGTACAAACAGACATGAACCAGCACACAGATGAAACTCACAGCAAGTCTATGTGTCCTCATACAAGAGGGATAGACAGTCAGCCACCGTGCAGACAAAGGGAACTGTGTCAGGGATCCACTATCTGACACACAGACAGAGACATAAGATGTTTGGAGGCCGCACCTGTACAGGAGGAAGGAAAGGGGAGCTACATGTGCTGCAGACCAGGACTACAGGTGACCAAACCAACTTGAGGGAAGCAGAGAGACACAACCAGATCTACTTGCAAACACAGTTCAGAGTGGGAACAAGTTACACAGCACAGAAGTAAACATGACTGCTCACCCTGGAACACAGACAGAGACTGACAGGAGCAGGGTTTATATGAGCACAGACCCAGGGGATTGGCTAGCAGGAAGCACCACACCCAGCCAGCTCAATCAATTAACCCTCAATCACCTGTAGCTGTGCTGCTAGAAAGTTTAGAAGTACAGATCCCATCAGCACACGTAACAGGAAATTCTTCTGGGTTCCTGAGAGTGCAGCTGCATGAGGGTACCTTGAACCCTCATGTAGTAAAGAATGGAGGAAGAGGAGCGGTTCCTGACTACCTGTGTGACAGCAACCTTGAGTTCCCAACAGAGAGAGCGTGAGCAAGGGAGAGGGTGCATACGACTGTGCTTAGTGCAGAGGTGACTGAAGTCTGGGATCACCGCGTAGAGGTACACCAATTTGCTTTTCCCTGAAGTCTGGGATCACCGCCTAGAGGTACTCTCAAATCTGTTTCTTTTTCCTGCACTGCCCATGGTATGGAAATTATGCCTGCATCCAGAACTTTTGCCTTAGTGAAGTTTTTGCCAGGCCATGACCGTTCTCAAGGACCTGAGGTACGTTATTTCTGTCTGCGGCTCCAGTTAGTTACAGCCGTGGGTCATATCAGTGGGTAACATAATGGTGGCGTCACCCATGACATCCGCTATCCCTGTTTTCCAGCTTATTGGGCATCCCTATCCTAGGGGTGTCCGGAAGAGGCCCATCGCTGCTCTGGCCAAGGCTACGTGCGTCCCTCCGGGAGAGAGCGTGGTAAGTGTCGTCGTGACAAGCCAGCATCTTGCCCACCCAGCTCCTCAACGTATGCCCTGTGTCTGAGGTCACCCTATGGGACGCTGCACTGATGCCGTTTTGAAGGTAAAGGATGGTAACACCAGATATTGATTTGATTTCTCTTTTGTTCATTCACTTTGCATTTTGTTAATTGACAAAAGTAACATATTAACACTTCTATTTTTGAAAGCATTCTTACTTGGCAGCATATTTCCCACAGCTGCCTAAGACTTTTGTACAGTACTGTATGTGTCAATAGGCATTAGCTGCTGTGCCATGTAAGGTGAGGAGGTGCAGTGTCTGGAGCAACAACCACAATAAAAGAATATACAAAGAAGAAAATCTAAGTAACTGCAAGACACCTATCAGAGGAATGCAAGGAATGCTGTTCATGGCGTGTCCTACCTTCAATTGTTTGGAGGAATGAATGAATGATATTTACACCCTGTTGAGGGAACCCACTAGGAGGCCCTGGAGGAATTGCTTAAGTGGTTTCCCTAAGGAAGGCAGCTAGCATCCTCAGCAGTACAAAAGTGCCAAGCACATACATATTTTTTCCTTTTTGTTCATTTATAATAAAAGCCAAAAATCACGGAACACACGATGATTGTTCCTCTCGAATCAAAGAGACGTTTTGTTGGTTTAATCATCGTTACATACCCAGAATTCCTTTGCCTACTCGCACAAAAACCCACTTGCAGCGAGAGCCTTTTCACAGTCCAATGTGAAATTAGGATGGCTAAATAGGCAAATGGCTTAGTTGTAATTCACAAGCTCTGTTCAGCAGGACCAATCATTAATGTAACGTTCTCACAGCCGCTGGTTTTTAACTACATCTGGCTTCATACCGGAATTTATTTTACTATATATAAATTCTTTATGGATATATTTTACTTAAAGCTACACTCTACTAAAGCTACATTAAAGTAAGAGGAATGTGCTGGTGTAATCATTACCAGGAGGCAATTTAGAGGGAAAGAGATCAGAAATTCTTTCAGTTAGCTTAGCAACCATATTTACTGTTTTATGACTTGTAATTGGTGACCCGGTAACCTCAGTATTACTGCAGGTTTTTTTTCATTGGCATGTTGAATTTACTGCACCTCATAAAACGCAAGCAGCCAATTTATTTAAATTAAAATAATATGGATCATTCATGCAAAAAAACGGAAATTGTTATCAAAATATGCCAAAAAAATTGGAGGTTTGGTTTATTGGATTGGTTTGTTTTTAATATTACCTTGGCTATGTACTGAGCAGGGTTACTATAAAAACATAAGTTCTATAAAAACATAAGGTATAAAATAGATCGATTCCAAGCAATAACTTCTTTAGTATAAATCAAAGACAGAGCCTCGGATTTTGCTATTAGGTCTGTGCAAGAATCTATCTGGTCAATGGATGACCCTCAGAATAGAATGTAATGAGGGCCTCCTTCCACTTTTATTGCTGCGATTCACTATCAACAACTATAGTCCAAGCCCAAATTTCAGTTAAGGCTTTGTTTATAATAAAGTGATCAGTAGGGGTAGGGGTGAGTCCTGCAAGGGATGATGATCCATCGGTTCTCGATATCAGTGGACATGGCCCCCTGCTCTAGCTGGTGGGGTAAGAGATATAGGCCTTGGGAGAGGAGAGGGCCCCAACTGCCTTTTCATGACCAGTCTGGGGCCATGGGTAAGTGGGAAGCGATGGAAGCCCCTAGTATAGGCATCTGGAACAAGGAACCAGAATGATCACCAAGAAACGTGGGTTCCGTGCTGAACAACAGAACATTTATTCAAACCGGCAAGTTTTCTCACTTCTTCAGGTTAATGTTACATAAAGAGTATTGTTAACAGGAACAACTAGAAATGTCCTATAGATAGTTTCTTCATAGCTAGTCAGGTGCAAAATAAGTCTCTGGGGGCAGAGGCGTAACTTGAAGCTTCTGGGCCCCCATGCAAAATCTGTAACAGGGCCCCAAATACAGTGCTTTATTCATAGTACTGTGCTCCCCATATGGAAAAAAGTGGCCTTATGGGCCCCTTAAGATTCCTGGGCCTAGGTGCAACAGCATCCTCTGCATCTCCTATAGTTACGGGGGTATTCACCCCGTTAGCTGAAAGACCACTTGGCAAATACGTTTTATCTCCTTTGTAGAAAAGGAAGAGGAATGGGTGCTATCGGCATCAAGATGTGTGCACATGTGTCATGGAGGCTGTGGACCAAATGCTGAACGCCAGGACCTTTCTTTCTAAGTTTCACACTGGTAGGTAATGCATTGCTAATGAAGTTTCAGTCACTCATAGAATAACCAGATTTGCCACACCAAATCCAGATTACCCTAAGAAAAAAATGGTTGCACACGCCAGTCTTGGATGGCATATCAACTTACTTAATAGGAAGACCAATGCCTTTACTTCCTGTTGGCACCCTCAGCCCCCACTCCTCCACCTTAAAGCGTTGAACACCTTAAATTACAAAACAAACTTATACAGTGTAGAAACATCATAAAAATATCCATGGGGCAAATATGAAAGGTGGAAAGATTAAAAGCACCCAACCCCCTCTACAATATCACGCCAGAGTCCTACATTTACTCTTTACACCAGCAAATGGGTCCATAGGGCTCCATTCACCCAACAGATATCAAAAGAGTGCCCTTTTGGTATTTGTTAGACTGATATACATTGGTATGCCTCTCTTTTATCTGTATAGAACAGCATACTACACAATCTCTATCGGTCAACTTCATCAGAAGCAACAACAGCTGAGTACAGTCGTGGTAGCTTCTTCCAATCCTAAGCTTTTTGTGTGAGAAGTACAAGGTAGCTTCCGGCAGCTCCACCAAACTCAGGTCAGCAGACGTTGCTTTGGCTGGCACACTCTTTACAGCAACGCTTTCTCAGCACTCCCAGATTTCTGTGGCGAAACAATGGCAGCCCACTGACGATTCATTCAGCCCTTTTTTATACTAACACTTTGCTGCATCACATGACACAGTCTTCCTTCATGGAACCTTTTTATGTCCTATCTTCTTGCATAGCCTCACAAGACTTGAACCACCCCTGCCACAGTCCACCTAGTAACCTGGAGGCAGAAAAACTTTAAAGGAACAGTTAGAACATTAAAGTACTTTGAATTAAACAGAATATCTACTGTAATAATCCAGGGGCTCTCATAACCCTCTTACACCAGCATCACAAGGGGGTTCATTTCAAAACTGTAGATGTGATCACCTTATGAGGAGTGTAAGAGACAGTAGCCAATAGGTGTTGGAGACTCCTGGATAATTTTCACTTATGCACTCTCTATAATCCAGCCCAAGGCCCGTAGAATGGGTTGCTCCTAAATCATGTTGACTCCATTCTACCTTATGAGTATAGTGACAAAGCAATTTCAGTACACAGTAAATAAGAGGAATGCAGCCTTACAATCATGGCTTTGTTCTATCCTATATGAGATAAGAGGAAAGGGAAGAACAAATGGTGGACCCTTCAGTAGAGGTGAGCGATGGAGATGGAGCAGGAATTGGGTGGGAAAATGTATATCAATAACAGAAAGAAGGCTCATGTTTGACTTCTACATGTCAGTTTTTCTCTATGTGCACTCCAATAAATGATATACTACGTATGCAAATAGTTTGGTCATTAACTCAAGTGTTAGTCTAGACTATGTCTGTAATTGATTTAGTGATACAGAATATACAAGATGGAAATGGAAGAAGGCAACAGCCATGTAAATATTGAAACATAAATAATTGATGATGATAACAAGCACATCATATAGTTAACAGGCGTAACTCCTACTGGAAGCGGCTTCTTAACATCCGCCAGCTTCCTCTCTACCATGACCATGGTGAATTCAGATGTCCTTATTTGACATGAAACCTTCTGCCAATTACTTGTTAGCCAGGAAAAAGACTTCCAAGAAATCAAAAGCACAAGAACACTTTAGTCAAAGTTAAGCCAAGTAGAGTTAGAAATAAGTCTCATGGTATTATCAGTGCCATTAATAGTGCCAATGGCTTAGCTTTAGTCTTTAACAGAGATTTCTTTAAGTCTTCTCCGCTTTGGAGAAAATGGATTTATGAGATTTTCCTGATTTAAAGATTTGTTTCTCCACTGCTCTCTGCAACCATGTATATAGAGGAAGCAATGGCAGAAATGGTTTCTAAGTGGCATAATAGCAGATTTTAACTTCTGACTCTCCAGATGTTGCAAAAACTACAGCTCCCAAATTTCTCTGGCTATCATCATATGTTAACAGATATAGTTTTCTAACAACTAGAGAGCCACAGTTTGGAGACCACTGGGGTAAAGGATCATTTGACATGGGGTACATTACTATGAACCATGCTGGTTGGAACTTGTGCATCTCTCTGATGGATGTTTGGTAAGGCACATCATGCTCCACATAGTGGTGCCTGTGTTTGGCATAAAAGGTGGACCTCTGACACAGTGGACCTTTTACAACTACGTAGTTGCATATGACCACTTGCTTCCTCCAGATTCTTGTGCACACCCTTCCAGACCTCCCACAACTCACTAGTAATAACATCAACAGTGGGACAAGCTGTAGGTACTGGAATGGAAGTCAGAAACCAGGGATACTGACCGAACACACAGAAGAAAGGTGACACCCCCCATCGCAGAACTGATACGATTTATGGCAAATTCGGCCAAAGGTTAAAAACTCTACCCACCGACTGACCCTCTCGCCCACAAAAAGACGCAAGTATTGTACTAGGTCTTGATTTTTACGTTCCGTTTGCCCATTTGTCTGCAGATGAAACGCTGATGAGAAAGACAGAGATGTTCCCAAGTTTTTACAGAAGGCTCTCCAAAATTGGGCCATGAATTGCACCCCCCGATGCGAAACTATATTGACCGGTATTCCGTGCAATCTTATAATCTCTCTAATGAAAATCTTAGCTAATTCGGCGGCAGACGGTAATTTTTCCAAAGCAACAAAATGGGCCATTTTCAAGAACCTGTCAACACGTTCATAAACTCCTGAAAAACTGCAGGGGCGTTGCATAACCCGAAGGGCATAACCAGAAAATCAAAGTGCCCCAACGGGGTGTTGAATGCGGTCTTCCACTCGTCACCAGACTTAATACGTATAAGATCATAAGCTCCCCAAAGGTCAAGCTTAGAGAACCAGCGTGCTCCCACCACCTGATTCAACAGATCAGGGATCAGAGGGAGCGAGCACTGATTTTTTTAATGGTGATCTTGTTTAAAGTCCGCAAAGACCCATCTTTCTTTTCAACAAAAAAAAAGCCTGCTCCAGCTGGTGACTTTGATAGTCTGATATGCTCCTTGGCTAAAGCCTCTGAAATATAGGTTTTAAGAGCCTCATGCTCCCGACCCAACAGATTAAATATGGCCCCCTTAGGGATGGGACTATCCGGGACCAGATCAATACTACAATCTCATTTGCGGTGTGGGGGTAATACCTCAGAAAGCTTCTTAGAGAACATATCTTGAAAATCCCATAAATAGTCTGGAATCCTAATAGTGTCGGTGGAGCACAATGTAACAGGCACTAGATGATCCTGACAGGACCTGCCCCAATTTTTTCCGGTCCCCCCAAGCACACCTCGGGTAATGGGCATGTAGGTTCAGGTACTGGATCAGCGGCACAACCAACCGCTGCTCATGATAGCTGAGACGCCCCGACAGGACCTGAACCATCCCGGCCAGGTCACAAATCTGACCGGTAATCGTATTGTATGACTCCATTCACACCATGAATCCCACCTCAAAAAAACCCAGGAAAATATTTTAGGCCAGTTATTATGTTACAGCACTAGTAGGGTGCACAGGTATGCACAGCGCTGGACTCCCTGACCCTCACCCACGCCAATGTCCCTTCTGGGAGGTAGTCCCAAAGGTGGACAGGTTTAGGCCACCAACACTGACCCTACGCTGCCTAGTGGCAGGACAGGAAAGAACCGCCGAAGCTATGCAGATGACAACTTACTAGTACTAACAGGCTAGGCTGATAGAAAAATAAACACGACAGGAAAACCACAGAACACAGGCAGAGCTGGATCGAGATAAGGTAACTTTCACTGGAGCAGGACTGAAGTCAGACACACAGGGAACGGAACCAATAACTGGCAACTGCTATCAGCAGCTGCCAGACTATATTCAGGAGTCTTCGCCCAACCAATCAAGCTGGCTGACTGGAGCTCCCAGCCAGACACTATAACTCACAGAGGTAGAGCGCGCGTGCCTCTCATAGTAGGCACGTGCGCAGAACATGCCGCGTCTGCACACCGGTGTACGGCGCCGCCGCCGCACACGAACATGGGTGCAACACCATCCCAGAACGCCGGGGCGAACCATGGTCCCTAACCGGCCTGATGGTAACAATCCACTTGCACTGGGAGGACACCCTTACATAGTAAATACCTGTGGAATGGCACCACAGGGCCCACTAGAAGATGGGCATGGAAAGCTCTGAGAGCTTGGCCTAACTGGGGTGCTGCAGGTGTCAGTAGTAGGTCGGCACCAACCGATGTCCTGCATCAACTTTCCTGCAGGAGTCGGACCCAGGAGGCTCTAGCTCCAGCCGCCAGATGTTTTAGCAGATAGTATAAGCCAGTGCATATCTGTTGAGTAACTTTTACCGTAACAGCAAAAACAACTCTTGCAACTCCAGTGCAAGCACCGAGGTTCTAGACTTGAACATAACAAACACGCACAACCAATGCAGAAATAAACAAAAACAGTCTCTGTAACAGCAGAATGGTATTTGTAAGCTTTAGTTACTTGCTTAGAATGTGAAGCTTTGGTATGCGGGAGAGGCTCACCCAGGTACAAGCTGCACATTGAAAGTTGCAATTCCAGTTACAGTTCTATCCCTCCTGGTTCCACAGTCAATCACTAATTGCGTGTCATTGAAAAATTGGTGTCACCAAGGGAGTTGTTGCCCCATAGGAGCTGTGAGAGGTTAGTGCGGAACACCAACTTCAAACAAACTCTTTTCAACCTTACCCAACATGCCACCGGTTTCTGCTTGCCACTCAGCCTTGCGTCCTCCACCTCTTAAAGGCACAACTCCAAGCAAATAACAAGTATATAGCAAATAAAATGGAGGATTATCCTAATGTAAGGGTAGCCTGGAGCGCGCCCTTACATATACCCCTCACCTTTAAATCTGCCAGTCCTAAGACTGTAGCAGTTCTTTGGGATCTCTTGTCCAGAAAAATGAGTTCTGACATATACAAAACCTCATCTTCTATGTCTGTATCACGGACAAACCCATTCAATCAAAAGCAACCACCACTCCTTTGTTATGGACCTGTCTGTCCTCCTTGGTCCGAATTTGATCTTGTAAAACCTGTCGGATCCGGTGCTTAACACGCTCCCTCACCTTTGGGAATTCCCAAATGAAGTTTCCTTTACTTGGTTATATACAAACAGAGACTCTAATAGCTCCGGAGGTGCATAGTTGATAAAATCAAAATTCCGAGGTGGGTGCTCATCCTGTTCGTGATGCCACTTTGTAATTGGGTC
Source organism: Eleutherodactylus coqui (assembly GCF_035609145.1). NCBI lineage: Eukaryota > Metazoa > Chordata > Amphibia > Anura > Eleutherodactylidae > Eleutherodactylus > Eleutherodactylus coqui. Next base: position 175,858,585 of record NC_089842.1, read on the forward strand.
ATAGCACCTGCTAGAGAGGATCGACATGGTGAGATCTGACAGCCAGGCCTATCTGGGATGTTATAGGTGTCTGAAATGGGTCAGCATCGGCTAATATTCTGCCTCAATTTTCCTTTGAGAACAAGACCCCGGAGGCTCTAGCTCCAGTCGCCACATATGTTTCAGAAGATAGTCCAGGTCAGTGCATATCTGCTGAGTAACTTTTATTGTAACAACATCAACTCTTGCAGCTCTGATGCAATTACCGGGGTTCTAAATTAGAACATTGCAAACAGGCACAACCAGTGCAGAACAAACAAAAACAGTCTCTATAACAACAGAATGACATTAGTGGGCTCTGGATACTTTCTTAGCATGTGAAGCTCCATTATGTGGAGAGCACCCAGGCACAAGCTACACACTGAAAGACACAATGCCGGTTATGGTTCTATCTCTCCTGGTTCTGCGGTCTATCAACCACAGGTGCATTGTTGAAACATCAGTGTCACCAAGGGAGTAGCCACCCTGTAGGAACTATGAGAGGTCAACGCTGAACAACAACCCCAACTAAACTCCACTCAACTTTACTCAAGATGGTGTCGGCTTCTGTTTGAAGCTCAGTTGGGTGCCCTGCCCCTCTTAAAGGCACAACCTCAAACAAATGACAAATCTATAGCAAACAACAGGGAGGATTATTACAATGTAAGGGTAACCTGGAGGGCACCGTTTACACCTGCACAAACTGTGCCATAGTCTCAAAAATGATGTACAGCTTGGCTTGATTTATAAAGGAAGCGGGGTAATGGTCAACAATATCACCAAGACAAGGTTGCAGTAATTTTTATTTTTTAACTGAAAACCGTTCAGTAACAAGTACAGTGGGGCAAATGGGCACAGCAATCTAGAATATATATACTGATTTGCATACACCCGGTATTTCTGCACTGCACTGATGAAGCTGAGTGGCAGCCGCATTCTCTTCTACAATACACAGTGAGCCTTCTTCCAAATAGTATGTAGGCCTGCCTAAATGTTAATATCAACGTTTGTTAAATAGTACCAAAAGGGACTGCCATACCTCATCCAGCCCTTGGGGCTCAGGCCCTGCCAAACCCTTCCCTAAGGTACATTGATCCCCTGGCGTACAATAAATTAAAGATGTAACTAAAGAATGAGGAAATAAAATTCCATTAATTCATTCTTGTCTGTGCTTTGAAATGGTGCAAAGATTAAATATATGGTGCAATGCACCCTGGGAATTGTAGTGTCACAGCAGCTTAGGAGTCTCTTCTTACACTCATAAAGCAGCAATTAAATATTAATGTCATGGATTATAAAATAATTATAGAAACCATACAATATTATAATGAAAATGACCAAATGTATCAAAACTGGAATAATTATGATGGTGGATTTAACTGCAATAAATAATTCACTCAACAAAGTCATGTCATTTTTTATTCTGTAAGGAGTCTTTAAACACAAAACATATGGCCCATACAGTAGTGTATTATTTGCTAATTAATTAATTAATTAAGACTTGCACAGGATTCGTCTGTTTGACTGGTTCACTTACGGTATCTTTACATGGGGCGTCTGTCGGCTGCATAAGCTGCAACAGCTGGTTACACGGGCCAATAGTCACTTGGCTTATACTTCTGCTAACAACCAAGCGACTCCGACAAGTGACCGATTTCTCACATGGTGCCTTGTTGGCGGCCATGTGAGCACGGGATGACTGGCTTTTATACACAGGCTTTTTGTAGGACACGGAAAAAAATGCCTGTTAAAAAAGAACCACCCATAAAACACTTGTAAAACACATGTAACCATTTTAAAGAATGCTGGCCTTTTTACGTGCGTTTTTGGTGCTTTTTTTTTTACATCTAAGCCTATCAACCTTTAGCTACACCCTAATTTGCAGTTTGTATGTGAAAATTCCTTTTTTTTTTCTTTTCACATTTCCTAATGTGTAAATAATTAAACCAACCACAAATGACTGCTGTGTCAGTAATAAAAGTTTTGTGCCATTATTTGGCTGGGTTATAAGCACATGTTTCGCGGTGGCATTGTCAAGGGCAGCCAACTGCATGCTTAAAGTATGCTAAAAGCAGGTACATTTCACTAGTAAACACCACACCTGAGCACTTTACTTGAAGGTCATAGGCAGGTTGATAAAACCATCAGGCTCTAACCACATTACCATGGTAATAAATGCCTGAGGGGCAAAGGATCGGCCTTTGCCAAAAAGATTGTTTACAACAAAAGGTTTTTATGTCTCCCATAATATGAACCTGTAGATGGAAATTAACCTTCTGCAGAGTCTCGTGATTTTACTAATTGGGATTGTTTGTAATGACTGCAAATTCTTCACTAGCGTTACAGAATAGTACTAAGTCAACAAAACAACCCAATGTGAACTATTGTGTACATCTTCACCTCCATCTCTCACATACTTCAGGCAGCCATATTGTGGGTTGAAGAAATATCCTTTTATTCGTTACGATCCAAACACACTTTTATGTACTAATCACATGTAACCATAGTCAGTAGTGGCACTAGGGGCATCGCCAGATCTAGAATACCAGTGGCCATATGAGGAAACAAGTATCTTAAAGGGGTTCTCTGAGGGTATAATTTTGATGACATTCTCAGACAATATAACAGGTGTGTTGAGTCTCCTACTCAGAACTCACTATAACAGTCTAGCAAGAACAGAATCACATAAGATTGGCTGGAGCAGTTTTGGGTTATCACAACCGGCAGATAAATGGCTCATGGTCACTACGTTTTCTGGATTGTTAACTAAACCACTACAAGGGATGAACACTGAATCAAAAGGAATGGAGGCTGGACCAAAGACAACCAACTTATAATACCAACTCTACACTAAGCCTGATCCACAGGTGTAGCTACATTCTCAGAGACCTGGATGCAAAAGTTCAGCATGTAGGCCCCCCACAACTTTCATCTACATCATTGGGTTTCTTAAGAAGCCCATTGATGCAATACTAGCAGTCAGGAACATTGCTAGCATCTTAAAAGATTAGTCAGAGGCTAAATGTAGGGGACCCCAAGCAAAATATGTAACTTGACCCCCCCAACCATCCATGTGCCATTTATAAAATTGGTGTTTTCTTATATGATAGAGCGGCTTTGGGCCTCCTTAGACACCAGGGCCTGGTAGCAACTGTTACCTCTGCATCCCCTGTAGCTACGCCCCTGGCCTGACCCCTTTACAAAAACCTAACTCTCCTCCTTCTCACCTCTCTCCCTCACTCTCTCTAAATCCTATCAACCTTTCTACAATACCTCAATGCAACCAGCACTTGATGTGAGCTGTCCATTGTATATATCGGACCATTTTCCTCAAATTTCATCAAACTCAGGGTGGTTTCAGATGGCCGTAGACGAAACTATGCTTGCCAGTACAGAGCGTAGATGCACTTGAATGAGGGAAATTTCTTCATCTTCGCCGGTCGTTCAAACTCTGCGGCACAGTTTGAAAAGAACTGCGGGAAGCTAGATCCTGCCCTATCTTTCCTGCACGTAGTATTCACAACGTGCAGGAAAGACAGGGCATGTCCTACCTTTTCTCAGCTGTAGTGTTAATGGCCGAGAAAAGAGCTAGTGAAAACGAAACCACTGAAATCTATTGAAATCTGTGGTTTCGTTTTGTTCAGTTATGCTGTCGTGATTATCACAGCCGCATAAGGGGAGAAAAACACTTTAGTCTAAATAAGCCCTTTTACATGGAACGATTATCATTTAAAAAATAAATAAATAAATCGCTGTATTGGTCAAATTTCAAAAATAATCCTTCAGTGTAAACACAGCCAACGATTGAACGATAAACGATAATTAATTCGCTTATCGTTCATTATTTTTTTCACGCAGGCATAACAATCATTGTTGATTCATTCGCTACCTGTTCCGTTTAAACACTGATCATTCCGTTGTTCTCATTAACTGGTACAGTGAAACAGATGACTGAACGATCCTGGAAAAAAATAAACAAACAATTGTGTTTCAACTGACTACCCAAGCGAATGAGCAAACTGTTATCGTTTGCTCACTACATGTAGAAGTACCCTTAGTCACTCAGCCTCTTTTTTGATATATCCCCTTTTCCAAGAATATAAGCTCTCATCTTTGCAACACAATCTCTTACTTTCATTGAGGAAGGGGGGCTAAACACCAGCTGTACACAAATCCTGACTCCTAAACACCTTTTAACCCTTTCCATTCCACTGTCTGACGTCTGAAGACATTATGATTTAAGGCTGTACAGCTCCAATGTTGCAAGACGTCCGTCGGGGTTCTCTTACTGTATATTGCCAGCCTGTCTGCTGTCGGAGCCTAACCAATGTGTCACCTCATGCAGTACTGGCTTTAGCCAGCAGATAGAGCTGTTGTATAATGGCAGAAAAAGAGTAAGCCCCCTAGGAAAACCAGGATACAAACCAGATTGGAAAGGGTTAATAATGGACCACTGGATGGATAGTGGACCTACTGTAGCATGTAGGTTGGATGTTGTGTGATGGTGCAGCAGTGACAGGCAGAGGCAGTTAAATGCAGCTCTGGCTGCTCCCCAGCATGGAGATATGGTCGCTGTCGGCACTTTCTTCTTAAGCAGATTTCGCCACTTTAATTGCACTTTGTTGCATCAGTCTTCACTTTTCAAAGTGTTGCATCACTCTGTTTCACACTGCTGCATCACACACTTTTACATAAACATTGCGCCTGCCCGACGCTTCAGGTTTTCTTCTTTGACGTAACAGCAGGGAGTGGGGCTTTTCTTTATCTTTACTCAGGGCTTAAACAGATGGGTGTGATTTTGTTCCGTTATGTAGCCGTGATAATAAAGGCTGCATACGGGATGAAACGAAACCACTGATTTCAATGGGTACATTTTCATTAGCGGTATTCTTGCCTGTTAATAGTACGGGAGAGAAAATATAGGACTTGCCCTATCTTTCCCGCATGTAGTTAATACTACATGTGAGAAAGATAGGGCAGATCATGCCTTTACGGCTTTTTTTCGAACTCGCGCGCACTAGTGTGAGGGGGAAAAAAACCCTGTTTATGCGCAACTACGCTTCGTTGCGGCGAGCGTAGTTGTGCATATGCCTATGTAAAGAAGCCCTCAGAGTTCCTCCTTGGCGAAGGGAGTAGAGCTGCAACTTAGCACCTGTGATAAAAGTAGTGCCCTCTCCTCTTGACAGGTGGGCAAGGCTTAGTGGGGAGGCTCGACCGCTCCGACTTCTGTGGAAGGTGCAAGAAGCTCCCTCCACCTCCTTACAATACAACATCACTATTGGATTTAGCTTAGGACTAAACAAGACTGAACTTTACCTTAAATTACCCCTCATGGAGAGTTGTGGTCAGGTTGTGGTCTTGAAGCAATAGCCGATAGGCTCGATATTCCAAAGTGTGGTACTAGAATTGTAAAGTGAATATGTGGTTGGAGAATCTGTGGTCAAGGCTGGCAAAGTTCAAGCAATATAGGCAACACAAACACAAACAGGTCAGAGCAGACATCAATCAGAAAGCATAGTCAGAAAATAGTTGAGGCCAATTAAAAATAACCCCAGGAGGATCCAAGGAACATTGTTGCCCAGATAAAGTTTGAGCACCAATTGCCTGCCTGGCCCTTTAAAATGTTGCATGGGGCCCTCACTATAGAGGGTCCAACCCTGGTGCAAAGAGAAGAACGTCAGCTGCACAGGCAAGTTTAGCATCCTGTTATAATGCAAGTAATGAAATTACTTGACTAATGGGTTAAATTTGCCATCTGTCATGATAGAATCCCTTTAAAAAATAATAGGATTACTCCAGACCCAGAACTTCAGGAACTCTGAGCACCAATCCGTTCCACAGTGGAGCAGGAATACTCCAGTCGTGTAAGGGTCTATTGGCATGTTTGCACATTCTTAGTGTAAAGTTCTGTAAGTCAGCCTTTTGTAACAAGAGACACGGAACTCCTTCTAGTCTGTCTGCATCATAAAGGGATTACATTTTCTTTGATCTATGAGAAAATGTAACATCAAAGATGTGAAAGAATAATAATTAAGCATATTCCAATTCCACTACAGCTCAGTGGCAGCAGGAGGATGGAGGAAAAAATATATTGCAATCATCCAAAATTTTTTAGTCAGCTTCTTACACTTGGTGCCCTACATAAAGGTTGTTTTGTAGTTGGGGAAATGGCAGCACAACAGACATGGAGGTCCTGATCTGAATCTCCAGCGTGGTGGAACATCTCCCACATAAAGCTCTTAAAGGACTCTTTCCTATAGTTCCCCGTAATTCTCTTGTAATAAGCTGATTAAATGCTCTGTATTTTAGATCTCAGTTAAATTCTCCTTGCTTCACATTTTGACAGGAGCCAACACTGAGAGGTCTCTGAGATTATGTATGAACATAGACGAAAAAACTGTCATAGACTTTGTATGTCATGTTCATCTTTATTGCACTTCTGTAGGATGCCACCATGGCTAGAACAGCATGTAACTCTAGGATTAGTGCTGTAGATGCAGACATGAAGCTAGAAGTACTGAGAATATATCAAATATAGTAGAATTCTCCACAACTGTTTAAATTATAGCACTGCATGCCAGGACAGCCATGCCCAGAATGTACCCATTATCCAAATCATAGCATCATACTGCTTGGTAAGGCTGCTGTGGACCATTGGGTCATGAATGCAGTTGGATATAACCAATGATTCATCATAAATCTATCTCTACTTGCCATTAACAATGGGCTTAGATAGATGGGGACAGGAGTAACAGTCATACCAAAGACCCCTCTTGCCACATAAGTAGTCATCAATTTTATAAATGACACATAGTAGGTCGAGGGGCCCAATTTTTGGATTAGTACCCAACGGAACGGAATGTGTAGAGCTTCCTTGTCCGAGAAACCCCAGATGGCCCTCTACTATAGCAGTGCTAACTGGGTAGTGTGGAGGTGTAAATACATTGGTGCTTATTTAGTAATACTGTCTAAAAGTCAGAATGTGCAAACTTAGACTAGACAGCCTTAAATTGCCCTATTCTGCTGAATTATAAATCTGTCAAAGATTCTCTAGTCCAACTTTATACTGCTTTTTAGTTTTTACTAAAATTGCGCCATTTTGGGCACAATGGTGCAATTTTTGGTGTACAGATTTGCACTAAGGCCTTACCCCTTTCCCATGAAGAAATGCCACTTTGTTAAACACAGCAAAACATATCAGAAAGTATCCAAAATTAATAGTAAATATGGTGCAAAATATGTTTAACAGTTTTCTTGCCCAATTTGCACCAAAAACTGTAGGATTTTATTTAGTAAAAAGACCTATTGTTCTAATTGCACATGATGTAGTTATACAGTGGAGTACAGCATCGTAGTTGGGTAGACCAAAGATTACTTCCCAGTATGTTTGTAATGATGGCTGCTTCCATTACCATAAAATATGTCTTCTAGATTAGAACATAAAACAGTTTCCGACATCTAATGAGTATCAGACTAATTACTATGGGTCCTTTTAGATGGCACGTTTGTCCAGTGCTTAAGAGCTCCCACACAGGAACAATGATCACTCAGTGAATGGAGGCAGAGCCGGCTGGAGATCGCTTCTGGCCACCCATCTCCATTCACAGTAAACAGGCAGTCATTTATAGATGAACGACTGCCTGTTTACACTGGCTGTTCGTCGTTTCATTTTATGCCTGCATAAACTGGACGAACGATAAGGTTGGTACACAGTGAAGCAGAGGACGCAATCACTGCAGTCAACTAGAAGTTGGATCCTCACCAATCAGACATTTATGGCTGATTTTAAGGGTAGTCCATCAATATTATAGTCATGGAAAACCCTTTAAAATATGATATTGTCACCATACATAATTTGCTCTGCTGGTAAACATGGCCCTGTCTTTTAACTACAGTTATTTTCTATGATGTTCACTTTTCACAATTTTCTATTTTCCTCAACCTTCCTATCCAATAATTCTATTATCTCAGTCTAAAAAAATCAATCCACACGTTGTACAAAAACACAAATAAAATCTACTATATTGTTTCTAAAGCAAGATCCTGAGTAAAAGCTGATGCCCCAAGATAATCAGATTTCAAAAGGTCATAATTTGCTGGAGGTTTTACAGCGATATCTTGTAATAAATGAAGTAAACTAGCCATATTCATCAAGAGGGCACCACTATAAGACCAAGAAGGCTAATCAACCAATATAAACCAGTATTTTATAAAAACCTTTGGGGATCTATGCCTTCCATAGATCACCATTTCTACTGTCTAAGGATCTATTCCATGCATTTCCATTATGGATGTTTTCAGCCGATGCACTTCTGTTACTGGATCCTGTAAACTGGACAAGGTGGGAATATATAGGGTCTCCATAAATTAATAATTATTGATTATTCAATAGAGCACAGTACACGCTCAAACTTTGTGTTACCACTAGTGTACAATACAAGATTTCATGCACATTTTATTTATAGAGAAAGAAATTAAAAGGCATTGATATAAATTCAGATGTAATTTAGGAGAGTAAAAGATATGCATGTGCACAGCTGTACTCTGCAAACAGCTCCTGGAGGCCCATTTACACTTAAAGGAAGATGATACAGTGCCAATGGACATTAGTGTTCATTAACACTTTATGCAAAAAGATAACTAAAACTTTCAATCTTTCAACCATTTGAAAGATTATCTTTGCGTGTAAATGGGCCTTCTCTCTTCATTGGCATTCCGTGCTGCAAGTCAGTCTTCAAACAACAGGTTCTAGAGTATAGCTACAGTAAAGACTATGAGGATAGGACAAAATTGGCAAATCATCTATGCAGTTCTACCAATGTAAACATCTCAAAAGTTCCTTAAAGGACGTGCTCGCTTTGGACAATCCCTTTTTTGTTAAATGGGACTCTTGAAAATAAGTTGACCCTGAAGCTGGAACCATAAGCCATGATCTTGCAGGAACTATTTCAGGAGAAATCTACTACATGCTGGCCTTTAAAATTATGATGTAAAACATGAATGGATCAGGACTGAGTGAGAATTCTTTGGCAAGGGCTTTCTGCTCTGGCTAATCAATGGAGGTTCAAAGTTGGAAGAACCCCTCCATATACAAAATGCGTGTTTTTTTAATCATTAGCACTGAGCTGCCCTTTTGATCCCTGCTTGGCTGAGAACTTTCCTGACAAATTTGTGTTTACTTCACCTCTTGCCCTGCTCTGGGTGGTTTTGGGAGTCAGCTAGTAACAGCAGTTGAGTGGCTCAAACTCCTAACCAATGGAACCTTGTTGCTTGGGCAAATGTTCACTTCTGCCCGGCAGCATCTGTGTCATATTACCTCCATTTAAAATTGGTCTCTACATGTCTCATTGAAATATGATTTATAATCCCATGTAATTTGAGGCATGCACTGTGGTGTTTCCATATTTTTGTCCACCCCCTGTAATATCCATATGCCCTAATACAGCATACGGAAAGGATTTGTCTTCATGAGACAACTCCTTTAAAGCCACACCAATTCAGTACATATTCCTGAATAAGACAAAGTAACAAACCAAAAAAGATGGTTCTTTAAATTATAGTTATAAAGAAGATCACTACATTCGATTCCACTGTATGCACTAAATTAGTTGATTTGTCATGGTGAGCAAGCCACAAACTAGATAAGAGAGCAAACACACCAGTGTGAGAGTGCTTAGCAAAACTATGATTCTCAGGATGTGTCCCAGACAGCTATGAAGATGAGTCGAGGATATTGCCATTTGCCCAGGAAGAGGGTGGCTAAGAGCAGAGCAGATTGGTCAGTCAACAGAGGACTGTCACTAGCATGGTACAAGCACTGGCTTGTTAACAATGTGTCACAATAGAGTTCTGGACCCCAGCTGCACCCCAACTTAAAAAAAATGTGTCACCATCAAATGTTGTCAAGATATACCAGTCAGTCATTTTTATTACTGATGTTTGTGGGATGTGTTGTGGATGCAGCGAGAATTTAGCAGGGCCACCATTTTATATATAATTTCTACTAGGCAAAAAGCAACATAGCCAAGCAGTTTAACTATAAAATGTTTATTCTGCTGATGAATGCCTGAACATGTCCAGGATACATCACATGTGTGCATTCTGTTCATATTACAGACATGATGTGTTAGACATTTAAGCAACATCGGGATTAACAATTACTTTCCTTATTTTCAGATGCATTCCAATTACAACCACTTAAAGTGACTCTCAGACCTAAGAGCCTCCAAATCAATTAAAAGCCATTCCATCAGGAAGATTTCCCGTTATCCCTCAGGAAATAGAGCACCGGACTTCCCGTATAGGAGACATGCTCACTGTCAATGCAGACCGCAAATAATGAAGGTTATTTGCTGCCCTGTATAAAAGCTGTCACTAATTGCATTTTAAGTCACGAATGCTCAAATACATTTGCGTTAATGAGCATGGGCGAAGTGGGCACACGTCATGTTAACTGTTAAATAGTCGGATAGAGTCAGGAAAACATATATATAGTCTACATCAGTGTTTGTCATTTATTCAAAGCTAAGTAACCCCTGGTCAAAGAAATTTTATCTACGTACCCTCAAAACTATGTACTGGCACAATTTAAAGCAAAAGTACTCAGCTGAGAGCATATTGCACTGCAATGTTGCAATTAGAGCAAATGCATGCATTAATCATTAACAAAGAAATACAATAGGCATCAAAAGCATAAAATGAAAGTTGATGTTACTCATTATTCAATGTGGAGAGTCACAATTACCCCCAATTAATACCACGATACATTTTCTGACCAATGCAATGCTCAATTAATACCCCCGTACTTAATCAACTAATGCTGCTATGCAGTGTCCAATTAATGCCGTACCATTCAGTGCTCTTTTAATGTTACCATCCACGTTAATGCAGCTATTTAGCGGTCAGTTAATGCTCCCACTCACATTAAAATTCATTCAGCCACTCACTTTACAATTAATGTTGAAACCCACCCATTGCCAGTAAAAATAATGCTACCACCCACCTACAATTAGTTCTGCCACCCACACATGGTACAGTTAAAGGGGTTGTCCCGCGCCGAAACGGGTTTTTTTTTTTTTCAACCCCCCCCCCCCGTTCGGCGCGAGACAACCCCGATGCAGGGAAGTAAAGAAAGTTTACCGGAGCGCTTACCTTAATCCCCGCGCTCCGGTGACTTCAATACTTACCACTGAAGATGGCCGCCGGGATCCTCTGTCTTCGTGGACCGCAGCTCTTCTGTGCGGTCCACTGCCGATTCCAGCCTCCTGATTGGCTGGAATCGGCACGTGACGGGGCGGAGCTACACGGAGCCGCTCTCTGGCACGAGCGGCTCCATAGAAGACTGCTGAAGACCCGGACTGCGCAAGCGCGGCTAATTTGGCCATCGGAGGCCAAAAATTAGTCGGCACCATGGAGACGAGGACGCTAGCAACGGAGCAGGTAAGTAAAAAACTTTTTATAACTTCTGTATGGCTCATAATTAATGCACAATGTACATTACAAAGTGCATTATTATGGCCATACAGAAGTGTATAGACCCACTTGCTGCCTCGGGACAACCCCTTTAATGTCAAAAGCCACCCACTTTCCAACTAATGCCACCACCTACATTCAGTACAATGAATGTCGCCCCTACCAGGCATGTGCATGTCTATTTTCACTAAAGTCAATGAAGAGTGATTGAAATATTGACGCTCAACTGTCTCTGTCACTCCCATTGATGTAAATGGTAAAAGTGATGGGCTTTGCTTCCTTTCTTATCCGCATTCTGTAGTTTTGCCTCCGTTTTTAGCAGCAGTTCTGAAAAAAAAATGTGCCAAAAATAGAGAAAACCACAATGTGTAACTAAGGACCTTTTTACTCGGACTGATAAATCATTCAGGTTACCGCATATGGAATCTGAACGATTATCGTTTAGTGTAAATGCACGCCTCGACAGAATGACAAATGAGAATTCATTTCCTTCTCATTCAGTTTCTTCATGCAGAAAACTGGACAATGACTTGGCCAATGTAACAAGGCAGTCGCTCACTCATGAACGACTGCCTGTTTATTGTTTATGGAGGCAGGTGGGCTGGAACGATTCCTGACTCACTCTGTCTTCGGTCAATACGCGAATCACGTTCCTGTGTACAAGCACAGAAACGATTATGCCTCGGACGACCTGTCCAGCATCTGCACCCAACAGGTTTCCCTTGTAAAAGGTCTCTAAGCCCTATATGTGAATCATATCCAAATGTACAGACAAGCACACATCCAAATACTTGCAGTACTGAGCGAAAGTTTTAGGCAGGTGTGAAAAAAAACTCGGCAAAGTAAGAATTTTTTTTTCAGAAATGGAAGACCTCTATTAGGCTCTGTAGCAGGACAACAACCCCAAACATCCAGTCAATGTCATTAACAACTATTTTCAGTGTGAAGAAGAACAAGGCGTCCTGGAAGTGATTATATGTCCCCACAGAGTCTTGATCACACATCATCCAGTTTGTCTGGGATTACATGAAGAGACAGAAGGATTGGAGCAAGCTTAAGTCCACAGAAGATCTTGTAGGTAGTTCTTCAAGATGTTTGGAACAACCTCCTGTCACATCTGCTTCGTACGTACAATAACTGCAAACCCCAATATATACTCTCTGGCAATGCTCACACCACACTACCCGGAACCCGCTGCAGTACGAGGAGAAAATAAACAAAGGAGGGAAACTTTCCCTAAGGGAAACTAGAGGGTGATAACCCCTGCCTGCTAGTGGATGGCCTGCCCTGATAAGGACGCATCCACCCTGATGCCTGTGCCACTCACCCTGATAAATGACAAAAGTAAAAACCACCATTAGAGTAAACCCAAACCTCAAAGAATAAATCACTGAACTTATCTGAAGAGCCACTGAAAGAACAATGGAAACCAGATCCAAAGATGTCCTCACTCCACAGCAGAAGGAGACTGCACTGAAATTGACCAGCACAGAACCCAGGCCAGAAGGTAACTAAAAACCCTCCCAAATTGCCCCCAGGTGTACACTAACAGCTGACACACCCATCAGAGGCAAAGAAGACCAAGTGCACATTCACATCAAACTGGTGCAACACTGCCCTGCTAAGTTAATTCAAAAACTGTGTGCAAGTGTCCCTAGAAGAATTGATATTGTTTTGAATGTAAAAGGTGGTCACATGAAATATTGATGTGATTTAGATTTCTCTTTTGTTCAGTCACTTTGCATTTTATTAATTGACAAAAAACTATTAACACTTCTATTTGAAAGCATTCTTACTCTGTACCTTTTTTTCTACACCTGCCTAAACGTTTGCACAGGACTGTACATAGTGACGTAGCGTTCACTGCCTGGCAGGGAATGCCGTGCTATTGCCAAGACTGTGCATGCGCGCTGTCTTACCGCGAGTGTTCATATACTATTGTCTCGGCATTTGCTCGGCATTCCCTGCCAGGCAGTCACTAGTGACCAGGTACACTGCCCTGCAGGAAGCAGAATGCCGGCAATGTATGCTTCATCACAGGAAGAAGAGAATCCGGTCGGCTGGAGGTGAGATGACCCAGGAAACTGTAGGAGACAAGAGAGGATCGGGGAGGAGAAGATGCGGTAGGAAGACTACCAGGGTAGGAATAGGTAAGTATTGATTTTTTTCTTCTAATGACACAACCTCTTTTAATGAATTGTGTATGATTTTTACAATCAAGTTTTGCTATAAGGGTTCACCAAAAATATGCTGATCACGTTTTACTAATCTGACCCCTGCGGTAAAAAACAGCACGAAGCATTCAATTTCCCAACAGCGCCACCGCAGGTGAGATGAAGCATTAACATATTGCTTTTTAAATTCAATAGGTTCACATGTTAGGTCACTTGAGAGAGAGACCCATTTTTAGTTGTTCTCTGCTTAAGTTGATGAAGGTCCTCAACAAAGTATTTCCCCCAACTCTATTAACTCAGAATGCACTAGTAAGGTTCTTCAAAGTGGACAACGACTTAAACATTGATAACAACTTTGGTGACTAATATGTTTTAGTGCATTTCCAATAACAATATAGTAGTTGCACCATAAAAGTTTGCACCAAGGCAGAAGGCCAGCCACTCAAAATCTCTTAAAGCATTTCCTATTTAAAATCCAAGGCTGTAGACAGTGCGAAAATCCATTCCCTCATTTTCTAAACATTATGTAATCCCACCAGTATTTCTCTTCTCCCTGTTATTTCTGACACTTTAATGCCATCTCTCCTGTTGTTGACACAGCATGATTAACGCACAGCTACAAATTTAATACCCTTGATCCTACAATCACGGGAAGAGCAAAGGAACGGTTTTATGTCACTGTGCAGACACAGATTATCAGTTAAATTACAGGTATCTGGAACTGGGGAAGTTTGCTTTATCAAATATGATATTATCCAAACTCACACTGAAGGAGAATTTACTTTGAAAGTCACTTTAATAAATTACAAAATCCTGACGTCTCATTTCCAGGTCAAGCTGGGTTGTGGGATTGCATTGGGTAAAAGCTAAAAATTGCTGAAAATTTTTGACCAATTAAAAGAGTTAAAGAACACACAGCATGACAGGAATTACATGTCAACAGTTGTCGATTCTATGACAGATGTGTTATCACCAGGGAAACATATGAAGTAGGACAGGATTATATAACCATTTCATTTACCAGGAGGATTGCAGAAAGGATCTCATTGTATGGATTAGGAAATGTCTGTCCAACTGAGGCAAGGCTGATTATCTACCTGATATATCTAATAGACAGGTCGGAGGTAAAGACCAGAAGGTCTCCTAGGTGCTGGCAGATATATACTGATAGAGTAGCAATATAGTACTGTACAGAGTAGAATCAAGCTCATCCGTCCTGACACCTAATGGGGCTCACAATTTCATTTTAATCCACAGTTATGCCTCGATCTATAGACTATAACATAAAGGTTGCCACTTTCATGTCAAAAACTAGGATTTTGTTTTATACTCTGCCTGCTTACATCCCGTCAAGCACAACTTTTTGTCATTCTACTTTAGAGACTTTGTTTTTGTGAAAAGAGTTGTTGAATTTTTAGATGCCTTTTTTTGGGAAAATATATTATGAGTTGGTATGCAACAATTACGACATTACATTACTGCTTGGGCATATATAATGTCCGGTCATCTGTTAGGGCATGCATAGATTGCTCCTTAGCAGGTATTATTAGTGAACAGCCCTGTAGGTCTTTGTTAGTCCTTGGGTTGTCAACCGTGGTGAATGAAACAGCAAGCTGGCAGGGTAGTGTCAGAGGGAGTCCTGACTGACGTACTCATAGGGTTACGGTGGATATACAAGGGCCAACTATTGACCACTAAAATGCTCAGCGATAGTTGTCCCATGTAAATATGGGACCCAGCAGAGTACTGAGGAATAAATCGCCCATTAGTCGCTATTCACTTCATTTCAGTTTAGCTGAAACAAAGAGACTAGTGAGCGACTTCTACCTCAGTGTAAACAGGCAGTCGTTCATCTTTGAAAGACTTCCTGTTCACTATGAATTTAAGCATGGGACTGGAAGAGATCTTCAGCACACTCCACCGCCTCCATTCACTCAACGACTATCTCTGAAAGCACAGGAGCAAAATGATTGGGATGACTGTCAAGCACTTATGCTTATGACAGTTGTCCCATGTAAAGCCACCCTTAAATGGCTGGGATCAAGGATTTCTCTGATCCAGACCATTGCCACAGGGGTGTAGCCGTCAATCACAAATGTCGTGCCGCAGGTAATCTCAAGTGTGATCACAATACCATATCTCTATATATTTTAGCTAACTACCATATATACTCGAGTATAAGCTGAGTTTTTCAGCACATTCTTTTTGGGCTTATACTCAATCCAATCACAGTGCTTACTTACACAGCGCTGACGGTGGGAGAATTCAAAGTCGAGCAGAGAGATGACAGTGGGGAGAATTCCCAAACAGCTTGCTGCACCGCCGGTGACACAGACCCTGGCTGGGAGGTGAGTATTGCAGTTTTTTTGTTACCTAGTATATACTCGAGTCAATAAGTTTTACCAATTTTCTGTGGTAAAACCTATTGACTCGGCTTATACTCAGGTTGGCTAATACTCAAGTATATACGGTAAGTTCAAAATTCTGTGCCCTTTTAATTTTTTAATATATCTTTATAGCAGACCAAATGCTTTCTAATGCAAAGCTCCAAATCACCTGCATAAATGTAGATTTGAAAGATAATATTCTGGTGGCCTGCAGTCACCACTAGAGGGAGCCTAGGAGCTGACTGCATACTCTCATATGTTAAACTTGATAACAACACAATTTGGAGTCCTGCATCAGAAATACAAATTCCTGAGCGCTATGAAGACATGTTAAAAAATAATCATCACAGAATTACTGGCCTAAAAGTAACAGGATATTAAAAGATGGACTTCACTTTTAAGTGTTTGCTAGGCAACATGATCATAATGAGGTAGCAGTGATGTGGCTGTGATATACGAGGTCATCTAGCATAGCACTTGGTGCGATATAAAAGTCACTTAACTCACCATCATTTTAAAGGTCTTGGTTTGTAGGTTTCACACAGACATGCTTCCTTTATCATACTATCAGGGTAGCAGATAATGAGATGGGAGAAGTGGCTGGTGGATAAATTAGGCTCCTGTGGGTATTATTATAACGGTTATCATCATTAGAGGCCTAGTGGGATCACACATTCCCTCAAGGGAGGAGATTGCTATTTTCAGACAACAATTAATTTTCTGTACATACATTCCAAATGTAGGATGCCGCTCATTTCAGATAGCAAAACAGTTTCCAACCAAATAGGCCAAGAATTAGAAATGTAGGCAATCTCTAAACTCCAGTAACACAACGTACAATAAAATGTTAACTAGGAGCCCCCTTATTCTGTTTATGACCATGTGAAATTCCAGAATTCCTGATTAGTTTGCAATTTGTTTGTGCCAGATTATCATGTCTGGACTATCAAATCCTGGATAAATGGAATTTTCTAAAGGAGTTTTAAAGGGCTCTGGCTTTTATTTTTTAAACATTTTTTAATAAGGGCAAATTGCTAAGAATAAAAGAATAAACAATAAACAGTTGAAACAACCTTTGCACTAAATTACCTTTGATTAACTTCCTAATCTGTCTCCATCATTCTCTGGTGCTTCCTCCTCTCATCTATGTCATAGCATGTTGCTTTTCTCCACCATGGCAGCTTTATTCCAAACACAGCACCACACTTGTCAATAGGTTGAGTGTGGTATTGTGGCTCAGCCCCAATACCTTCAACAAAGCTGCCGTTCCAGAGACAAGATATGTACAGTTGCAGTGTTGTCTTCGGAAGAAAGCAGTCAAGTTTTTCTAACCCTGGATAAATCCTTTAATGGCTGTACATGTCAGGCTTCATTCACATGCAAGGATTTTCAGCCGGCCATTTCACGGCCACAGCGTCAAATCGCGTGAATGAGAGGCAGCCATGATCAAGTCACAGCTGCAACTTCCCTTTTAACACCCGTCCAGACAGCTGAGGCTGCGGCGCATATACGGCGCAGCCACGGGATTCCGTCAGCCAAGGGGTGGGAGTTTTGGTCTGCTTAACTCCCACCCCCTTTCTGTCACGCTGCTAAACTCCCCCCACCTCCCTTCTCCGGCAGCTGTCATAGGCTCCCATAGGATTCTATGGCAGTGACTGCCGTATTCTGGCCGAAGATAGATCCAGAACTATCTTTTCTGGATGACGTAAAAACGTCTGTCTGGAATGCGCATCGTATGCGCTATCTTTGCTGGCCGGACATTTTTACGCAATGAGAATACGCCCATCTGAACTGATGCATTGGAAACCAGATGAGTCGCGTGTATCGGCCGGCTGTGAAAACGCGGTCGATATACGCTCATGTGGAAGAGCCCTAAAGCAGTTTTTCAGGAATGCATATTGATAGCCTATCCTTATGATCCTTGAATATAGCAGAGTTGCAGCTACCAGGCATAGATGCACATATAATTGAGTTGTGCCAGGAGAAGTATTCAAGGGGCCATGGTGCCAACTGGAGGGCCAGGCCCTTTTGTTGTGCTGATTATTATGGTCCCCACATCATGCTATTTTAAGTATAGACTATCAATATAGGTATATTCCCAGAAAACCACTTTAATAGTAATGAACGGTGGAGCAAGGACTCGTTGTCCTTTGATGAACACAAGATGTAAAGCAGACAAAACAGGAAATAAAAAATAATAGTGTAAGAGGTTAAAACCTCCTTAGGCAATTCTGTTCCCTATTTTACTATGTATTGTTTTAAAACGTTTCGCTGATCTTTTATTTTATTGCAGGAAAACTTATTTTTTGGCTATGAATTTCCTTTTACTGCTCTTGGCTGTATTTTATGGTGTTTCTGTATTATGAGGCTGATGTTATTTTGGTGGTGGCTCCCTCTTATGGTCTTCAGTGGTGACGGTGAAATGCAACACTGGGCACTATTACAGTTTGCAGTGTGGGGGCGCTACTCTTGAACACTGTGTGGGTGGATACCCAAAAACTGCTTAGACAGAGCCCCTGTATGAGGCTGCAAAGAAGAAACGGCAGAGATTGAGACAGTATCCCTGTTATTAGTGTTGGATGAGACAATTGTGGCACAGTTACAAAGCAGTACCGTGCCAGTTCTGCCACAGTGCCAGGGCACTACGAGGAAATGAGTAATATAGAGGCAACTGAAGAGGGAAGTCTCCCACCAGGAGAGCTGAGAGCCTGATCCATTAATAGTCTGATACAGTGTCAGTAGTGTTGCACTTCCTACAGATATTGAGCCAAGATAGAAGCCACCATCACAGCACCACAGCCAACCATTGTATATAGTGTGTATCGAGAGACTGTTCCTTTTCAGCTGTGGGTGGCTGCATAGCTCTGCTCACTGTCAATGTGTAATGTCAAGTTTACGCTGCCCACTGACATCACCCCTTGACAGTGAGTGGAGAAGACTACCCACTTGATACATTGACAGTGCTGGGACCTGGATCTAAGAAGAGTTTGTATGGGTGAACAGAAGTGAGTATTCAGAAAACACAGGGAGTAATAGAGTCAGTGTGGCCACTCTGCTGGCATAGACACAGCACAGTTCCTCTTTGTGAGACCCTTCTCTTCCCACCCAGTAATTATAACTATAGTTTGCCCCTACCCCAGATGAAGCTGGGTCATCAGTGAAGCATGTTGGTGGAAGGGGTGAATCCCTTTTTATTTTAAATTGCTAGCAGGCAGCACAGCACTGTCCCTAGATCTTCCACTCTACTTGTTCTACTCAACTGGATCCCAACCTATATATAATAATTATTGGGGGAAGGTTCTATCTCTGCTGTCCATTATATTTTTGTCTTGCTGCCACCATCTGTTTTTATTACAACTGGTCGGTAATAAAAAATACTTTTTAAAGCTTTAATAAAAGTAACGTTTTAGGTGAATGGAGCTTTAGGAGTTCAACTATGCTTTTGGCACACTTTTCTGCTTTATGACTTTATCTCTAGCACATTCACCAGGGTCTTTCTTGTTTGGTCCAACCTCTCCATGAGAAGACCCGAGCTTGCATTGTAAAGTTTGACTGCATTCCACCTGGCTGTGCCTTCCATTTAATTTGGCCACGTCCACCTCTTGCCTTCAGTCAACAGCATTGAATTGTTTTGCAATTTAAGCTAGGAAGGAGCCTGCAAATAATATTCTAATATAAGACTCCTACAAACAAGCTTTTACTGAATCAATATGAGAGCAGATGTTATAAGCAGGAAGGAATTTTGCTGGAATTACTTGTTGTTACCCTGTTTTCACTTATCCAGATTATGTATTTGTGCTCTATCATATTTGTGTTTCTGATACTGATATTATTCCGTGTTTTCAGCAGGCGAGCTTAATATACATGTGTTATTTTGATGTAAGCAAATGTTTCCCTGTGCGTGAGTCTGTTTAGGATTTATGGTTTGCTACAGAACTGTATGGAATCCAACCTCGGCAAATACTTTGGCTGCTTATTAGATATGAAATACAATCTCAATGCTCCAAACATATGCAGTGATCTGCCAGGAGCAGCGAAGGAGCCTCTCCTGGAGGTCAGCTTTAGTTCTTGCCATGTGGGAATCAAAGACGTCGTCCCATCAACTGCCTCTTTTACTAAAACAGCTCCAATAATGATAAGCTGATCACCAAGAGCCTACTGCACGGGAACGCCATTACTACTGTCTGCAGAGATTAGATTCAGAATTGAGCCCCTATACGAGACACAGATTTCCCTTTGTCATAGCACAATGGTATTCCTATAGGTGAGAGGTGCAAATTGAGATGAGCCATCGTGGATTCAAGAACATGATGATGATTGTTCTTCTCTACTAGCGATTGTTAGAAGGGAAAATGCCTTCGTAATGCAGCATCGGAAGATGTGATTTTTTTTTTTTGGGGGGGGGCAGAAGAAACCTCCACATTAAGGGCTCTTTCAAACAGATACGTTTTTGAGCATGCAAAATTGTTCACGCAATACGCAGAGAATAGAACCCATTGATATCAATGGGTTTATTTGCATTACCCTTTTTTTCTGTGCGCATTTCTTATGATCGCAAAACAATAGACTCTGAAGTCTATGAAGGGTCAATGTGTGCACCAAGGTGTAATAGCCTACGCAATTACGTGAAAAAAAATACGCATCTAGACTTCATTAGCCAAATAGCTATTTAAATCAGGCTGTGTTCGTCTGCTGTGTGTAAATGAACATGTCCTGCATGTGCAAAAAGTACAATAATGGTGGCCTCACATGAGCACATTTGCAGCTGCAAAATCTGCAGCTGTAATGCGCAGCAAATGGAACCCATTGACTTTAATGGGTTTCTTCACATGTGTTCTTTTTTCCTGGGTATTCAAGCGTGGGGGATATAATGCAACATGCTCTATTTTCAGGCGCAATTGTGCACCGAAGGCCCCCGTCTGCAAGAAATAGAACCGCGCAATTTTGCGGTATAAACTATGCCTCCTCGGCCCACTAGGTCAGTTGACCTGCCTACAAGTCAGCTGAGCTGCTTACTGAGTCAGCTGACCCGCCTACTCAAACATGGCGCATGGGACTATGCCAATGTGGGCGCAATAGCCCCCGATCGTACGCCTTGCATAGCACATATGTGCCTCACGATAGGGAGCGTATATGTGCTTACACTCATGTCAGGCTGCCCTAAAGTGCCAAATCTACCTCGTTCATTTACGCATTTACGTACCCAACAGACTCCTATAGGGATCTTTGGTGCGTAAATACGCAAAAAGATAGAGAAGGTTCTCTGCGTATTGCGCACACAATTTTTGCTTGTACAAAAATGCGGGTAAATACGCCCGTGTGAAGGAGCCCTAAGGGTATATGCACGTGGACAATATTTTTTTAGAATCTTACAGAAATAGCACCTGTTCATTTGAATGCATGTACGCATTTTCCACATGGGCTTTTTATTACATGGTCTTGAGGTCTCATTTTGGACGAAAAGTCAGAGAAAAAAAAAAAAGGAAATAGCAGATGTACATGTGCAGGGTCCCCTATATCAGACAGCATATGGACCATCCGAGGAACTCGGGCACAACTTTTTAACAGTCCGTGTGCATGTAACCTAAGGTGGCTTCTGACAACCGTATTTGCGCAAGTATATTTTACGCTCATTATATTCTCATTAAGGTAGGATTTCTCTGTTTTCCTGCGTACAAGGTCCCCTGTGTATGTCTTATTTTGAAACATTATGGCGTTTCAGAGTAAACACACTTGAAATGGAGCTCCTGCATGCTGACTGACAGCTCCTCTCCCTGCTCATGCATACAGAGAGATGTCAGTCAGCATGCGGCGGACAGAGAGGTGCCCGTGATCCACCTCGGAGACTCGGCACTCCGTTCCAAGTCAAACTTTATAGTGTGTTTATGCTGAACCGTGGTTGAGAATGACACATACACAGGAGCCATGTACATAACTGTCCCGGATTCATGGTGCCCGTGGTTCAGGCAGTATGTGTAACGTGGCTGGTGCTAATGCCCAGATTCAGGATGGCACAGTGATGATTGACAGAGGCTGAGGCAACACATTTTTACATTGATATACTTTACTAAACATTAACTGAATAAAGATAGTTTCTCTCCATAGGAGGGTTCAGGTGCTATTAACGTTACGTAATAACTGAAATCAAACTCTTAAAGGAACAGTAGTCTTAAAGCGACAGCACTCTACATCTCATAATTCCCACTACGGCTCAAAATATGCGTTCTTATACCTCTCATTTTGTTCCTCTTTAGTTCCTCCTGCCATCAACAAGGCATGTGATTCCTACTTAAAGGGACCATATCACAAACATTGTTTTGTATTAATTAAAACCATTTTTCTAATCGATTTTTATTTTCTGAGTGAAGACTTTTTTAGAATTCTATTGTCTATACATGACTATGGGGGTGGGTGGTCATCTTTCCCTTAGCTACATTTACCGGCATTTAGAGCAGTTAGAAGAGATGCTTTACAGCTGCTTCATGGACCACCCACACAATGGACTGGAGGAGACCTATTGACTTGTATGGGAGACTGTTCTAGGCTGTGTGATATGTGCAGAGGTCATTCTGGAGGGAGGGGAAGTAGATAGTCACAGCTTATACCTATTGTGAATGGTGGATCCTGTGCTATCTCCATATCTCAGAAACGCTATCTTTTCTCCTTAGGGAGAGCACCTATACGGTGAGTGAGGAGACTCAAAAAGCCATTCATGCTCCTCTGGGTAATATGCAAATAAAGGAGATGGAATAATACATCAACAGTGCCACCTTTTAATAGGCCTCTCACTAGCAAAGCCAGACTCCTACTGTACACTGATGAAGGGCAAATACCCTGAAACAGCTGTATGTACATGGAGAATGGCTTTGCTTTTAATTCCCATTGTATAAAGAGTCTAACTTTGGCTGGAAGGAATGCTGCCTTCCCATAGGTGGCACTGTGTAGGTATTATTCCATCTCTCTTATTTGCATATCTCCATATATGTGTTGCCTCTCAGTGTAATCCTGCCTAGTATTAGGTGCTGTGTGTATGAAAAATGCAGGATTTTAAGATTAAAAAAAAAATATATGGATTATGACCAAAAACAAATGTTTGATTGTGGGCTTGAATTTGCGGCTAGTGGCGGCATTGACACAGCAGCTACTAGCCACTATACTGTAAGGGGGAGCTGGGCACCGCTAGCCCCTAACACATGAACCAGGTTCCTGTTAAAGAGTTTTTCTCATCCTTTTCCCTGTGGCTTGGGCTCGGATGCTGTTGACACGGCCTTTTGGGGGAAAATAAACATTACTGAACCATTTGGAAAATAAAAACAGCTCCCAGAACACAATGAAGTTTGCAACAAACAAGTGCCCGCTGAAAGGACTCCACGTCACCCAAGTGTGGCAGCTGCTTATAATAAGAAATGAATCCACATGCTGAGTTAATCAGAGGTGAACGTCTCGTTAGCTTTTTAAGCCATTGTGTTGCGGTCACAGCATGAAAAGCACAAACCAGTTCCTGCCAGCTCTGCGCTGCAGCCTGCTCCTCCTTTATATAGTCTGGAAATCTGACAGGTGAATGTCCTGGTGGTTCCACGCTGTGCCTGGGCAGGTCAAAGACATTGTTAAAGGCCTAACTGCAGCTAAAATACAAGTTATGTGCAAATCTAGAGCACTCGCGGACTTACACATTACAAATGTACAGCTAAGATAAAACTGATAGAAGTTATCGGACATTCAGAATACATCCTCCTCCAGATGCCCCTATTTTTACTTATGTGTTAGAAAGAATAGCTTCTGACTTTATAACTAACTATTGCTCAAACGACAGCTTGAGTGACAATTTTGAGCGATCATAGTCTATAGTAGCTAATTAGCTACTAAAGAGCTATGCAGGCTATCGCTCAGCAAACAATACAGCTGTTTTGCATAAGCAAACAGCTACATTACTCGCCACGCTTACAGCTCGCGCCCCACTGTGAACTATCAGTGGGACACGAGCTGAAAGAATCTTATCAGTGCTGCCGACTGTGATAACAGCCTGCTTCGGTGATAAAAGTTCATCGCTCAATTCTAGAAAACTAGAATAGAGCGAGGAACGAATTGTGCGCGAAAACTGCACGATGTCCGTGCATTTAGACGCAACGGTTATCGCTCAAAAGATGGCTTTGGGTGAAGTTTGAGCGATAAACGTTGTGTCTAAATGGGCCTTTACCAAGATTACTTTTTATCACCTAGCCACAGGATAGGTGATAAAAGTCTGATCGATGGGGGTCTCTCCGCTGAGACCTCCATTGATACTGAAAATGGCACTACTGTGTTCCCTCCCCTCCTCACTGTGGACTTGCTGCACTCCCCTGCATTGAGGAGGAGCTTGAATGGAGTGGCGCCCGCGCATGCACAGTGCCGCTCCATTCTTCGGTAATGGGACTGCTGGAGATAGACAAACCAGGAGCCAGCTGTACCAAAGGGGCAGGGAGGCATATGACTAAGTTTAGGTTTAGTATATTTAGGGGCACCATTACTACCAAGGCGGCACATGGAGATACCATTAAAATTATAGATTAACTCGAGGGCACAGTTTCGCCTTAGAGGGCACTTGGGGGTTCAATTAATATTAAAGAGGCACTTGAATGTACAGTTACCATTTAGGGGGCACTTGGGGTCCCTATTGCTATTAAGAGGGCATAGGTGCTACTGAGGGGGAAATTTGGGGATACTATTAATATGGCACAATTACTGCTAAAGGGGTACTTAGTGGAACTATTACTATTAATGGGGCATAGTTACTACTGAGGGGACACTTCGGGATACTGTGAAGGAGATTCTATTATCAGGTTCATGCTACCTGAACCACAGGCTGCTTGAACCTGGAACATGTATGCACATTGCCTAGTATATGTTTTATTTTAAAATACCGCCGTGACTCGTGGTACTATTACTATTAAGGGGGCACTATTAAGGAGACACAATTTTTAGAGGGTACTATTACTTTGTAAGGGTCACAGTAGTGGTATTATTACTATTTGCGGGCACAAAACAGGTTAGATTACTGTTTGGAGCACAAAAGGTGGCAGTTTTACAATGTAGTGTGCCATTACCTTTTGTGCGATGATATGGGGTACTATCACTTTGGTACTCTTTGCAGGCACTGTGCTACACAGCAGCTACAGAAATCATGCAGATATGTGCCTGTTGCTACCCTAACTGGGTTATCAGCTGAGTCAGGGGCACTGTTGTAAGGTGAGGGGAAGCGGGGGTCGCAAACTGCGGCCCGGCCCTTGCGCTGAGGGGGCCCAGGGGACCGGCACTGTCGGCCACATGATGGCTGAGGAGGGAGAGAAGAGGAGAGAGATGGGAGGCCGCGCCGCAGGTCAGCGAGAGCAGAGAGGAGGGCTGTTACACCTGGAGTCGGCAGCCAATTACAGGCTGCAGACTCACACGGCGCGGCCCTCCTACTGATAGGCTGCAGCTGTGAGTGGTCACAGCTGCAGTCTATTAGTCTCTGCCGACCAGCGATTACCAGGGTCAGGGGCTAGTTCGGCTCTACGCACCTCCGCAGCACTGGATGCACAGGACCTGAGAGAGGACCTGTGGCTGCAGATCACATGACCAGGCTCTGGTCATGTGATCAAAGCACGGGACTTTCCATTACAGGCTGCCCAGACACTGCTGCAGAGGTGAGTAGAGAAGGAATTGTAATTATATAATGATATGGACCATTCCGGTATAACCTGAGTATCTCCTGTATATAATTATATATGTACAGCTGGTATATGTTATACATCTCCTGTATATAATTACACATATACAGCTGGTATTAACTGGGTATATACTGTATATTTGAACACTTTACACACAACTGAAAAACGCATCATAAACCTGCATGCGATTACCAGGGGAAGGGGCTGGTGTGGCTCTACTCACCTTCGGAGCGCTGGATGCACAGGACCTGAGAGAGGACCTGTGGCTGCAGATCACATGACCAGGCTCTGGTCATGTGATCAAAGTGAGTCTAATATTGGGTCGTGAAACTATGCCCCATATCACACTCGCCAATGTGTACTGTCCCCACGGATGTGAGGGGTTGTTGTGTTAAAACCAGCTTGCATCACATCATCATATTCTCGTGCGATGCCGAGGAGGAAAAAAAAAAAAAAAACGTCCTGCGTATGATCGCATTCAAAACACTGGGGTTCATATTCATGTAGGATTTGTGCATCTTGCATTGCACAAATCTCGCACAATTTTTGCGGCCGTGTGAAAGCAGCCTATGACATTACCAACAGGTTTTACGTAGTCAAGGAAAGGAGTCCTGATGAGAAGGCTTACGCCAAGGGGCTAGATCATATTTGTAAATTAGCACGGTTTAGGTATAGGTACAGGTACAGATGGAAGGGGGGGCCCAGCTGAACTTTTGCACCCGGGCCCCTTAGCCTTTAGGTACGCCCCTGGCCAGGGGTGTACCTAAAGGCTCAGGACCATCCCCCCAACCCCCGTACCCATACTTAGATCATACTGCATACAGCTGCAAAATGAATTTCCGTACATGATCTAGCCCCTTGGTGTAATCTTTCCAAACATGACTCTCATTTCCTGCATTACATGAAAATTTGTATGTAGCCCCTTAAGTCACTCACACACACATACCTCTTTTTACAGCTATAAGCGCGGCACCCCGAGCGGTGTACTAACCGTAGTACAACGCTCCCATTGATTTTAATGGGGTAACTCAAACCTGTGCTCCAACCCAGTGTTCCTAATGCCATGATTTTTAAGAGCTGTCTGTTCTATTTTTGCGTTTTCGTGTTTTTTTAACCCCCTTCCCTCCCCATGACGTAAAAGTACGTCATGGGAGCAGGGTACTTCCCACAAAATGACGTACCCTTATATCAACGGGAGCCAGCTGTCACTGATATCTGGCCTCCCACTGCAACAGCGGGGTTGCATCGGAGATGCGTCCCCCGCTGTTAACCCCTTCCCTGCCGCGATCTAAGTAGATCGCGGCAGGGAAAGGGTTCTCAGAGGGAGCGCGCTCCCTCTGTGACTTCAGCCAGCTCTCGCGATGTTATCACAGAGAGCCTGGCTGGTTGCTATGGCAACAGGACGTCAGATACCGGTGTCCTGTATTGCCATAGCCTCTGATAGCTGTAATAAGCAGAGAAGTCCTGCAGTGCCTTATCATAACGATCATTGGTGCTACAGTGCAAGTCCCCCAGAGGGACAAAAATAGTGTAAAAAAAAATAAAAATGTAAAAAAAAATGCAAACCCTCCCCCTGCTCCTTTTTATGCTTTTTCTCATATTAGCATAAAAAAATATACCACATATTTGGTATCATTGTGTTCGTAAAAACCCATACAATAAATTACACATGCTTTTTATTCAGCACGGCAAAAAGCGTTAAAAAACCGCTAAAAAACTGAGGCAAAATGCCAATTTTTGGCATTTTGCCTCCCAAAAAACGCAATAAAAGTGATTAAAAAAAAGGATTTAACCCAAAATGGTACCAATAAAAACTACAGCTCGTCTCACTAAAAATAAGCCCTCACAGAGCTCAGTCCATGAAAAAATAAAAAAGTTATAGCACTTTGAATGCAGTGATTTAAGCAAGATGAATGTGCATATGTATATGGCAGAGGGCGGCTTCTGGGCCCCCTCACCGCAGGGGCCAGGTCGCCTTTGCAATCCCTGTGACAATGGATGGTATGCCTATGAGCAGAGTTCATGTACTGCAGATCTGAAAAGGATTTGTAGGATGCTGTAAAAGCAAGGAGCCAAAGATGTCTGTGTTGCAAACTTTACAGAGACAAGACATGACTAGAACAAAGTTTTTATGGAGGTCTGGGCCAGATGGAAAAGATTGGAAAAGTGAACAACTCCAGAGAGAATGTCATCTGTAAGTCTATAAATATAATTGTACTGTAATCCCTTAATGGTCACTGTATGGTGGTAACATCAGTCCTTGTATAACCATTGTGATTAGGATATGTCTTTATGATGCTGTGAGTTCAAGTCCGTAGACCCATGGTCAGGCCAGGACACAAAAATGCACCTGTAAGATACTTGTATGAAACTTGCCATACAGTGAAGAAATATAATTCTTAGTTCTGGTGCTGTATTTATGTATTGATCTTGGTTTTAGTGTTGTATTTATGTTATAAACTTGATTCTGGTACAGGTTTTATGGTATGAGTAGAGCAGCATGGTGTACAGACCAAGACATCAGCGTGTTGCTACCAGGCCAGAGTTGCCCCACAGCAGCTAATTACTTTCTTACCAGCAGTTAACATTGCTGGTAAAAAATTATTACAGGCACTGACCTCAGGATGGAACTACCAGCTGTGCTAGTGGTTTACTGACCGGCTGGCAATCAGTTACAGAGCTCACCTAAGTGTCAATACCATGAAGGCGGTCAGGGTCAATCAGATATACCAAGGGAATCACAGACATAACCGGAATACACATCCAAGACGAATATCAGAAACTCTAGTAAGGAAGAAGCCAGGTAAAAAAAAAAAAACTTGGCGAGGAAGACAGGTGGAGAGGTCCAAATATAGTAAAGTTTGTTGAGGAGAGTTACTACTGCAAGAAGTTAGGAAAATGCCAACAGGAGGGCAGAGATAACTTGAAGCTTCTTGCCTCCAATGCAAAATGGCACATGGGTCTTTGGACCTGTCAACCATCAGGGCCTGCGTGCAATTAATACCTCTCCACCCCCGACAACAACATCCCTGCAGGGACAGTGGAGTGGCAAAGAAGATTCATGGTGGCCCCCCAGTGGCGATTTAATCGGGTTGTGATGCTTGGCATAAGAACTGGAGTTCACTGGCAGCAGAAAGCAGAGAGATGCTGAGCTGGTGGAGATCAGGAGGCTCCAACATGGCAAGGTAACACTTCCACTACTCAAGTCTTCTATGAAGAAGATAATATATTTGATGATAAAAATGCTACTCTACAATGGTCAGGGAGGGGCGCTCACGTCTTGGTGTACCTCTGAAACAAGGTGCAGTAAATAGCATTGTGCACATGGTGCCTGGAAACTGGGGCTTCACATGAAAGTTTAGATTTGGAAATATTTCAGAACGTGATTCCATAAAGAAGGCTCTTTATTTTAGTTCACCTGATCTATTAAATTCCCGGGCAGACAAAATAAGTATGGTTGCACTTTGAAATAGCAAACATGAATAAATGTCTATGTTGATGTAGCATACCTGCTCGGAGAGTATACAGTATGTGATTAGCAGTTGTAGAAGATGCATGAAAACAGATGCAGCTTGTGTGATAGTGTGAGAACTTCCAGCAGACATGAAATACCCTGACAAGTGCCAGACATATGGCGAGCAGGTGGAGTGCACACGGCTCAGACAGCACATTTCAGCTGAATTTCATTTGCGTTTCTGTTTTTCTGTGGAAGAATAAATAATTCTTTAATCAACTATCTGCAACTTTCTTCCTGTCAAACTATTAGCTCAGCTTCCCAGGACTCTGTGTATGCTTCCTACACCATGATGGGGATAAGCAGTGTCCTCACCCATGAAAATCCCTATAGCTTGCAGTGCATCAGACCCCAAACATTTCGAGTTTAGGAGTAGCTTTCAAAGAAGATAGATTATGTTGAGCCATACTGAATATGACAAGGGAGAAATGGATGGTTACATGGATATGATGTCCGTGGTGCGTAAGAGTGACTGTAGTTGCCAAGAGCTGTGGAGCCAAATATGGGTTGGCCAAAAGCCACTGTATGGGGAACGCTGATCGAGTGAGCTAACTTCAATAAAATGCACAAAAAAATGTACCGCAAAAATATTAAAATGTAACTACACCCACAATACATAATGCAAAGTAAAGTTCCAACATCCCTGCAAGCCTAGGCCACCAGTTTCTTGATTATAGAAAAGAACTGGAAATTTAAAATTTTTAGCAAAAATGTGTGTGTATGTCTTCAGATATTTTGCTATACCTACCCAATGAAGACCTAAGTAGTTTTGAAAGCTTACTGCTTAAAGGGGTTGTCCCGCGGCAGCAAGTGGGTCTATACACTTCTGTATGGCCATATTAATGCACTTTGTAATGTACATTGTGCATTAATTATGAGCCATACAGAAGTTATAAAAAGTCTTTCACTTACCTGCTCCGCTGCTGGCGTCCTCGTCTCCATGGAGCCCGCCTAATTTTCGCAGTCTAAAATGGTCGAATGGCCAAATTAGACGCGCTTGCGCAGTCCGGGTCTTCTGCTTTCTTCAATGGGGCTCCGTGTAGCTCCGTGTAGCTCCGCCCCGTCACGTGCCGATTCCAGCCAATCAGGAGGCTGGAATCGGCAATGGACCGCACAGAAGAGCTGCGGTCCACGGAGGAAGAGGATCCCGGCGGCCATCTACACCGGTAAGTATAGAAGTCACCGGAGCGCGGGGATTAAGGTAAGCGCTGAGCGTTTTTTTTTTTTACGTCCCTGCATCGGGGTTGTCTCGCGCCAAACGGGGGGGGAGGGTTGAAAAAAAAAAAACCCCGTTTCGGCGCGGGACAACCCCTTTAAGCATACCCAACTGTTTGGAATAAGCTGTCGTGTTTGTGTGCAGCATCCAAAGGAGCGGGCCCACAGCCGAGGAGATGGCGGGGTAGATAAGGAATAATTATGTCATGGTGTCTCTACCATCTTCTCCCCTGAGGTTAGACTGGGACCCGTCCAAGTTACTGCTGGGGGAGGTCACAGGGAAAGTGCAACCGGAGGTTACCTCAAATCTTCTTGTCACTCGTGACGCCACTGTTCCGTCCTCTGCTGTGAAACTCGTTGTAGTCCACACACAGGAATACCTTTGGACAAACTGAGAACAGTCGGTAATGTCTGTTTACTGTAACTTGATAACGGTTCAACAGTAGATTGGCATAGATACAACAGAAGGAGTTGGTGTGACAGGGACAATACTTGGGGCATCCCGGACAATGCACAGTCTAGTTATCTATGAGATCCCACTCTCCTGGGAACTCTCCTTCTCTCTCTCCAACTCTCTACTGGTACACACTCACGCTTCCTGTGTCTTCATACGCCAAGCAACGATCTCTTCCTCACTCAGTGCTAACACTGGCACATGCCTGGTAGAATAATCCCAGGCCAAGCAGTGGGGAATCGCTCAGCTTCCTCCATTCTTCACATACACACACAGACCGATTGGGGTCTGTGCGGCTCACTCACTGACTTGTCAGTGAACTAGCAGCAGGCTGACTTTTGCTACCTCCTCTTACTGACTCCATCGTCATCTCCCTTGCGTCCACCTTGCAAACACATATATCACAAGGTCACACAAGCAGGTCGGATTCCCCATGCGAGAGGGCTGCAACAGATTCTGGCTGTAAGCCTGGCCGGTGACCCGGTGTGCGTCAACTAACTGTATTGCGCATGACCGCGGTGGCTCACAGGCGGCCATGCGCAGTACAGGTTATTTTTTATGTTCGTTTGTATTTCCTGCGCCGTCGCTTAGTTATGACGGGGTACCCTACAGCCCATACACAATGTCAATGGGTTGTGGGTTGGACGCCTCCATTGATATTAATAGAGGTCGCCCATGCGGAATCCACAGTAAAATAGAGCATGCTGCAATTTTTCTTCCACTCACGGAATACGCAATCCGTGTCCATTAATGTGAAGGAAAATTCGAAAATGCATACCATTCGGTGACCGCATTTTAATGTGGATCGTCCGTAATTCAAATCTGGTCATGTGAGAGCAGCCTAAGACATGCAGATTTTGCTGTGGATTTCTCCATGGTGGATTTTTATGCTATGTATGAGTCCCTCCTAATATATGCACCCAGGTCTTGGAGGCTGAGAGGACCCAAAGCCTCTCTGCTACATAAAAAACACCAGTATCATGACTGGCACATGGTAGCTGAGGGGCCAGTTATAGATTTTGCATATGAAATATGACCAAATATTATTAAATAACAAGGTGAATACATATCTAGACCAGGTACACACATGAATATATTGCTTTGCTGTGTATTGTGTCTATAAATTATACTATGCACATCATTTTATGTATTACCATGCATACTGAACACTTCACTAAGATAGGTGGTGACTATGCCATAGGAGAACTTGGAAAATCATTGCGATATTGGAACATAAAGGGACAGTCACAACAACCTTCATGATCCAAAATCATATAATCTCATACCTTTACCTTCTTCTGGAGAGAGAGCCAACCTAGCTTGGACACAGCGCTGGAACTAGGAGCTTGGTGAGTATGAAACACGGCTCCCCAACTCACTGTTGCCTCACTTTTGAGCCCCATAATGTATGCTGATATGAAGCTGGCCCTAGCTTAGAGCAGGGCCTAAGGGGTGATGCATGGAAAAGCACAGAAAAAAATTCCTTCTGTTCTGCATCTGAAATGACTCCTAGCAGGGAGTCCTCAGACAGATCCCAGCATTGACCTACCTCAGAGAAGATTGCTGGACCCTCTGGAACAACTGGACGCAGAATCACTGGCACAAGTTATCTCTGGGCAAGAGCCCAATTGCATGCCTTGCAGTGTGGGTGCATTGCTGGTCGGAAGGACGATATTTCCCCCAGTCTTACTTGAACAGTCAACAGAAGTTTTATTGGTGAACAGCGGAAACTTTCTCTTACTTTATGAATGCACACTCCCAAAGGGTTTTCTTCCAGTTTCTGTTACCTGGACCATAAATGCAAGGAATTCTCCATCACCAAAGCTTAATGTTGGTGCTGACTTTACGGCACCTTGTTACCCCACTGGACCATTGACACTCTCACATAACGCTCTTTCTCTAGTAGCTTACAGGAACCTCCGCTTTTTCCCCTTGATTCTGCCCCAATGTTAATATAGCATCCCTCTTTACTTCTTGCTGAGTCACAGCCGAAACTTCCAGCACCTGGAAGCACAATAAAATTTAAAGTGAACGTTTCAAACACGGCATAATTTTGTCATATACTGGCAACTTTTCCAAAACATCAAACACTTTAACCTGTTATAATATCCCAACCCCATCAATCCCCTCTTACACACCCTTCCCTCAGGGCCTGTAATAGGCATAGCACACAATATTGGTTTTACTACATTTTTTTCTTTAAAATCATCATTCAGCAGTCCTGCTATGAAGATAAGCCTCCAGGTATAGTTTATGGATTTTGTCTTAGCAAATTCTGTAAAAAAAAAATGCAATATTTGTATAACAAATGTAAAGGATGGAAATCACATGATAAAGATGCTGTATATTTAACAGTAATAGTTTCCCTTTTCAGATACATCCATTGTTACTAAATATGTTCTCACGTGTCTCATAACATTAGTGATACATAGTGTCCCTCGCATATAATATCCACATGTCATTCACTCTGCTGATGATAAATGGACTGCAGTGATGTTTGACTGGGGATACAATGTTACGCTCACTTCCTTTCCTGACATTATGATGGATGCTCCTCACATGCCACGGACAAGACACTTCAATTAAGACAAGTCCGGGAGAGTTATGGAGAAATCACCAAGTGCCGGTTAAATGCCCTGCTACTGTGCATCCATTACTATACTCTTCGGCTCTTGTGAGAGGGATGAAGTTCCTGTCTATCAGATTAGTTACCAGAGATAGTCCCAGAGGACCCCAGAGAAAGACTACATCCGGCAGGCGGCCTTGTACAGCCTCTAGCAAGTTGTAAATGGCAGATGTCTTGGCCTTAAACAGTCAACTAAGGACAAGATGTTGTATAAACGTTCTTGTGAATTTAAAGGGGTTGTCCAGGATTAGAATAACATGACTGCTTTCTCCAAAACCAGCACACCTGTCCACGGGTTGTGTCCAGCCTGGCAGCTTAGGTCCAATGAAGTGAACGGGGCTAAGATATAATGCCACACTGAACCTCATAGCAAGCAAAATAAAACATTACAGGGCTTATTGATAAAGGCTTTTCCAGCAGTTTTGTGGCATTATTTGTGTTGGAATTAATTACAAGATACTTAAAAATGATTTTCACTAAAAAGAGTGAAAATTTACGAATGGCTCTGCCGGTCCTATGAATGTGGGTATGGTCTCTGTGAGTTGGATGCTTCCGACACATTTATGAAGCTTAATATCAGAAAACAGGAGCAAAAACTAAGTGTACATTAGACTAAATTAAACTTAGTCGACAAAGCATAAGTAACGATTTGGCGCATTTTATGGCGCATCTAACCAATTTTTGCACATCTCGGTATTTCATTTTGGAGCATCTGTGGAATTTAGCACATCTATGCGTTCTTTTTGGTGCATCTCTAGTAATGTTTGACGCTAGCACTGCTCTTGCTTGCATAAACTCTTCAAACATTTTTAGTATTTTCACTATTTTAGTTGGATAACATCCTTTCTACAGCTTTGAATCTAGAGGTTCAGCCACTCTGTGTAAAAATCAACTTAGCATGCACTCTGAGGTAAACGAGTGCAAACAAATTCCCATTTAGGCGAATCTACAAGATTTATGTTGCATTTAGCCTAAATTGTGGCGCATGTCCTCTATTGACTATTTCCTGGCCTGCGCGCGTCTCCTTAATAAACTTCAGCAATTTCCTGTGTATTTCGTAAATTTTTGGTGCATCTACTAGTAAATTTTCCGGTGCTTCTAATTATTTCCCACATTTACAAGCAACATTTACCCCTTTCATAAATATGGAGCAGATTACACCTGTCAGAAACTTGTGTAAAACCGGTGCAAATTATTCCTTTATTGATGAATAACTACCTAGGAGTCATTTTACAGAATGTATTGTATATTGGGATATTACAGTGAAATGTCGCTTAACAGGAGCAACCAGTGTCAGGCAGCTGTTGCCAAGGCAAATAGGATCATGGGATGCATCAAAAGAGGTCATGTGGCACATGACGAGAACATTGTTCTTCTTCTTTACAAGTCACTGGTCAGACCACACATGAAATATTGTGTACAGTTTTGGGCACCAGCATTCACGAAGGACATATCAGAGCTTCAGCGGGTACAAAGGCGGGCAACTAAAGTAATAAATAGAATGGGTGGACTACAATACCCAGAGAGGTTATCAAAATTGGGGTTATTTAGTTTAGAAAAAAAGACTTCTAAGGGTCGACTTAATAACTATGTATAAATATATCAGGGGGCAATACAGAGATTTCTCCCATCATCTATTTATACCCAGGACTGTGACTGTAACAAGGGAGCATCCTCTACATCTAGAGGAAAGAAGGGTTCTACACCAACATAGAAGGGGGTTCTTTACTGTAAGAGCAGTGAGACTATGGAACTCTCTTGCTGAGGACGTGCATTTGGAGCATGGACCTGCTGTTCTGTGCCGTCAGATAGCAGCTTGAAAAAGACCTAGGAGGTTGAAACGTTGCCTATATATTTGACTATGGAACAATAAAGTTTTTTGCTTAAAGAAATCTTCTTCCACCATTCATGCTGCCACATCTTATATATCTTCTATATTGTATTATAACTTAGGAGTTCACAACTGCTTGGGTGGCTTTGCATACTTTTTCCACTAAAGTTTCCCCCCTTATTGGGTTTGGGTGTGAGTGTTGCTGGGATACTTTTCTTTTGCTGAGGACGTGGTGATTGCAAATTCGATAAAAGAGTACAAGAGGGGCCTGGATGCCTTTCTTGAGAAATACAATATTATATGTTATAATCATTGATAACATCAGAAGGGTGGTTGATCTGTGGATTATTCCGACAGATTAAAGTTCGGAAAGAATTTGTTCCCTTAAATTGGGAAAATTGGCTTCCACCTCATTGGGTTTATTGTCTTCCTCTGGATCAACATTAGGGGATAATAGGTTGAACTGGATGGACATTGCCATACTATGTTACTATATGCATTTTACTCTATAGAAAACCCATTCTAAACTGTACACCAAGTTTAATATGAAGAGTCACAGGTTTTTTTGGAGGCAAAAATGTTCCACGTGCTTTACAAATAGGGCTCACATTTGCAGCAAAATAAAGGGGTTGTTCAGTAGTAAACTATTGATGGTCTATCCTTAGGACAGGACATCAATATTAGATCAACAGAGGACTGTTTACTGGGCTGACATGTTCCTACATTGTACTGATTTCTGCAGGAAGCAGACAGCTACGTTCTTACTGCTGTGGTCAGGCTTGGTATTGAAGATGAATGTCCAATTGAAGTGAATGAAAACTTTATGTGTAGTACCAAGCTTGGCCACTACAGTTAGAACAGAGCTGTCTGCTTCCTGCAGAAATCATCTTATCATAGCAAAGCATTTTGAAGGGAACACATCAAAAAGCCCAACTTTATCAAGCAGTCAAGCTTTATCAATCTACTTGATAAAGGGGAGTTTTTTGATGTGTTCCTTCTGAAACGCGTTGCACCTATTTTATCCTTTGGCAATAAATTGTCATGAGACATCTATAGTGGCCCAGAGGGATCTACAGAACACTCACAGCACACTTTTCCTGTTTCACCTCTATGTATGCCGTCCATGGATACAGAAGGTGCCATCTGTGGGAAAGACCCTGTGTCTTCCCCTTCTGCTCTAAAACTAGAGCTCAACCCTGATGTCACCTGGTCTCTCATTGGCTGACAGTCAGGTTTAATTTCACTGGTGCAGAGCCCAAGGGTGAGGGAGCAGCTTTCCAAGTCCCTATGCAGGAGGAGGAGTCCAGAAAGTGTGGGATTTAAAGAGAGGTTATAAAAGAGAAGGACAGTGAGCAGTTAGATAGACTCAGCCAGGTATGAGTGAGGAGAGTGTGCAGTTTAGTTGTTGGAGAGTCAGTTTCATCACGTTTGTCACCCAAGGTAGAGTGAGGTGAAAAACCCATTCCCTTGGCACCCCGCAGCAGAGAAAGAGAAAAACCTTTCTGAGGTCTATCTTCAGCAAACAGTGAGTTACAGCTACCCAGCGAAATCTAAGCCAGGATTAGCATACAGCCACTTGTCCTTCAGCTTCCTCAGCCCTTCATTCTAATTCAAATCAATTATTCATGGAAATCCACTAGTGGGGAAATTTTTTTAGTTAAACCAATCTACTGTAAAGTAAGGGAGTCAGCGTATCATCAATTCAATACTACTACACCTTCTTGTTGTACTCAAATTGCCTATTTACTGTTGCATTTTGGTGTACTCGCTGCAAATACATTACAGAGATGTTACCATGCTGCGGTTGCTGGTCCTTCCGGGGTGGCGGTGTGCGGGGTCCCGCGGTTGAGGCGCGCCCCCCCCCCCCGGCTTGTTGTTTGGCTGCCGGGGGCACGGGTGCCTGGCCGGCGTGGTGCTGATGGCACGCGGCACAGGCGCACCAGTGAGTGCAGCTGTCGTGCTGGGGTATCAAGGGTAGTATACCGTAACATAATAACTGCCATTAAAATTGCTCCCCAATGGAGGCCATGACTACCCTCACAAGTCAGTTGCAGGATTTAGTGGTTGTGATCCAAGACCTGTCCAGTCGTAATGTGGCCCAGGAGCA
The DNA here is from genome assembly GCF_035609145.1 of Eleutherodactylus coqui. Taxonomy (NCBI): domain Eukaryota; kingdom Metazoa; phylum Chordata; class Amphibia; order Anura; family Eleutherodactylidae; genus Eleutherodactylus; species Eleutherodactylus coqui. The sequence goes on from NC_089842.1 coordinate 175,896,069, forward strand.
GCGGGAGTTAGTGTATGTTTCTACTGCCCCTTCTATTCCCGAGCCCAAGTGTCCTCTTCCTGAGGTATTTTCAGGGGAGAGAAGCAAGTTTTTTGTTTTTCAGCAGGCATGTAGATTGTATTTTCGGATGCGGCCCTGCTCATCCAGCGTTACGATCGTGTGGGCAAACTAAGCATGGGGCCCACACAATCGTGCCCAAAGAGTAATGGATGCATGCACACGGGTTAGCACACAGGAACACAGGAGATTAACACAGATTTCAAGCAACTGGCCCTGTGCTACAAGGGAGGGTGACACGGCCTTACCTAAGCGAGGACATCGCCCCAATAAGAGGGCGGCCCAGCAGTCTTCGGAACTGGGCCCTAGCTGATCCTAGGAATCGCACACCAGAACAGAATACATACACGTGCCACATGACAGGGACAGAACCACAGGATACACAGAGCCAGAAAACACAGCAAACAGCAGACAAAATGCAACCACTAGTAACAGGTGATAAGCTGAATATAAATACCAGGTATTAGTTGACATTTTGTACAAAACATGGAAGCTAACGGGCCAACTTCACGGCTCCTGGTTATACCGTTAGTCCCTACACTAACCAGGAGTCCAGAAGAACCGGACACAGTTCACATAGCACGCTGCAACAGGACAGGACACAGATCACAGGTCACACAGCAAGCTGACACAAAACTGACAGAATATAAACAAGCAAACGGCCATGAACTAGCAAGATACAGATCACACAGCAAGCTTGCAACAGGACAGAACAGAGCACAGATCACAGATTACACAGCAAGGTGCATCAGGAACAGGACAGAGCACAGATCACACAACAAGCTGTACAGGACAGACAACAGGATACCTGCTTACAGGCACAGGCTTACAGCAGACTACAACATATAGTGAAAACCAGACAGACTCCACCCATGCACACAGATGAAACTCACAGCAAGTCTATGTATCCTCATACCAGGGGGAATAGACAGTCAGCCACAAAAGCTGACATAGGGAACTGTGTCATGGATTCACCAACTGACACACAGAGCGAGACATAAGAAGTTTGGAGGCCGCACATGTAAAGGGAATGCATATAACACAGACAAGGACTACAGGTGTCCAAAGCATCTTGGGGAAGCAGAGAGACACAGTGTGTCCTCATACAGGGGGAAAAGACAGTCAGCCACACAAGCTGACATAGGGAACTGTGTCAGGGATCCACCAACTGACACAGAGAGTAAGACATAAGACGTTTGGAAGGCCGCACCTGTACAGGAGAGGGGAAAAGGGAGCTGCAAGCTGCAGACTAGGACTACAGGTGTCCAAACCATCTTTAGGGAAGCAGAAAGACACAGACCTACTTACAAACACAGATCTGAGTGGGAACAAGGCAGATACCTCCAAACAGTACAAGACCAGCTTCAGACTGACAAGAGCTGGGTTTATATGTGCTGAAGGCTCAGGGGGATTGACTGCTGGAGAATACCACATCCAGCCAGCTCAATCATTAACCCTCGACCCCCTGTAGCTGTGCTGCTAGGAAGCTTAGAACTAAGGATCCCAGCAGCACATGTAACATCCGGCTCAGAATCCCAGAAAGTTGGATTGATTGTGTCCTTACTTCGGGGTCCCCCTCAGACATGGGCCCCTACTCCTTGCCCGAGAGTTCAGCTTGCCTGCAGTCAGTTGATTTGTTTTTTCAGAAACTTGGAGGTATTTTTGATGAGTTAGACCGTGCAGGGTTGGCAGTATCTCATTTCATGTCTCTACGTCAGGGGCAGCAGTGGGTAGAGGACTATTGCTCTAAATTTAGACAGTATGCAGGTGACACCTCTTGCAACAATAGCGCTCTTAAAGATGTGTTTTTGTTGAGTCTGTCTGACGCTGTCAAGGATCTACTCATTTCCCATCCTGCTTTCAAGACACTCAATGATGCAATGGAATTGGCGGTCAAAGCTGACAGGAGGCTGAGATCTAGAAAAGAGGAACATCAGGCCCGTAAGGCTAGGGAATCCAGCAGACCCACTCCCATTTTGCCCATGCCAACGTCTGGTGCCGAGCCTATGGAAGTGGACCAGCTAGGTCCTGAGGAACGGCGACGTTTCCGGATGACTCATCGTCTCTGCCTCTATTGTGGGAAAGCCGGACATCGTATAGCGACCTGGCTTTTTGGGAGGATCGCCTAGGATCACAGGTACTCCCTAAGTTGTTGGTGTCTTGTCAGATTGGATTCCGGAATTTCACTTGGTCTGGTCAAGCTTTTATTGATTCGGGTGCTGCCACTAATTTGATTAGTTTAAGTTTTGTCAGACCTCTGATGACTGAATTCTCAGCGTTAAAGATTCCCATTCGCTTCACTAGTATTGATTTTACCCCTCTGTCGGCAGGTGTTGTACAATAGAGGACTCCCATTTTACAGTTCACTGTGAGTATTCTCCATTCTGAGAATCTGTCGTTCTTGGTAATGGAAAGAATGTCTGTTGATGTAGTGCTTGGTATGCCCTGGTTGGCGCTGCACAATCCCCGATTTGATTGGTCCACTTGGGAATTGACACATTGGGGGTTGTCCTGTCATAGTCACTTAGCTACTATATCTGTGTGTTCAGCAGATACCATTCTTATTCCTGAGTATTTGTCTGATTTTCATAACGTATTTTCCAAGAAACTGTCTGAGACTTTGCCTCCCCATAGGGAGTGAGACTGTGGTATTGATTTGATCCCCGACAGTCCCATCCGTAAGGGAGCCATTTTCAATTTGTCTGGACGTAAGCACGAAGCCCTTAAGTCCTATATCTCAGAGTCTCTGGCCAAACGACATATCAGGCCGTCCAGGTTCACTGCTGGGGCGGGTCGCTTCTTTGTAGAGAAGAAGGATGGGACATTGAGGCCTTGTGTGGATTATTGGGCTTTGAATAAAATTACAGTGAAGAACCAGTGTTTCTTGCCCCTGATTCCAGATTTGTTGAATCAGGTGGTAGGGGCCCACTGGTTTTCCAAATTGGACTAAAGGGGGGCTTACAATTTGATTAACATCCGAAAGGGAGATGAGTGGAAGACCGCATTCAACACCTCGTTCTGACATTTTGAATGTCATGTCATGCCCTTTGGACTTTGTAATGCCCCCGCGGTGTTCAAGGGATTTATAAATGCGGTCTTCCACTACTGCCTGGGGGTATTTTTGGTCATATATCTCGATGACTTTCTGGTGTACTCCCCAGACTGGATTTCTGACCCGTTTGCGTGAGTACCAACTTTTTGTCAAGTTGGAGAAATGCATTTTTGGTACTAAACAAGTATCTTTTCTTGGTTATGTGATTTCACCCACGGAGATTCAAATGGAGTCTGATAAAGTGGCGGCAAAATCCCAATGGGTCAGACCAGATAACCTGAAAGCTCCCCAGCAGCTTTTAGGTTTCGCAAATTTTTACCGTAAATTCATTAAGAATTATTCTGTTATCGCTCAACCCCTGACCGATCTTACCAAGAAGGGTGCCGACTGGGTAAGATGGTCACCAGAGGCCCTCGAGGCTTTTAGTCATCTCAAAAGGGTGTTTACTGCTGCCCCGATGCTAGTACAGCCTGACGCACAGCGACTGTTCCTCATTGAGGTCGATGCGTCTGAGGTGGGGGCGGGGGCGGTATTGTCTCAGGAAGTCAGCGGGAGATCTGGGTATAGTCCATGTGCGTTCTTCTCGTGGAGGTTCAGTTCTGCGGAACGTAACTATGACATGGGTAATCGTGAGTTATTGGCGATTAAGTGGTCTCTAGAAGAGTGGCGTTACCATCTTGAGGGGGCAAGGCATCCCATTACCCTGTATACTGATCATAAAAACTTGGTATATCTCGCCAATGCTAAAAGACTCACAGCTTGTCAGGCTAGGTGGGCGTTGTTTTTTGCCAGGTTTAACCTCATCGTTACATATATTCCAGGGGAGAGGAACGTGAAGGCGGATGCCCTCTCACGGAGTTTCAGTTCGCCGGAAAGTGAGACAGTGGCTCCGAAGAATATCTTGGCACCTGGGGTGGTGGTGGCAGCTGTAGAATCTGATCTTGTTCCTCATCTACAAAATTGTCAGCAGGACGCTGCCTCGGGAGTGCCGGGGGGCAGATGGTTTAAGCCAGAGACCTTGCATCTTAGAGTCATTGAAGAGTCTCATTCACCTGTTCTCGCAAGCCATCCGGGGGTTCAGGGGACTCTGGATCTTTGTACTAGACACTACTGGTGGCCAGGCATGTCTCGGGAGATCAGCGACTTTGTTAAGCGATGCTCTGTCTGTGCTCGCTGTAAAAGTCGGCGTCGGCGTCCGGATGGGCCTCTAAGACCGTTACCAGTGCCTTCTCGTCTGTAGTCGCATTTATCGGCAGATTTTATCACCGATCTACCTGAGTCTGACAAGTTCACCACTATCTTAGTTGTTGTAGACAGTTTCTCAAAAATGGCACATTTCGTGGCGTTAAAGAAGCTACCTTCTACTATAGAATTTTCGAAGATTTTTGTTAAAGAAATCATTCATCTACATGGGGTTCCCGAGAACATCGTATCTGATCGCGGTGTTCAGTTTGTTGCGCAATTCTTGCGAGCCTTCTGTAAAGACCTGGGAACGTCGCTTTCCTTCTCGTCAGCATTCCACCCATAAACTAATGGTTAGACGGAGCGGAAGAACAAGGATTTAGTGCAATATTTACAGTTGTTTGCTAGTGAAAAGGCTCATTCGTGGGCAGAATTCCTGCCGTTGGCAGAGTTTGCACTAAACAACCGTATTTGTTCTTCCACTCCATTCCTTTGCGTATATGGTCAGCATCCTCGCTTCCTTACAGCTATTTCTACTCCGTCTGCCTGTCCTGCAGCTGATGTCACCACAGATGCGCTGCAGGGGGTATGGAAAGAAGTACGGAAGAACCTGGAAGCAACAGGGGCTCGTATGCAGTTGCGTAGTGGGAGGAGTCTGTCAGTATCTGAACCTTACAGGATGGGACAGAAGGTATATTTGTCTTCTAGAAATCTCAAATTGAAGGTTCCGTTTTTGAAACTGGCGCCGCGTTATGTGGGTCCCTTTGTCATCACGCGTGTTGTAAACCCGCTTGCTTTTGAACTTGATTTGCCAGCTACATGGAGGGTTCTTAGGTTTTTTCATAAGTCATTATTGAAACCTTTTGTCCCTTCGGTGAACTGTTATCTTAGTTGTTACCGCAATTTTCAAAGTTAATAAATCTCCATACTCTCAGATTACTAAACTACCACTGGACTCGTCTCTGTTATTTCTGCGGCATATCATCCTTAGTGTCTGGTTAGAGTATTGGCTTTACGTGACAAGGACTAGGCCTCCGGCCATACGGACAGCGAGTTCATTGGGGCGTTACACATCTTTATTATCAACCTGTACACCTTTTGTTGCTTTAGACGTTTTTATGGATACAGGGGGGTGTGGTGGCTTGGTCTGGTCTCACACACCACCCTGGTAAGGAACGTAAAAGGTTTATTTTATTCATATTGTCAGCATTATTGGTTGGAGCTTTACTCACTGAGCGTGATCCATCTCTTCTCTTTTCTACCTCTACAGGACATGGCGTATTTATACTATTCAGCCAAATAATCCTAAGCATTACAGTCTTTAACCCAACTGGATCATGGCCATTGCCAGACTTTTCTTTCTGGTCACAGCAGGACCTTTTCCTTTATCCGCCAAATTCTAAACAGAAGTATCCATAAAATAACCCTGATGATTTTCCAAAGAGGAAGTTCCAGTAAATATTAGTTATTTCATCTTGCTCACTCCTTTGGCTTTCTGTTTTGGCTGCCTTGAAGCAGGATGGAAAATGACAGTAATAATCTTCAATCAATAGATACATCTTGATATTTTATGTTTGCAACAAACATCCCTTTCTGGCACTAGACTGCTGACGTGATATATGTCAGGAACGACCCTTAGTGTTGCAGTGAGAAGTGTTGGTGATGTATGAAGGGGGAGACAAATGATGGGTTGGGTATTATGGCAGATCCTTTCTATGTATTCCAGGCACATTTGCATGATATATGGGTAATAGAGGGGAAATCGCTTCCCACAAAGTTTACAATCATGAATAATAAGCACCTCTTTACTTGCCATTTGAATGCTTAACCATCTGAGCATTTTATGAGATGAATATGTTAAGGCTGCTGGGTGCATTTTGCTGGAGACTTTCTGCCAAGTCAAATCACCAGTTATTGATCTTGTGTGGAGGAAACCTTGCGTATGGCTGGAAGACAGGCCATTACTCTGCAGATTTTTTACAGCACTCTGATTAGATATATTCCCCCTGTACCTCATAAATACGTGCGATTTCTGTAATAAGGGGAAACACTGCTGTTAACCTTTCAGAAGACTATGATATTCTCCCATAATGCCTTGCAGTGATATGTTAGTGATAACGTTATCAGGGGAAATATTACCAATTTTATATTTTTTTGGAACACAGGAAAACCCAGTCTCTCAACATACAATAGCCACAGGGGGACCTTAGCTTTTTAAGGTCTCGTGCCAAGACAAGTGGCTGCAGTGGTCATGTGGGTATATGGGTACATCTCCACTGTAAGCAAAGCTGGGCAAGAAAGACTAGAGCAGCAGGGGAATTGAACCAGTGAAAAAAATTCTTCTTTTATAACATTCTCTACATTAAAAAAGGCATATCTTGAACATGAGGGGTTCCACCATGCAGGAGTATTCAGAGGGGAAGCACACCTTGCAGGAAGTTATAACAATCTTTAAGCAGTGCACTAATTTTTAACTACCCAAAGTCACCACCCTGGGGGCTAAATGTGCCCTCTGACTCATCAGATGCACTCAGTGCCCCCAGCAGAGTAGCGGGTGAAGAATCCTTAAAATGTGAGTTCTGAACCAATCACACAGCATCCACACAGGCTATAACAGGGACTATCACACTTCTCTAACGGTCTAGTAGCAAACTGTCATTAGTCTATATAATAACCATCATTTGTCATCAAGTGTCTACTAAATGTCAGCAACTACATGACTCATTTGTGAAATAAACATTTGCAATCTCCCAGATACTTATGTAGTCATGCTATAAATGTCACATCATTTCCAATGCTAAACCTTAGCATTTATATACAGTACTATAAAACTAGCATTTACATAATAAACAGTAGTTTTCTCACTAAACATAATATTACCGGTAGTATTACTGTCCTAGATATGCATTACCGTTTACATCACTCACTTCACTAACAGCATTTACTTTACATTACAGTGTGTCATCCACAACTGGTGGAACAAGGATGTCATCATTAAAGGGGTTGTCTCGCGGCAGCAAGTGGGGTCATACACTTCTGTATGGCCATATTAATGCACTTTGTAATGTACATCGTGCATTAAATATGAGCCATACAGAAGTTATACACTTACCTGCTCCATTGCTAGCGTCCACGTCTCCATGGCTCCGTCTAACTTCGCTGGCTTCTTGCTTTTTTAGACGCGCTTGCGCTGTGCGGTCTTCTGCCTGGTGAATGGGGCCGCTCGTGCCGGAGAGCTGGTCACCACGTCGTCATCGTAGCTCCGCCCCGTCACGTGTGCCGATTCCAGCCAATCAGGAGGCTGGAATCGGCAATGGAACGCACAGAGCCCATGGTGCACCATGGGAGAAAACCGCAGTGCATCCCTGGGAAAGGACCGGCGGCCATCATAGGCAGAAGATTTTTAAAACTTCACATTTCAGCACATCGGTGAGTAGCAAGCGGCTTAAAAACCGCTTTAAATTGCTATTTTATGCCAGGGGGGTGACAGGGGGAATGGGGTAAAGTAAAATTTTGATGTTTGCCGCAAGACAACCCCTTTAAGTCAGCCTGGTCCATATGATTGTGCATTTGGGGTGGTTGTAAGCCTCTCTGGTCACTGCAGAAGATCCCATTGGGGTTGTCCGTTATCAATCTCTTCAGGTACCCTGTTTCTGCAGAAGGTTCCTTTGGTGTCATCTGTTGGGCTTAAACGCCCATTTACACCAGCAGATGATTGCTCAAAGATCGCTTTTGCATAAAGTATTAAGTAGCTACTCAGCTACTTAAGTACCAATTAGGTGTGTAAATGAAGCCTTCACTGAAGGCAGTTAATAGCCCAGATCCTTTGTTCTCTACAAGGAAACAATACTATCAGCACTCCCCATGGAGTACTGCTGATAAGAGTGAATGACGATTTTTAGGTAAGACTGAATTTAATGATCAGCTAGCAGTCCCCGAAAAGCGGAAGATGGGCGCACATTTGCACACATTAATTATCGCTAAAACGATCGCCGATTAGTGATTTTTTAGCGATCATCAGCTGGTGTAAATGGGCCCTTTATGCGCTCTTCCTCTCTTCCCATCTTTAATACTGCCCCTGGGGAATGGACTAATTAGTGAACAGAGAGGTGTGTCTCCAGGCTGGCCAATCAGCCATTGTATGTGTGTATTTAATCCTGCCGCGCCCTCTCATGGGTGCAGGTAATTTTTCCTTTCCTGTGTGCATGCTGTGCGGGCTCTGTTTGTTATACTCCATCAGATGGGTGTTGTCTGATGGCGTAAAGGGGATTTTTCGGGGAAAATACTATTGATCTATTTTCAGGATAGGTCATCAATAGTTGATCGGCTGGGGTCTGTCACTCAAGACTTTAACCGATCAGCTGATTGTGGCGCTGTTGACGTACGCACAATCACACAGCAGTTGGAGAGGAAGCAGCGGAAGTCTCCACTACGACCTCTGTGTAGTGGCCAGTGCTTGTAACCTCAGGCACGGCTCCCATAGGTTACAAGTACCGACCACTACACAGAGGTCGGAGCAGAGACTTCTGCTGCTTCTGCTCTGACTCGTGTAGAATTGTGGCGCTGTAAGTGGGCGCACAATCAGCGGCTCAGTTGGGCTCGCGAGCAACGGAACCCAGCCAATCAACTATTAATGACCATTTCTGAGGACAGGTCATCAATAGTTTTCTCCCTAGGAAACCCCTTTAAGGTGCGTTTAGACATAACGATTATCATTCAAAAAATTGCTTGATCATTTATATTTGAATGCTCATTGTTCAATGTAAACACAGCCAATGATCAAACGAAGCTCGGGTCGAATGAAGTGCATACTCTCATGCAACACATTCTAAGTTGGTCAAACCCCAACCTGCTGTAGGTGTGCACACCAGTGAGGACTTTATCAGTCAGTCAACAGGCCTGTTTAGGAGAGTATTCTAGATAACGCACTCATCTGTTATAAATACATTGCTTGCATTTGTGTGATATACCAAGTAAACGTGTTTCTACAATTTAGTTAGCTAATGGTGATTCTGTAGTAACCATTTACTTTATTATCTGTTATTTCACAACTATTCCTTTTTCATTCACTTGTTCCCCAATAAATATTGTGTATTTTTGTAACTCCTTCATCTGTGTCGTATCCTGAACATGCATCACTATACCTTTATCAAGCACGTGTTTTTAGGGATAGTGATCCTGTTCCTGTAGTCTGATGGATGGTCCACCCCTGCCTTTGGTCCATGCTCTCTCCCTCCCCAATGTTTCCACAACTGCCCCTTTCCATCCTTAGGGATGTCTTCAGCTCTGCCCACTGAAAATGTCACATATTCCACCATCATGTGCTTGCGCTGCATTTATGACGGCACATGTGTGTGATGTCAGCCCTGGGCGAGGACTTAGTGTGGTGCAAGCGCAGTGATGGTGGAACACATGACATCTTTAGCAGGGGAGGGAAGAGAGTCCGGAGCGAAAGCAAGGGCGGACCACCCTTTGGAGAGAACCTCTTTAAAAAAATCTTCAGATAAACATTGTCTTACAGTGTTATTTACTTCCATTCAAACATACAACCCAGTTTACATCATTCATAATGTAGCCCTTGTTCTCCTTCTCCTCGAGCCACTTAAAAGTTAGAAAACATAGTTTAAGGAATGTCTCAATGAACGATTTAGCATGCAATAGGTGTAATGTGACTGTCACAAGGCAGAGGTCAAAGCACTTTAGCATCTGCATAGAGCTTATGTTGTTCTTCACAGGAAATTAACTCAAATTATGCTGACATTACATTCCTGATTGTGTCCATTGCCTATTTGACTTGGGATACACAACGACTTTGGCTGTGATGGGGGTCATGCGATCAAAACCATTATTTTGTACAGTGACATTGCACTGCTATTGAACTCAACGGATTTGCAGTGCAAACCACAATTTACTACAAGTGTGATATTGCAAATACAAGGACTGTTGGCAAGTACTGCATGCCGCACACTGCCAGTCTAGCTTTAAAGGGGTTGTCCCGCGCCGAAACGTTTTTTTTTTTTTTTTTTAACCCCCCCCCCCCGTTCGGCGCGAGACAACCCCGATGCAGGGGTTAAAAAAACAAACCGCTCAGCGCTTACCTGCATCCCGGCGGTCCGGCGTCTTCATACTTACCTGCTGAAGATGGCCGCCGGGGTCTGCTCCCTCCGTGGACCGCAGCTCTTCTGTGCAGTCCATTGCCGATTCCAGCCTCCTGATTGGCTGGAATCGGCACGTGACGGGGCGGAGCTACACGGAGCCGGCATTCTGCACGAGCGGCTCCATTGAAGAGAGCAGAAGACCCGGACTGCGCAAGCGCGGCTAATTTGGCCATCGGAGGGCGAAAATTAGTCGGCTCCATGGGAACGAGGACACTAGCAACGGAGCAGGTAAGTAAAAAACTTTTTATAACTTCTGTATGGCTCATAATTAATGCACAATGTACATTACAAAGTGCATTATTATGGCCATACAGAAGTGTATAGACCCACTTGCTGCCGCGGGACAACCCCTTTAAGTAATTTTTTTAGACAGACTAGATAGACCCTATTGTCTTTTTCTGCTTTTAGTTTTCTATGTTTCTATGGCTTTGAAGGGAGGGCTAGGGATGGAACAAGGAGCTTCAACTGAACTCAGACCACACTTGCCTACGTTGAAGAATTATTTCCAGGGAGAAAATGCAATTCTGTAGAAAGTTTTTTTTGCAAAGTAAACTTGGGCCATGCCATGGGTCACTTAACGATACCCAAGGTGCCTTCATTAATAGCACTAGTGGATAGCCCTATAAACTTCAGCAGGCTGACCCCTCCCATAGACAACAGTGCCAGCTCATTGCTCCCAATGAGCAATACTGCCAGCAAAGTGTCCTCTCAGGAACAGAACTAGTGCAGGGTGTGCCCCAGCACCCGCCAATGTAAATATGCTGTATGAGTTTATGTTGTGTGGATACATTCTGAGGAAGTGTTCAGTTCTAGGCCAAGTGCCAAAGTTACATACAACGCCCCTTTAAGGGAAATGCATATCTGTGTTTTTTTGTTCTTTTCAGTTGGGTTGTACTAAGCCCTACAATGCATTGCACCCCTTTTGTGTATGGCGAGCGGTGTGGATCCAGTTTGTTTGACATATTCTATGTTGCAGCTCCTTTAAGAGAGAAAGTATATCCGAATATGCAGATACCAATTAGCATAGATTCTAAACAAAAAATTAAGAAATGGTGTTCAAAATGTCAGCATTCACTTTAAGTCTGAGATATCTCTATGCCTTCAGTCAACCACAGTGAAGTTGATTCACTCTGATGAACTGGCAGTCTGGCACTCGCCCTTGGCAGTCAGTAGTATTTCAGTGGGTTGCAGTAGGCAATTTGTGGCATAATATGCTGTATATATGCTCTACTACATTTTATAGTTGGAAACAGTAGCAAATGCATGCGGTTTATCTGATATTATGGCCATAATCCCAGCAAGTTTCAGAAAGCTCCTAAGTTACGAGTCACCTTCACAACCTCCTCATTCATCCTACGACAGCTGAAATGGCTTCATTATTCCTGCGGTATATAAAATAAAGCAAAGTGCAGCTGTTCCTGCGCTCTGGGGATAATACCAGCACATTTATATTTGTGTAGTGCTGACAATGTATCCTGTCGTATACCAACTGTAAGCAATATATAGGGATACAATAATCAATATTTTGCTTTGAAGATATAGACCCTAGTATAGGCTGCATTTATGGCCATAGTATTCCAATCTCCCTATGGCCTAATCCTTGTGGATATAGGATGCGGTGGTGGTTTAGGTCCAATTAAGCGGAATGCCTCCCATCTGTCCCTGATTCAGTGGGACAGTCCCGGATTACAGGGGCTGTCCCACCGTCCTGCCATTTCTAAACCCTCGATCCTACATTCAGACAATTATCAGAAGTCTATCTTCTGTGTTATCCCTCACACATGGAATCACAGCCCTGCTTTGTACACTATTACTGTGAAGGAGTCACTTAATACCACTTATGCCCTGACTGTAATAATTCCACTTCTTGCCCCCTCACCCCTAGGTAATTGTACCCTTAGTGGCCCCCTCAAAAAGTAATTGTGCCTCTTTACTGTGCTCCCCTCACAAAGTAACTGTGTCCCCTCCATGCTCCCCCCACAAAGTAACTGTGTCCCCTCTGTGCTCCCCTCCCAACAAAGTAATTGTGTCTCCTCTGTGTTAACTCCCAGCATCGAGTAATTGGGCCCTTTAAGATCCTCCATGAAGTGTTATTGTCCTCTATGTGCCTTTACTCCTACACAAAGTACATAACCTTATGTACTATCCATAGGCGTAGCATCAGGGGTTGCTGGGGTCGCCATGGCAACCCGGCCCCTGTGCTCAGGGGGCCCCGAGGCCGCCCTCCGCCATACCCACATGCACATTCAGTGCATTAATGGCTGGCCGCTCTGTCTGCAGCAAGATTCCCATCATGCGGCAGCCAGAACGGGCAGCCTGAGAGGAAGAGCAGGGAGGAACTCACATGGGCCGGCAGGGGAGAAGGGAGGAGGTCACATGGGATGGCAGGGCACAGTGATCATGTAATCATGTGCTGCCCCCTGCTTCCTGCTGAATGGAAGCTTCTGAGTTTGCCTCTCCTGCTGCTGTCACATGGAGGAGAAGTGGACATGGCCCTGGGGTAAGTGTATATATATATGTGCGTGTGTGCGTGTGTATCTGTCTGTCTGTCTCCCTCCTTTATCTATCTATCTATCTATCTATCTATCCATCTATCTCATATCTATCTATCTATCCATCCATCCCATATCTATCTATCTATCCATCCATCCCATATCTATCTATCTATCTATCTATCCATCCCATATCTATCTATCTATCTATCTATCTATCTATCTATCTATCTATCTATCTATCTATCTATCTATCTATCTATCCATCCCATATCTATCTATCTATCCATCCATCCCATATCTATCTATCTATCTATCCATCCCATATCTATCTATCTATCTATCCATCCCATATCTATCTATCCATCCCATATCTATCTATCTATCTATCTATCTATCTATCTATCTATCTATCTATCTATCCCATATCTATCCCATATCTATCTATCCCATATCTATCTATCTATCCCATATCTATCTATCTATCTATCTATCTATCTATCCCATATCTATCTATCTATCTATCCCATATCTATCTATCTATCTATCCCATATCTATCTATCTATCTATCCCATATCTATCTATCTATCTATCCCATATCTATCTATCTATCTATCCCATATCTATCTATCTATCTATCCCATATCTATCTATCTATCTATCCCATATCTATCTATCTATCTATCTATCTATCTATCTATCTATCTATCTATCTATCTATCCCATATCTATCTATCTATCTATCCCATATCTATCTATCTATCTATCCCATATCTATCTATCTATCTATCCCATATCTATCTATCTATCTATCTATCTATCTATCTATCTATCTATCTATCTATCTATCCCATATCTATCTATCTATCTATCTATCTATCTATCTATCTATCTATCTATCTATCTATCCCATATCTATCTATCTATCTATCTATCTATCTATCTATCTATCTATCTATCCCATATCTATCTATCTATCTATCTATCTATGACTGGTATAGGTTATATATCTCCCTGGATTTACTGTATTTATTTGCACACTTTACACACAATTAAAAAACGCATCACAACCACATGCAGTTTTTAATGTTGTCTGCAGCTCATTAATAATGTATGCGGTCTTTAAATACTTCATGCAGGTTTTTTATGTGTTTTTCTTTATTGTGGTTCTAAAGGGCAACAAAAACATGACCCCCTCAGGCTGCCCTCACACACGTGTTCAGAAAACGCAGCTTGAAATCGTGGCATTTTTACCGGAATTTCGAGCAGCGTTTTCGAACACAGGTTACAGCGTCTGATGGCGCTTTTTAATGCACCCCATCATTGTGATGGGTGATGAGATGTGTTAAAAACCACGAAAATGCAAAAATAGAACAGACAGCTCTCGAAAATCACAGCGTTAGAAACACCATGTTCGAGCGCAGATTTGAGTAAGCTCATTAAAATCAATGGGAGTGTTGTACCGCGGTTAGTACAGCGCTCTGGACACCGCGCTAATAGCAGTAAAAAGCGGTGTGCGTGAAAATGGCCTGCGGGGCTACAAACAAATTTTCATGTTCAGGAAATGCGTCATGTTTGGAAAGATTACGCCAAGGGGCAGATCATATACGCAGCACGATCTAGGTATGGGTATGGGGTGTGTGGGGTGGATGCCCGGGGGGGGCCCCCGAGCTGAACTTTTGCACCCGGGCCCCTGAGCCCTTAGGTACGCCCCTGGTACTATCTTCACCTATCTCCAGCCTGGCCCTTTCTTCTCTCAGTTGCTCTGAAGGGCTGGACTGCTGTAGGCAAGGGGAGGAATTGTAGTCTACATGTAGTGCTGCCATCCTGTGCCAGTGCTAGTAATGGCAAGTTGCTGAATCGATGTACGGACACCCGTGCGGCCTTACACCTCTCAAGGGGACTGGCCCAGGGGGCATATATCTCCCTATCCCATCCGCCCCTGTATATACTCTATTAGAGCTTATGGAAAGGGGTAACTTTCCATGGGTAACTTTCATGTTTACTGATATAAGTCTATTTAAAACTAGAACATTTAGGTGTTACTGCCATTTATCCCAATATCTCTCTTATTACCTACTGACGAGGGTCCAGGAAACTATGATACGAGGTGCTGTTTGATGCTGTCCACACACTGTGGAGCGGCTTTGGGTGTCCTTGTGTGCTGAGAAAAAATAGTCTATTGTTGACTCTTTCACCTTATAGAGAATAATTTTTGCTAGTCACGTAAAGAAATTGAAAATTGACCGCAGTTGTCACGTTCGCCCTGAACATAAGACGCACCACGTCCAGGACGAATATAAGGTTGTGCTCATACAGGGGGCAACAAAATCACTGTTTTACATTACAGAGGAATCAAACTACAAAAACACCACTTAGCTTACCAGCAGAACTCCAATAAACGACCTCACCCCACCAAGACTGAGACAATAGTCAGCAACAACCACACCCAAGAGCAGCCTTATATAATGACCAAGGTAATGCAATAGGACAGACAAAGCTCCACAAACACCAGGGTAAAATCAATGTACGACACCAGAGCACAAAATCAGTGACAGGAACCACTGAGGGATTACAGACAAACCACCCAAGTAACACCTAAAGAAATGACAAACCACAGAAACATAATAGTGCAGTACTGCAATAGTGGAGCCACCTATCTATATGTTGAGACCCCCATGCGCTGATCCCGTTGCGGACCACAGATTGTGACAGCAGTATTTCCATCCACATCAGAGTCAGGCACAGTGTGGTTATTTTCTTTTTTCTGAACTCATCAAGCCATGCCTCATATCGTGGCTTCCTAGACCACTGTGAATAAACACTGTAAGAGGGTGCTTGGGTTAAAGGGGTTGTCTAGAATTAGGAAGAAGACCTGCTTTGTTTTTTTCTTGAAACAGCGCCAATCTTGTTCATTGGCTGTATCTGGTATTACATTTCATCCCCGGTCAATAAATAGGGCTGAACTGCAATATGTCTGCCAATACACTTATTGTAATGCATTCTGTGGACAGGAGTTTTCTTTTTTTCAGTTTAGACTCTTCGCGAGTAAAAATTTTTAAGAGACATTGGAGGACTTTTATGAATGTTTTACACAAGTTTTCAGGCGCATAATTTTGCACAAAGATTACATGCGCAAAAGTTTTGCAACTCTTCAGTCTTCTTCGCAGGACATGCCACTGTTTTTTTTAAAAAGTGGGCAGGGCTTGTCATGAGGGGGCACAGAACTGACAGATTTATGTATAATTTACACCACAAACTGGCGTAAATGATGCCAAAAATGTACGCCTAGACAGGACCAGGTTTACATTTCTGTGAAGGCTCACGGAGCTGCGCTCAATACATGATGCCTCTTCATGTATTCAGCACACCATGTGCTGTGGGAAATCTTACGCAGGAAATGCTGTGCTTAGTAAATTACCCCCAAGGTGAGTATTGCAGGGGAAATAAACCTGAAAAGTATATGTTATACATTCCTCTGCCTGGAGAGCGCCGGACGACCGTCAATAATTTACTATGGAACAAGGTTAATAATTAAGTTTCTGCAGTTGTTAACAATCAGGTCTATTGAAATGGGCTACAAGGGCTCAGAATGGCCATTCCATACAAGGCTCCTGAGAGCAAAATGTTCCAGGGGGTCTGCTCCAAGTCTGATTTTGTTGTCATGGTCACAATGTAGTACTCAAATATCTCAGTCTGATGCAGAAGTCTCACTCATCTGTGCGTCCTTTATGCATGAATGCAACTCAGAAGTATATCCTACATCAATAACCAATTTGGTGGACTTTGAGGACAAATGAGTTGAGATAATTGTACCTGTTGACTGAGGATCATTTAGCTATTTTGCCATTTTAATGTGGGTGAATGCATATGGGTAATACAGCCAGGATCGTGTATGATAATGTATCAAAATGTCAATTGGAACCATCCACAAAACAATGTGTCATCATCACCATTGAAAAAGGCAACTCATTCGACAAAAGCAAGCCCTCATACAGCTATGTCAATGATAAAATGAAAATGTTATGGATCTCGCAACACAGCAATATAAAAATTAAAAACAAAGTGCCTGGTAATTAAAGTGCAAATTGGAGCCGCTGCATATACCACCTGCTGTATATTTATGTTGGGTTGGCCTTAAGAGATTTAACTGCTAGGCTGGAGATCCTCTCTATCTCAATGCTGACTGCACCTGGGGTAGAAGCCCCACCTGCTCCCCTGGCTATGCTGCTGGTTTGTGGAATCCTAAGAGAGTCTAATGAACTCACTGTATTGAATACATTTGCAGACAAGCCTCATATCATACCTTCTGCAAACTGATGGTTGCAAGTTTGACACATGGACACCGGATACCCCATCACACAATACAGCTGTAGCAACCTGCCTCACCTATGCAGTATCCCTGATTGTAAATATTAGGCAAGGCTGGGTATCAGATATGTAGATCGACGTAGAGGAGGGTTTCAGCAGCTTTTCAGATGCTTCAATGACAATTGTATACCCCTAAGATTATCTGCTACAGGTACTTACATGCCTTGAAGGCTCAATTTGATATGCTTAGGCTCCCTCTTCTGTATGCCACCTTTAGAGGTACTGCTTACTGAGGTTCTTACACAATGCTAAGTCCTCACTCTTCACCATGTTCCACATGGTTTAATAGAGCGCCAGTTAATCTATCCAAATTTACTGACAAAGACTGATCAAACTTAAAGGGGTTTCCAAGATTAGAAAAAAAATCAGCTTTTTTTTACCTAAACAGCACCATGCCTGTCTTGGGCTGTATCTGGTGTGGTAGCTTAACCCCATTCAAGTTAATGGTACAGAACTGCAATTTCAAGCACAGCCCACGGACAGGCATGGCGCTGTTTCTATAAACTGATGCTTTATTCTAATCCTGAAGACCCCCCTTTAATGGCAAACCACAGGACATACTATAAATACCTGATAGGGAATGGTCCTAAAAATTGGACCATCGTCTATTGAGAGAACAGGGTTCCTTATCAATAAAGAGGTGGCTGAGCTTGTGTGCAGTTCTCCACCAAAGTCTATCAGAAGCCAATGTACTACGCATTGGTAAAATTGAGTAACAAGACCACTGTTCTGCTATTAGTCTACCTATTGGCCATTTGTTGCATATTTTGTAGGTCATCAATATTCCATATGACATTACCCTTTTAAAGGGAATAGTTAAATTGATTCTCCGATTGAATTCTGTGGACTGACAAAATGGTGAAGAATTTGCTCATCTCTGTTATCTACCTATGACAGGACACACAATATTCTGTTATTAGGGATGTTCTCATGGCAGATAAAAATAATTAGGCTTTATGTCTTATGGCTGGAATCATTGCTGTGGTAGAGTTTATCTATCGGTGTTCTATAAAGGAGAAATCCTATCTCATCACGACTCTTGTCATTGGGCAGATTGATTGTCTTCTTGAGCATAAAGTCAAGCGACATGAAGTTTGATTTCCTGTCTTAATGCTGCTTGTATCTATTTGGAAAATGCAGCTTACAAGTAGAGCAGGACACAAAGAGCCATTCTAGAAGAGCTCCATCAATTACAAAGGAACCCATATCCTGATAATCAATACAACAGATAGGGACAGGACAGCACAAAGTCTTGGAAAGTCAATATAGGTTGAGGCCTTTGTCAGCAGGAGGTAGATGATAAGTCCTGAATTAAGACCAAATGTTGGTGTGCGATTGATCAAATGATCAAATTGTTACAATATCTGTGGATATCTTGTGCTATCATATCTGTTAGATGTCATTTATTAGCATGGGAGAATATCCATTTAAAAGGAACCTGTCAGCTCCCCGGGCTGCTATGAATAAATAGCTTCATAGACTGCCTGTTAAAATGCAGTATAATGTAATACTGGGGTATAACATTAAACTATGTGAGTGATCAAATGAACGCATTTTCAAGTTCTCTATGGGGACTAAAAAAGCAATGTAAAAAAAAAGTTTTATTTTTCTTGGAAAAAAATAGAAAGAAGTAAAAAATTTAATAAATACATTTTCCCATATAATTAAAAAAAAATAAACAAAAGTATATTTGGTACATGGCATCCGAACTCTTCAAGTAATTTATTATTTATCCTGCAAGGTTAATATTGTCAAAAGAAAAAATATACCGCCAGAATTGGGAATTTTGGCCAATCTTTCTCCAAAAAAAAAAATTGTAATAAAAAGTCATCAAAATGTCAAATGAACTAACTGATTTCTCTTATGTATGAATCAAAAGTCTTATTCATGTTGTTCTGAGTGGATATGTCCTGCTAAGAAGGAGACAGTAAGAGACTTGTATAAACCTGTGTGTGTTTATAAAACGCAATCTGTTGTTAGAAGATTCACAGACAAACAGAACAAAGAAAAAATTAAAAACAAACAATTGCCATGCTGATCCCTTCCCTGATGGACAAACTGCTATAATAGGGAGAAATCTCTTTTCTCTGGTGAGTCTGGGTGATATAGATACTTATACTGGTAACTTTGTGTTTATTCAGTCTAAGGGCTACCTGACTGCCAGAATGCTGCAATCAGAGTCTGTGACTCCAGATTAATGGATTAAAAGACTTCAGGAAAGTTTCCATTAGGTAGTCATTCAGGGAATGACATTGCAGCTGGGATTCCAAATTAAAGGAATTCTGAATTAATGGATTAAGAGACTTCAGGAAAGTCTCCTTTATGTTTCAAAAGTATTTTATTTGACTGCATTATCTATATCAATAGATGCATAATGGTCTTGTAATAAAACAATATCTAATTAAATCATATCTGTCTTATTTGTTAATTAGCCGTCTTTGTATACAGTAATTTTTGACAAAGTCCCCCATAACATATCTTGGCCAGAGACCCAGTAGTCTGGGGAAACTATAGAAAGCAATAAACGAAAGAGATGGAAGAAAGAAGGATGGAAAAACAAAAGGGAAAGGAGGGAGCCAGGGTAATGGGAACGGGAATGGGTAACACCTGTTCACTTAGAAAGCCTCCATTAAATAATTGTTGGAGGAATGACACTGCTGTTGCAGTTCATCTAGGATGAGTGAGAAATGTCTGAGGGACAAGAAGATAACCCAGTGGAGGTCATGCTCAGTCATTCTGGTAAATTGCCCAGGATTGGATGTGAATAGATAAAGTTTGTAAATGATTAAAAAGGATGGCTAAATGTTTATGGATTTAGAATGAAGGGCTTTATATTGAAAATCCTGCTTGGAAACAATGTGAAATTATGATGAGAACACGTAGAAATGAGAAGGAAAATAGCGAAATCTATTATACAAAAGAGACATTCCAGTGGAAGGGGTGTGCTCTAGCAAGACTTCTTTACACGCTGTCATAAATTAATACTTTACATGGAAAATGATGTTTTTGGTAGTCTGTGAACAGAGAGGGAGTTAGTGTTAAGGTTATGGTTTGCATACTCCATGACAGCGCAGATGATCTTTCAAAATGACTAGTGAAAAGAGCACTGCGACTGACCCACTCTGGATATTTACTCTGTTTAAAGAGGCACCGGGGTTGGCTTGTTCTAAGTAGGGGGGACTTCACCGATCGTTCCCGGTTTGGTTCTGAAAGTTAAATCCCTCTGTGTGGACTCTATTGTTAACAACTGAATTTACCGCAGAGGACTGAACGGTGGCGTCATGAGTGACAAAAGGACTAAGGTAAACCACCAGTGGGTTAACCTATTTAATAGCCTGCCCTTGGCCCCTTGGACGTGTCCCTTGTTATTCCCCGGGTGGGAGACAGTAGAGCCACCGTGACAAGGCCCAAACTCTACCCTGCTGTATCCTAGGCTGGGGCCCACTCCTCGAACGCTGCACATGCATAATACAAGTACATGGCATATTCAATATGTTTGGTTTTACTTATTTGAATACTATTGTGTACAGGACAAACCTGATAAATACATTATAATTATAATTAAATTAATAACAAAGGTTTACCTAAAAGTGCATTACATTTTCAATCTTTGTAGCAAACAGGAGGGTTTAAAAAGTTTATATTGAATACATGCCAATAAGGTTATCAATATGTAGTGCACATCATATTAGGTGTAAGTAACTAACACTATTTGCTTGGATTGAATATCTGTCCATAAATAAGCACCTATGTCATACTTTTCAAGTATGATGTATACACTCAATTGCCAAAGTAATATGTTCTAACTGTAATATATATCTTTATTTTGTAGGTGTCATGTCTCAAGCTATAGATAGGTCATCTATTGTTGTACATCTAGATGCTGGCCCCTTTCTTATATTAGGGCCATAGCTGCTGCATCTCTCACAGATATAATCCTGGAATATGATTTAAGTCTACTGGTCCTTAACGGAGTTCAGGAAATTCTTAATCAAACACAAACTAGGTACCTTTCTGCGACAGGCTCACTAAATACAAAAGTGCTCTCCTAACCCCATCTAATCTCACCATTAGGAGATGTTCTGTGTTGAACTCACCTATATGGGTCCAAAGGAAAGGGAGGGAAGAAGTGAGTAAGCAAAAAGATGGTAAAGACTACAACCGCCTTTTACTCATGAAAAAAGAAAATAACCCTTTGCAATCCAATTTTGGATTCAGGGTTTCCTAGGGGGCTTTCCCTTTCTGCCATTATACAATGGCGCCATCTGCTGGCTAGAGCCAGCACTGCGGTATGGGACATGCTGGAGAGGCCCCCGACAACAGAGCGGCCAGTAATCCACAGTAAGAATACCCTGTCGGACATCTTCTGACATCGGAGCTGTACAGCCTTCCATCAGAATGTCTTCCGAGGTCAGACAGTGGATTGGAAAGGGTTTAGAAATGTTAAAGAGAATTCCATTGCTAATGTAGTTTTAACTTTCTTTTGTAGATGGATTCTGATATTTCAAAGATAGGATATGTGCTGAGCATGCGATGTAAAGTACTACTATGACAACCACTCCCATCTAGGATGTTAGCCCAGGAGGTGAAGCTGAAGGCACTCATTGAGGCATGTAAGATGGTGCACCAATGCTTGTTTATTAGCCCTGGGTGCTCATCCACACAGGTGGCTTATTACACCTCTTTACAAACTACTACTTGTGCAAAGCTATTATGCAAGCGTATGAGTCTTTGTTGTTTCTATTGGATTCCATATAATTTTTGACCAGCTCTCAGGACCAACATGCTACGTATATACAGAGCTCCATTCAGTGGCACACAGAATACCTACGGCTCCACAGAAGAGAACCACAGGGCTTTATGGTGCAACAAACCAAATACTGCCACCAGGGTTGTAACTAAAGGCTCAGGGGCCCTGATGCAAAAGGTGAGCTGGGCCCCCCCTCTATCTGTATCTGTACCCGTACTCATACCTAAGCCATGCTGCACAGAGGCATAACTTGAAGCTTCTGGGCTCCAATACAAAACCTGTAACAGGGACCCCAACTATAATGCTTTATTCATAGTACTGGGCTCCCTATATGGAGAAGAGAGGCCTTATGGGCCCCCTAAGGCTCCTGGGCCCAGGTGCAAACGCATCCCCTGCACCCTCTATAGTTACGCCCCTGACTGCCACAATGGATGCATTTGTATGCATTGTTACCCCAAAACCTTTTGTAGTTTGTAAAAGCTCACCCCCAACAACAACAAAAAAAATAAGAATAAAAGCTATGCAATCCTGCAATAAACACAACACAGAGAATGTCAGATCAAATAATATGCTGGTGACTTTACCAGAAGAGAGATTAGTGCCGGCCTACAGCAAATAAATAACGGAAATAAACAAGTCATGCAATTTACAAAGCACCTTCGATCGATCAGTGAAGCTCAATGTATCCTGACCATGCAGTATCGCAGTCACTCCATCCACAAAGCAAGTGTTATATCAGCACAGCACTAACAGACTGTGCAGAGATGTAGAACCGAGCCTGTAGTGCAATTATAATGGTTACTGACCTTCCCTTAATCATTGGACATAGGCCCAACAGAGCCATGGGGTAACCTGCGATCCCATGTTAGGACATTGTGAAGACTTCTGATCGGATAAAGATAGTAGAGGACTTTAGAGTATGTTTGCATGCGGTAATTGCTTTAATAGGTCCTATCTGATAACACATTTTAGCAAGTCAGGTTAAGGCCCTTTTACACGCAGCAATTATCACTCAAAATTCGTTCAAATAGCCCAAAAATTGCGATAATCGTTTCATGAAAACGCAGGCATCGTGCACTTTTTGTTTGAGCGATGATTTTAAGCTTAACTTAAAATCCATCGTTCAGTCACTGAGAGATAAAGCAAACACATTCACACTAGCCGGGAGAGAACAATATAATCTGCCGGCAGCAGCGAGGAGAACAATGCAGCTGTTTACACAGCTGGGCGTCTGTTAAAACACACAATGGGCTCTGCAAACAGCTCTTGCAGGCCCTTTTACATACAAATAAAGATGATAAAGTGTTGATGCCCATTGTTGTTGTTGTCGTTGTTGTTGTTATCCGTTTAGTTGTTCACAATCCTCAGCGACTCTAGCTCTCACCATGTTTTCGGTTTTGCACTGCTTTCGGTTGTGTGATATCCGTGCCAATATTAGCCATTGTGTTCTTTGTCGGCCAGGTCTTCTTTTGCCACTGATCTGTCCAAGCATTATAGATTTTTCTAGCAACTCTGCTCGCATTACATGGGCAAAATACATGAGTCTGGCCATCTTCCCCTCCAGTGATGTATCGGGTCTTATACGATTCAGGACTTTGTTACTCTTGCTGTCCAGGGTTTATACAGCAGTTTTCACCAGCACTACAGCGCAAACGCAGCAATCCTTCTTTCATCTTTTTTCACAGTCCAGCTTTCCCATCCATACATGGCTATGGGGAAAATGGTGTTTTTTTAACCCCTTAATGATGCAGTCCTTTTTCTTTTTTTCCATTTTAGTTATTTCCTCCCCTCTTTTAAAAAAATCTCAGCTCCTATATTTATCCATCGACATCGCAGTATGAGGGCTTGTTTTTTGCAGGACGAGTTATATTTTTCAATAGTGCTATTGTACTTTATAATGTACTGAAAAACTTAAAAAATTCTAAGTGCACTAAGATGAAAAAAAAATGACATTCTGCCATCTTTCAGTGCGTCCTGTTTCTACGGCGCACAAACTGCAACAACAATGACCTGATAACTTTATTCTATGGGTCAGCACTAGAGATGAGCGAGCGTACTCGGAAAAGCACTACTCGCTGGAGTAATTTGCTTTATCCGAGTATCGCTGTGCTCGGGTCTGAAGATTCGGGTGCCGGCACGGAGCAGGGAGCTGCAGGGGAGAGCGGGGAGGAACGGAGGGGAGATCTTTCTCTCCCTCTCTCCCGCCCGCTCTCCCCTGCTCCCCGCTGCGACTCACCTGTCAGCAGCAGCGGCACCCGAATCTTCAGGGACGAGCACAGCGATACTCGGATAAAGCAAATTACTCGAGCGAGTAGTGCTTTTCCGAGAACGCTCGCTCATCTCTAGTCAGCACGATTACTACGATACCAAACTTGTATAGTTTTGTTTTTTTTATGTACTTCTTTTAGTTTTTTTCAAAGACATTTAATTTTTTTCAATAATTTTCTGCCGCCATCTTGTGCGCGCAATATCTTTTTTTTTTTTTCCTCAACGTAGTTGAGTGAGGGCTCATTTCTTGTGAGAAAGACAGCCCTGGGCCTTTCAGGAGGACCCCGGCTGCCATGAAAACCACACGTCTCCCTGTGAGGGGGCCGTGCGGGACCTCCGAACATCATAGAGGAGATTTAAATGCCCCTGTCAGAGTTGACAGCAGCATTTAAAGAGTTAGTAGCCGCGATCGGCCGTGCTGCTGATTGCAGCTATTGCCCGCGGGTGTCAGTTGTAATAAACAGCTGACACCCGCACTGTATGAAGAGAGGTCGCCCTGCAATCTCTCTTCATACATACCCCACACCTGCATGACGTAAATGTACATCATATAGCGGGAAGGGGTTAATTGCTATAGATCTCTAAATCTTTCAATTTTTCAGTCGGTTGAAAGATCTTTGCATGTAAAAGGGCCTTTCATTTCAATTACACGTTGGCAGTGAGCTTGTGATGGGATTTTCACACATTGTGGTTTGATATGACAGTTCTGTGTGAATACGCCCTCAGGTCTTATTCATTCTTTACTATATGATCAGAATTTCTCATCCCTTCTTTAAGCCAAAATTAGGAGTAGATCCTATACATAGAACAAATATAAAGATATATTCAGACCCAGGGGTCATGTTGCGTTTTTCTTTTACCCCGTTTGTTTCCTTTCAGGGATTTCGTCACAGCACTGTTTACAACAGCTGTCATGAATTCCCCAGAGCGGAGTTATAAAGCATGTTAAATAATTCTACGTGAACGCTCCCTAACTGAGGTTGGGGGTTCTGACGCTCTCTCAAACCAATGCTCAAGTCATGCTTCTCCTCAGCATCCTCTCCTCAGTGCAGCAGTCGCAGTACAGTATTTGCACACTTCTCTAGCACACCAAAACCCACTGAATTTTTACCTTTAATCTCCTTGCACTACTATCTCGAGAGGACGGGTCACAACTGTTTTCATCCCTTTTTTAGTGGCAGATCCCCTTCGTAATGCACAATAGTACTCATCAGTGTAAGGCAAAAGGCACATGGCTGTATTTTTGGGCTATTGTACTCTCTGCATATTTCACAGTCAGTATAAGGCCCCATAATGCTGTACACATGCATTGTTTTTCACACAGGCTATTCATCTGTGTAAAAGCAATCATGGCATGTCCTATTTCTGACCATTTTCACAGACAAGAATAGGACATGCAATGTCTGTGAATGTGCAGTGTCTGTGAATATTGGACAGCACACAGATGGGTGTCCATGTGCTGTCTGATGCAAGCGTGCCACTCACGTCAGAGCCGTGTACCTTGTGTGAAAGTACCTCTATAGTACTGAAAAATCACACATATTTTACTAAATCCCTGCAGAAAAAAAATGATGCACTTGTCTGGTTTTTTTTTGCATTGAGATTTATTTTTTATGCATTTAGAAGCATCATACTTGGCTTTGCAAGATCTCCAACATTCAAACTTCTGGCTGCAGAATGAGGGTGGGGGTTCCTAGCAGTAGATCAGCTGGTCTTTTTTATGAACATGCACAATCTCAGCTCCCCTTTCCTTCTCCTCTTTCAGAGGCTGTGTAGCATAACCACACCCACTCAATACTACACAGCTATCTCATCCTCTCTCTGAGTATCTGCTGGTCATTCCCCCATACTACAAGAGCAGAAAATTTATCTGTATGGAATTACAGCCCTTTGTAATTTTAGCTTTCTCTGCTCTCATCCACCATCTCTGGCACTGTCATACAGCCTTCTGCAATGGCTCATTAAAAGGCAATGAATGCACCTTCACAACAGGGGAGCAGGCTAGAGGAAGAGCTGTGAAACAACCTGTCCGTTTACGGTGACTAAAAGAATTTGGTAAGATTTCAGTCCTCTAGCCTGTAGTGCCTTAGAAAAATAATACAAGCATAGAAATCACAGAATCAGAAATTTTTAATGAAAACCAATTACAAAGTCTTCATGTCCAAAAACACTTTAATTTAAAAAAAGAGTGCAAATGTGTAACACATTAATTCAAAAACAAGTGCAAATGTGTACAAAGTCTTACAAACTAAGCTACACTAAAAAAAGCACAAGGAAATTATGTTTAACTTTGGTGGTTGCTTCTAATAGGGCTCCCCCTTGTGGTGAATTTGAAAATACAGCCAAATACATTACAAAAAAGGTTACATTTACATTACCAAGCTCTCATGCTGTGTACAAGTTATTTTATAATAATTTCCATTCATGTATTGTGTGCAGCTTGTTCTAGCTCTCGTGTGGTTTTATTAGAAACAGTTATACAAATATTTTCCTTTATAAATAAGAACATGCCTATTCACATTCAGAGGATGAAAACCCATCCAGATAACGTGCTGCTCACAAAGGTGCAACTCTCATCACAGGGTAATAGTTCTTATTTACAAACATCTACCTGCGTGAGTAGCAAATGATCTGGACAGGTTTACAGCTTCTCAATGTAATCATTTGTGGTTTTCCATTCAGTAAAAGGAAGCAGAGATCTTAAAATGCACAGAATATATTAGAAAGCTGTTTAACTTTTATTGTAAAATTAATAACCTTTACTGATAAAGAATGGAAAACTCCTTTAACCCCTTAATGACCGCCTATACGCTTTTTGACGGCCTGTATCGGTGGTCTATGTATGAAGAGAGATTATTACAGCTGACACCCACAGGCAATAGCTGCAATCAGCCGCGTGGCCGATCGCGGCTATTAACCCTTTAAAGTCCCCAAGGCTGCCTTAGCAGACTACCTATCAAGCCGTCCCCGTGCCTGTCAGATTGCAGTAGGATGTAATGCTATGGCATTACATCATACTGTAGGAGCTATCAAAGCATCGCTAGTTGTGGTCCCATAGGGGAGGGCTAAAAAAAAAAAAAGTAAAAATCAGATCAATAAAGTTTTACTAATTGTAAAAAAAAAAGTTGTAAAAAAGTAATAAAAAAATCATAAAACAAAAATACATATCTGATATCGCCATTTCTGTAAAAGTCCGATCTATCAAAGTAGCATGCTATTTACCACACATGGTAAAAGTCGCCAGAAATGCACTTTTTCAGTCTCCCTGTCTCCCAAAAAAATGCAATAAAAAGCGATCAAAAAGTCATATGCATTCCAATATGGTGCCGACTGAAACTACAGCATGTCTCGCAAAAAATGAGCCATCGCACAACTATGTCGACGAAAAATAAAAAAGTTATTGCGCGCAGAAGATGGCGGCAGAAAATAATAGAAAAAAAATTTAATGTCTTTGAAAAAAAAATAAAAGTAGTACAGAAAAAAAAACCCTATACAAGTTTGGTCTCGTAGTAATCGCACTGACCCATAGAATAAAGTTATCATGTCATTTTTGTTGCAGTTTGTGCGCCGTATAAACAAGACGCACTGAAACATGGCAGAATGTCGTTTTGTTTTTTTTTCATTTTACTCCACTTAGAATTTTTTCAGTACATTATATGGTATATTAAATAGCACCATTGAAAAATACAACTCGTCCCGCAAAAAACAAGCCCTCATACAGCGACGTCGATGGATAAATATAGGAGCTACGAAGTAGGGAGGAAAAAACGAAAATGGGAAGAAAAAAAAACGTCATTAAGGGGTTAAAGGGTTTCCAATGAAAAGCAGTTTTGTCTGCACTTATTAGGGTATGATCACACATTGCAGAGAATATCCGCTTGTGGGTTTCGATGCAGATTTCACTCATTGAATTGAAATGAATTCCGCAGTTAAAATCCTTGGCAGCAGGAGTCTCTTCTGCTAATTTTTTTCGTGCTGTAAGTGAATGGGGTTTCTTAAAACAATGTAGAGTACATTGATGGGGAATTTTGGCTAACATTACGCAGCTGTTCTGCTATGTGTGAACTCACCCTTATAGGATATTCCTTCAGTATGTAAATCTGATGCAATGATTTCAGACTCCATACTCAAGGTACCTTTGCACAGAGTGATTATTGCCCAAATAAATTACTGGAAAAAGCAAATTCGGCTAATAGCTGTCCCATGTAAAAGACTAATACTGAAAGTGTTGACCCATTAATAAATAATGTAGCAAAAATTATAGAGGGTGATGAGGAGAAAACAAATCTATTAAATATTTTTTTGTCCAGTTATTTCACATAGGAAAACAAAATGTCAGATGAGATGCAGAGTGATAAAGTAAACTCTCCACCAAACATCACCAGTTTAACCCAGGAAGAAGTGCAGAGCAGTCTTAAAAAGATTAAAATAGACAAATCGCCAGCTCTCGATGGTATATAGCTCTGGGTTTAAGGGAGTTAAATAATGTGATAGGCAAACCATTGTTTCTTATATTTAAGGACTCAATAGTGAAGGGGTCTGCTCCACTGGATTGGTGCATAGCCAATATGGTGCCGATATTCAAAAAGGGTAAAAAAAATTTAAAAAATGTGAACCATGGAAACTACAGGCCGGCAAGTCTTACATTTATTGTGGGTAAAATGTTTGAAGGGCTTCTAAGAGATGCTATGATGGAGTACCTCAAGGGAAATCGCTGTATAACTCTGTATCAGCTTGGGTTTATAAGAGATCGCTCCTGTCAAACCAATCTGATCAGCTTCTACGAGGAGGTAAGTTCTAGACTGGATCGGGGAGTCATTGGATCTTGTGTATCTGGACTTTATCAAAGCGTTTGCCAATGTGCCAATGGCAAACTGTGCCAATGTGTGTAAGTGGGTACATAACTAGTCAGTGATAGAAAGCAGAGGGTGGTTATAAATGGTACACACTCTGATTAAGTCACCGTTACTAGTGGGGGTAACACATGACTTGGTTTGGGGCTCTATTCTTTTTAATAAATTTATTAATGACCTGGTTGCACAGTAAAATATAAATACTTGCTGATGAAACAAAATTATGTACAGTAATTAACACATGAGAGGACACAAGGCGGTTGCTAGAGGATCTGGATAAGTTAGGGGCGTAGGGGTTTGATCAAAGACGGACAACTAAAGTAATAAATGGAATGGACGGACTACAATACCCAGAGAGGTTATCAAAATTGTGGTTTAGTTTAGAAAAAAGGTGACTGAAGGGCGATCTAATAACTATGTATTAATATATCAGTGGACAGTACAGAGATCTCTCCCATCATCTGTTTATACCCAGGACTGTGACTGTGCAGTGAGACTGTGGAACTCTCTGCCTGAGAATGTGGTGATGGCGAACTCGATAAGAGTTTAAGAGGGGCCTGAGCAGCTTTCTTGAGCACTATATGGTATCACTAATTACTTCAGAAGGGTTGTTGATCCAGGGATTATTTTGATTGTCAGATTGGAGTTGGGAAATAATTTTTTTTTCTCTTTAATGGGGAAAATTGGCTTCTACCTTATTGGGGTTCTTTTTTTTGCTTTCCTCTGGATCAACACTGGGGGGGTAATAGGCTAAACTGGATGGACATATGTTTTTTTTTTGGCCTAACATACTATGTTACTATGTCCACCTGCAGGGCACAGAGGGAGAAATTTATCACTTGTTGGAGTCGTTTGGTTTTAGATGACATAAAACCAAGTAAATATCGGCCCATGTAAAAAGGTAGTTGTTCATCTATTAACTGCCTGTTTACTGTAAATGGAGGTGGGGAGTCGGAAGAGAGATCCAGCATGTTCAGCCTCCATTCTCTGAACGACCATCATTCCTATGTGAAAGTGCAGGAGCAATAGGCGGTGGACATCTTTTGAGCGCTTATGAGTGTAAAGGTACCTTTACAATTGCAATGTGCTTCAGTAGTACCAACCGGGCAACCAAAAGCCTTATCTCCAAACTTGGCAATGTATAGAGGCAGCCCTAACTTGAAACCTTAGCCACAGAGATGAAATCGGATTGAATTAGTGGTTTTGCCGGTGACACTCAAACAGTTGATTGGTCAGGGTCCCATGCGGTGGACCCCAGTCGATCAACTATTGATGCCTTATCCTGAGGATAGGTCATGAATTTGAAGAGGAAAAAAAAACAACAGAAAACACCTTCTGCTGACCAATCAGTGCAGTCTGAGAAGCATCACAGCCATCTAAGATTACAGAAGACGGTGCCAGGGAACTGCCTGATCTATGATACGAGTGATACTTCACATTTTGTCCCAAGGTTGCAAGCATAATTATTTGAGGAGAAACTGTACCTTTAAACAGTGTTATTACTAAAATGTGGCTACTTTCCTTTGCCTTGTAATCAGGTTGGTATTATTTTCATTGGTTAGCCTTTAACAAGCATAGGTCTACTGCCCTCTGGGCCCGTAAGGCAGTATAAAGATTATGACTGAATGCATTAGTTATATGGGGTATGCAAGGAAACAAGAGGTTTGGATTATTAACTGAAGCCAATGAACGGAGGGGATCTATATTATGCAGTCAGCAAACAGATTCTTAAATGGGACAAGTAGAGAACTATATGTCACACTGGTCTGCAAGGGCCCAATTTAATGGGGTCATTTAGGGAAAAGTTAAAGGGGTTGTCCCGCGCCGAAACGGGGTTTTTTTTTTTCTTTTTTTCAATAGCCCCCCCATTCGGCGCGAGACAAACCCGATGCAGGGGTTAAACAAGAAAACCGCACAGTGCTTACCTGAATCCCCGCGCTCCGGTGACTTCTTACTTACCTGGTGAAGATGGCCGCCGGGATCTTCTCCCTCGGTGGACCGCAGGTCTTCTGTGCGGTCCATTGCCGATTCCAGCCTCCTGATTGGCTGGAATCGGCACGTGACGGGGCGGAGCTACAAGGAGCCGCTCTCCGGCACGAGCGGCCCCATTCAGAAAAGAAGAAGACCGGACTGCGCAAGCGCGTCTAATCGGGCGATTAGACGCTGAAAATTAGACGGCACCATGGAGACGGGGACGCTAGCAACGGAACAGGTAAGTGAATAACTTCTGATAACTTCTGTATGGCTCATAATTAATGCACAATGTACATTACAAAGTGCATTAATATGGCCATACAGAAGTGTATAGACCCACTTGCTTTCGCGGGACAACCCCTTTAAGGCCAAGAAGAGAACACTTTGATGTGCAGTCTATAAAGGGTTAGGTAGTTAATATATAATTCACGCTGTTCACATTCTGGGACATTCGCTCTAAAGGATGTACTTACATCAGTCGATTTTGTCACGATTTTCAAAACTGCCGTGTAACCAACTTTTTTTTGTCGGTTTGTGGAGGAGTTAGAGTGCTTTCACACATACCTGAAATTCCTTTCTTGCAGAAAAATCTGCACCAAAGTTTTAATATTGAACATAAGAATTTTAACGTCAATCCAAAAATCTGCATTAAAATCCACATTCAGGCCTCCCTCATACAGACGTTTTTGTTCAGCGCTGAGCTAAACGCTGTACAACACTCTCATTCATTTCAATGAGGCTACTCACACAAGCATCAAAGCGTAGGGTTTGCAACGCTACGCTTTGACAGCGTTGCATGTTCTGTCTTTGGTCCTGCGTTGCCCATTGAAATGAATGGGCAGCGGTTTCAGTGCTGCCGAAGACGCAGTACAACTTGGTACTGCGTTTTTGGAAGAGCTAAACACCTTAGCTACACTACCTGAGAAAAAAAAGGTCAGTTTTTTTATTTATTTTTTTGTTTTGTTTTCAGCATTAGATATGAGCAAGCGTACTCATCCGAGCTTGATGCTCGTTCGAGTATTAGGGTACTCGAGATGCTCGTTACTCGAGACGAGCACCACGCGGTGTTCGAGTCACTTCCATTTTCTTCCCAGAACATTTTGCGCCGTTTTCTGGCCAATAGAAACACAGGGAAGGCATTACAACTTCCTCCTGTGAAGTTCCAGCCCTATCCGACCCCCCTGCAGTGAGTGGCTGGGGAGATCAGGTGCCACCCGAGTATCTAAACTGGGGCTGGCCGCGGCTCGCCACAGATGCACGCTGAGAGACATCAGGGATAGTGCCGTCCTGCTGTAGCTGCTATAGGGAGAGTGTTAGGCTGTTATCTTCATCTTCAAGAACCCCAACGGTCCTTCTTAGGGCCACATCTGACCGTGTGCAGTACTGTTGAGACTGCTTTTAGCAGTTTTGCTAATTTTTTTTTTTTTTTGTATATCGGGCGTGCAGACCATAGAGTCCTCAGTCTGCAGTCATTTTACTGAGTATAGGGGCAGTACTGGTGAGGCAGGGACAGTGGTACAGGAAAAGAGATATACTGGCTATATAGGCAGTGGGCTTTTTCCCAAAAATTGGAAAAAAATACTATATTTGGGCTGCCTGTGACCGTCTTCAGTTTACTGTGTGTCTGCTGGGGGTAGTAGTCGCTCATTAATACCCAGCCTTGCGCATAATGTTTTCTGGCTGCACTGTGCTTTCAATAACCACAGTCATCCTCCAACAGGGAAATCCATATACAGGCTATATAGGCAGTGGGCTTTTCCCCAAAAATTGGAAAAAAATACTATATTTGGGCTGCCTGTGACCGTCTTCAGTTTACTGCGTGTCTGCTGGAGGTAGTAGTCGCTCATTATTACCCAGCCAAGCCTGTGACCGTGTACAGTTTACTGCGTGTCTGCTGGGGGTAGTAGTCGCTCATTATTACCCAGCTAAGCGTTACAGCAGGCTTGTGCATAATTGTTTCCTGGCTCTGCTGTGTCCGTTACATGATCGCCGTCATCCCGCCAGAGGGAAAGAGTATACATATATACGCTGCATACGGTGTCTGTCTGGTTTTTCACCTCACCATTTAAAAAAAATTGAAGCAAAATACTTAAGGCCTACCACTGGCCTTTGGCCACTTGACTGGTTCTTCGCTGTGAATTCCAGTAGCTCAGTCATACGCACCTAGGTCTCACTACAGGTTTGCGCATAATTGTTTCCTGGCTCTGCTGTGTCCGTTACATGATCGCCGTCATCCCGCCAGAGGGAAAGAGCATACATATATACGCTGCATATGATATGTTACTGGGGCCTGTCCAGACTGCTACTACTACTCAAATGGAACTAATACTGTGCTCCCCCTATACTGCTGCTAGTGATATGTTACTGGGGCCTGTCTAGACTGCTACTACTACTGAAATGGAACTAATACTGTGCTCCCCCTATACTGCTGCTAGTGATATGTTACTGGGGCCTGTCTAGATTGCAACTACCCTGTTTCCCTGAAAATAAGACATACCCTGAAAATAAGACATAGCATGATTTTCCAGAATTTTTGAGGATGCAAAATGATTTTTCAGGCTTTTTGAGGATGCTTGAAATATAAGCCCTTCTCCAAAATTAAGCCCTGCTAACAGTTAATTTAAAAAAGTCAATTTAAATAGTGTCCAGGCAGCTATACATGTAAAAAAGTTAAACCTTTTTGAACAAAAATTAATATAAGACACTGTCTTATTTTCGGGGAAACACGCTACTACTGAAATGGAACTAATACTGTGCTCCCCCTATACTGTTGCTTTAGAATTGTTACTGGGGCCTGTCTTGACTGCTACTATTACTGAAATGGGCGGTTGGGCAGCATGTTACCCAGGAGAAGTGGCAGCGGAGTGTCATGCAGGCAGTGATTGTGCTTTGTTGGAGGTAGTGTGGTGCTTAGCTAAGGTATGCCTTGCTAATGAGGGTTTTTCAGAAGTAAAAATTGTTGGGGGGGGGGGGCCACTCTTGCCGCTATTGTGGCTTAATAGTGGGACCTGGGAACTTGAGATGCAGCCCAACATGTAGCCCCTCGCCTGCCCTATCCGTTTCTGTGTCGTTCCCATCACTTTCTTGAATTTCCCAGATTTTCACAAATGAAAACCTTAGCGGAGCATAGGTCCCATACAAAAATGCTCGGGTCGCCCATTGACTTCAATGGGGTTCGTAATTCGAAATCAACCATCGAGCATCGCGGGAAGTTCGACTCGAGTAACGAGCACCCGAGCATTTTGGTGCTCGCTCATCTCTATTCAGCATCCTTTTTCAGCTGTGCTGAAAACACAGCCAAAATGCTGGCATAACGCATGCTGGTGCTGCTGAAACCAGGCTGAATCTGCAGTAAGCGCAGCATTGGAAACACTGCGTTTCTGCAAACACCCTGTGTGAGGGATGCCTTAGACATGTGGATTTTCACAGTGGAATATTCTGGTATGTATGAAAGCACTCTTAAACGGTTTACAACCTAATCTGACAAACACGGCATCACCCTTGATGTGAATGGGTGCTGGGCTGCAATACCACACAACCCATGAAAAAAAGCAGCCATGTTTTTCTAACTTTGGACAACCCCTTTAAGGTTGGGGGGAGGGGACTCCAGGCAATCCCTTACTGTGATTCATTTGGTGTAATACATGTGAAGTAAATACTTGATGGTCTTGTGGGTTTAGTTGATAGTAACTCATTATGTTCTTCCTTAGGCTTCTTTCCCATGAGCATATATCGGAAGGCAGATATATGCTACGTTAGTGCGGCCGTTCAGGCGGCACGGGTCCCAGCGCATATACGCTGAGACTACCATGCAGTCACCCCTTCTCCCTCTCTCCCCATCGCAGGCTCACCTCTCTTCTCCTCCCTGCTTGTTCTTTGCAATGGAAGGGGGTTGGATGGGGCAGAACTAAGCCCTAGCCCGCCTCCTCCCATTGATGGCTAGGGACACAGCCAGCAATGGGAGGAGGCGGGATGGGACGGTGCTTAGCTCTGCCCCCGTCTCACCCCTTCCAATTGCAAAGAACGAGCGGGGAGGAAAAGAGAGGTGAACCTGCACGGTGGGGGGTTGGGGGGAAAGCAAAGGGAGGGAGTTTACCAGCAACGCTGCTAAACTCCCTCCCACCTGTGGCCACTGCCATGGACTCCCACAGGAACCCATGCAGCGGCCGACGTATTCCGGGCCAAAAGATTCCAGGACTATCTTTTGGGCCCGATGTAAAAACACCCAACACTATATTGGGCGGTCAGCCGGGTGCTTTTTACGTCTCAGGAATATGGCCATGTGATCTGATACATTGGAATCCAATGCATCAGATCACAGCGTATATTGTCCGACCGTGAAAACAGCCAGCTGATATATACTCGTGGGAAAGAAGCCTAAGTGACAGTGTAAGGCATAGGAGATAGGTGGTGTGTTTCAGACGGTCTCAGTCTTGATTTGAGTTTAGATCAGCATTTCTCAACTCCATTCAAGCAGGTCATGTTTTCAGAATTGTCTTCATAGGTGATATAATTATTGTCACGTCCTCAGACATTGCTACAAGTGTCCTCTCTATAGGATATCTCAAATGAAACTACTAACGACCACTTGTCATTTAGTATGTGAGTGCTTCTGATGCTCTAGCTCCTGGTGACATCATCGCAGGTCATATATAAAACAAAGAGCCTGACCGAAAGAACAACAACAAAGGGCTCTTGGAAGGGGAGGACAAAAATAACAAAATGAGAATATAACTCAGCAGTCCTGACAGAAGACACCGACCTACTGTCACCACAAAGATCCGGTGGGCTGAAGGACCTGTGGTGACATCACTGCTGTGGGAGGAGCAATTGTGCAGTTTGGTAGAAAGTACGGTATACTGGATAAGCCGACAGCAGCCACCACGTCCTGTGATGTCACAGTCATGTGCTCACCTGTGTAGGTGGAGTCAGGGATCACATGGCCAGGGGCTACTCGCTGTATCCAGGAGTCTGCCGAGTTGGTGGTGTCTGGAAATCAGCATGGCTGTACGATGTAGTAGAGTTTTGTGTGTGATGTGTGGGGGATAATAATGGATGCACCATGTAGGACAGCTGTGTGGCACATTGCACCACCAGAAACACTGGTACTATAATTTCCTAATAATTACTAGTCATGATCTGTTGGGGTAGTTGAGGGCTGGAGTTGAGAAGTCCTAGCTTAGAGGAGAGTCACCTTTTAGGATAAAGATCGACGACTTTCTTTGCCTGATTTGCTAATTCATGCAGAGGTCCACAATCTGTTGGCCGGCCATCAGGATACATTGGCTCATAAGACAGTTGGAGGTATGATCAGGCAGGTCTCAGGATTGGAGCTCAGCACCAAGGTGGTGGTAGACATTCCTTACTATTTTGTTAGACTGGATTAGGCCACTGCCTATCCTGATTTAAGGCAGATCTGCAAGGACTGGAGTCAACTAATTCATATTGAAAAGGTATAAATACACATTTGTGGTTGATTTTTATTAGGTCTTTTCCCACTAGAATAAGTGATGGCATATTGCTAGGATATTACTCATCTACAGGAAACCAGCTGCTGAAAGCCTCACAATAATCTAATGATCCTGGGCAATCGCTAGGCAATAAACAATGTCCCATAGCTTCTTAGTTGTCCAGATCATTGAATACCCCACCAATCACTTTATGGAAAAGCAATGAAGGATCGTTTTAAAATTACATCATATATTAGGGTGAATTAAAAGATGAGGATGCCTCCATGTCTGTAACTTGATGAACTATTCAAGTGAGTGTGATTGGCTATGAACAATGGTTATATAGATGTCTTTAGTCTATGGCTGTATGCTTTTCTTTTTCAGTCAGCAATTTGAACCATGGATCGGAGACTAAAACAGAGGGCTCTCAACATTTCTGGAGAAAGAAGTGTGCACCTAAGGTAATCCAGAATCAGCTTAACGACGACTATGGGGACATCGAAACCTCTTCACCAACATCGCACATTTATAGTGAGGATTACAAATGGGAGAAACTGAAATTACAGGTCAGCCAAAGAATGGCCTTTTGGCACCATCAGTAACCAATAAGAACAGGCAATATGGTGATGCGTTGATTTGAAGCGACAGCCCCAGCACAGTTCAGGATGTTGCTAATGCACTGCATGTCTCATTCGGTTCTACACAAGCGTTGATTACATTTGAGCCAAGTGGGTTTCCAAGCAGTTGGCTATCTGAGACAGCAGATGGAAGTCTGTCAAGAGCTCCTGGATGGCTTTGAAGCAGACCTGTAGGACCCGGAGAGTAAAAGTCAATCCAAGGAATGATGCCATAGGGATTCTCCATTTCCCCCCAAAATTCAGCTATGTCAGATCAACACAAAAGGGGATGGCAACAGTGTTTTGAGACAAGCAGGGTGTTCATGTTCTAGCCGTTTAAGTTTTTGAATTTCATACGACAGAGGATGTTAATCATAAGCCCAAAGTTAAATAATCTGTCAAATAATGGATCAGGAAGTAAACTCTTCAAAATTTCTTCTTGTTGAAACCCAAGTATGAAATCTAATAAGTGTAAATTTATTGCATGTAATTGTGACTCGTGAACAGTTTCATGTACAGGAAACAGAAAATTGGTCACCTTTGCCTTGATCTATTAATCCCTTAAGGGTGCACTTTAAAAAAAAAATGTTTTACCTCCCTACTTTTAAAAATTCATGTCTATTATTTATCCATCAAGGTAGATGGCTGAGGGCTTCTTTCTTGCAGGATGAGTTTTAGCTTTCACTGGTACTATCTAATGTACCATATAAAGTAAAGAAGTCTTAAGTGAAGTGAAATGGGAAAAAACAAATTCTGTCAATTTAGGAGGGGTGGGGGGTGGGGGTGAGGGGTCTTCTTTCTGTGGTGTACACACTGCAGCAAAAATGACAAAACACTTTTCTGTGGGTCAATAAGAGTACAAAGATACCAAAACGTATATAATATTTTTTGCTGTACCACTTTTAAATTTAAAATATCTTTGGAAAAAAATACAATTTTCGGCCGCCATAACTATTTTTTCTGTTGACATAATTGTGGGAGTGCTCATTTTTTGCAGGATGTCCTAGTACTATAATGGGAATCCATATGACTTTTTGATCGCTTATTACAGGGTGACAGGGTGACAGGGTGACCAAAAAAAAAAAAAAAAGAACACACCACTCTGCTGTGTATTTGTTTCTGACCACTTTCACCATGCAGGCTAAATATTTCGTTATTTTGTTACATCTGACTTTTATGGACGGAGCAATAACAAATAGCTTGTTTTTTCATTTAGTTTTTTTATTATAAATATGGCAAAGGGGGTGTTAAATAATTTTAAAATGGATTTTTACTTTTTTTTCCTTTTCAGTCCCCATAGTGGACAAAAATTTGCGATAGTTTGATCGCTCCTGCAGTATGATGTAATACCATAATATTACATTATACCGTGATCTGAAAGACATGGCTTGATAGGCAATCTGCAATGGCAATCCTGGGGTCTTTCAGGATGCCCTGGCAACCGAACAACACCTCCACAATCTCATCACCGGGGCATTTAAAGGGTTGTTAACTGTGATCAGCGGCAGTGCTGATTGTAGCCATTAAGGGCAAATATTGGCTGTAAGAAACATTCGGCACCCACATTGTATAGAGTGGGATCAACCCCCAAGCTCACTTACATACTGTAAACGTACGTCCTGGAGCATTGAGGAATTAATAAAGTTGTTGCAATGGTGGAGACAATACTTTAAGTCCCCCTCATATATACAATTTATATTCCACATCCCTGGTCCTGTGAATACAGGACAGCCATTGCTGACCACTAATGAATCTCCTTGTCCGAGTCCGTAGGAAACCATAACCTGCTAGCAGCAATGTCCAGCAGATCAAAAAGATTTTTCAAACCATCAGTAGTTGCTGGGCGATTTAAAAAATATCCCACTGTTTTATATCTACAGATCCAATGCAGACCGATGTGTCGCTGTGGTAACAGATAAGCTAACCCTTTGTAGCGTGATGATAGTTATACTTGCTTGCATCATCAATACCTGGTAGGTAGGGAAAAAAAAAAAAAGAAAGTAGAATCAGACTACGAAGGGTTCACTGACTGTTACCATGCTGTTGCATCGGAGCAGCAAAGTGAAAGGAAAGTTTTAATCAAAACTATTTGTAAACTTGTTTCATTTTAGATGCATTGGTGCAATAATATATATGATTTATAATGTCAAGGACTGCTCCTACTGGGGGATATGTTTATATACAACTCCCGTATAGGTGAAGTAGAGATACACGGTGTATGTGCAAGTCTAGCCAATGTAGACTCCGTTCCTGAGCCTTCCAGGACCAACTTTATAAACTTTGAAACAAGCATTCTATGTGCTTTATTTATAGTAAACCTGGAGAGGATCTTCAACAAATTATTTTTTTGCCCTCCCCCTTTTTGCCACCATTAAAAGGAAAAAAAAAACATTAACAAAAAAAAAAAAGTGTTTTATTTGCGGTTGAAATCAAGATGCATCTCTAC
Organism: Eleutherodactylus coqui; assembly: GCF_035609145.1. Classification (NCBI taxonomy): domain Eukaryota; kingdom Metazoa; phylum Chordata; class Amphibia; order Anura; family Eleutherodactylidae; genus Eleutherodactylus; species Eleutherodactylus coqui. Next base: position 175,935,740 of record NC_089842.1, read on the forward strand.
TCCCAAAGTGGATTTTTAAGTAAAACAGTGTACAACGTCTGTAATAAAAGGATATATATTTGATACATAGTCTTTATCATAGTTGAATCTTCTGAATAAATCTGTATGAACAAAAAAAAAAAAAAAGGGATAAAAAGGTACGTACACGTATTTACTGCAGCTTCAGGAATGTAAAGAGCTAAATATCCAAACGGGTTGTTTTTTTTATTCCGTTTTATTTTGCTATAAAACTAAAGTGTCTGCGGAGTGTCTTTTTTGTCTTTAATTTACTATTGTCCTGTTTTAAATCAGTAGTTTAACAAGAATTAGAAAAGATGTAGCTCTGTTCAGTGTTTCTGACAAAGTAGAAAGGGTGAAGACATAAATAAGGCTTTAATTTTGGCAAATTTTAATTACAATGCCTTCCTCAATAGAGAAATCCCTCGGTGCCTTCATCCTGGGAAGAGAAAGAAACGCGTTAATAAAGTTTACATTTTTATAAGTTTTGTTTAAAAAGATTAAAGTAACCACCTCCAAACTAAAAGTTATAAATCTCCTTACTGTTTCATGGCATCAAGAATTCTAAGTCTCCTGTATAAACACTATACCGTAGAAAAGTGCTGATTCTCATAGCAACCAGAAGGATGCCATGTAAGGGCCCATTCACAGGGGCAGGATATTGCCACAGCTAAATCGGCTGCTGTGGGTTTCCACTCCCATTACCTGCATGTATACATGCGGATTTGGGTGCAAAATGCAGAAATATTCCGTTTGTGTGAAAGATCCCTAATACAGGACAAACCCCCCTGAAAAAGAAAGATGGCCTTTGTAACCAAGCTCTACTCTGGCCAAGAGAGGAGGATCCGGTCATGAATCCCTAAAGATGATCGCTCAAAAGAGGGCTTTTGAGTGATCATTTTGCATAATCTACTAATTGGTACGAATGCCTATTCGTACCAATTAGTAGCATGTGAGTTGTCTGGAGCTGAATTTATTCAGAGGACCACCCGCTGTTCTCTGAATTCGTTGTTCTGCCGAGACAATGTAATCAGCTGTTATCAGTGTTCCCTGGGCAGAGCACAGCGTGCGGTCCATTTTATCAGCTTTTCTGCTGAACAACGGATTTCAAGCCGAACTGAAATCCATTGTTTGGCAGAAAACTGAAAGATGGGCACATTTAGACAACGATTATTGTTCAAAAGATGGCTTTTGAGGGAATTTTGAGCGATAATCGTTGTGTCTAAATGGGCCTTTAATTCACAGATGGCAGACTTGTAGAAATATCCCATTAAAAATTATGAAACAAATTTACAAGCCCCATTCAGACATATCAGACAGGCACAGAAATTCCTAGAACAAATCTGCAGTATGTTAATTTACCCAAGCAAAACTGGAGAATCCCTTCAATAAGTCCAATAAATCTAGCAAACCTCTATTGCTGCATTTCACTTTAAAAGGGCCACGGTAGTGATTTTTTTATTTCCCATTTACTATGTAGCTTTTCCCCAGCATATATAAGTGGGCTAGTGTTACCCTGGTTAGTTATTTCTCTCTATCTGAAACTACCAGCCTCTTTCTCCTCAGATGGTCACGTGATCTCGATTCCGACCAGCTCAGATTTACTTGGGGTTGTTTGTGTGTTCAGTTTCTAGTCGGTTTCTCAGTCTGTTTGATGCCATTACATGATCCCTACTACAGAAACTGCCTAGAGGGGGGCACAGACACTTCAATCACAGTTACTGATGATGATCACATAACTTCTGTCACACAATTATAATAGAGGAGATCACAGCTTATCCCTTTAACAGAATACTTCTGATCTGTAGCTTTTTTTAGGTGAATATAGAAGGTAATTCTAATTAAACTTCCTCTCCCAGCAGGCACAGATGGTACAGCCTCTGGTTTATGCTGTGCTGATGTATTACGGGACTGATCTGAAAGTAAAAGCAAACTTTTCACCATCAAGATGATGACTGATAAGTATCACACAGGCAGCAGCACTGTATGGATGTGGCATCAATACACAGGGAAGTCATCCAAAGCGTGACAGACAATGGAAAAAATGTTTTTGCAGGAGTAACCCTTTTAGAAATTTCTTTTTACTCACACTAAGGGGCGATTTTCTAAACTCCACTGACTAATAAGATTTTAAAGAGACATTCTTACTGTTAGCAACCAATAACAGAACTGTTGTAGAAAAACTAGAAGAGTCTTACACTGCACGAGTATGTAAAAAAAATACATCAGCCTGCTTTCCCGAGGCACAAAGAGAAATAGCAGGCTGTAGATTAGCCTCGAAGAACATTTATTGGAGTAACTCAGCTCACATACATTCTAATTAGAGGTGAACCCTGCACAGAGATGATAAATACAGCGGATCATTGATGCCAATTACAGGACAGATGGGGGAATCCATGTATTTGTGGCCACTTATTTCTGGGTGATGGGACAGAAATGGGAAGGCTGGAAAGATAAGACTTTGACATAAGGTTCCATATGAGAGATTAACGCACTTCAGAAAAGGCAATGCTATTATCTCCAGTATTATTTACAGGATGACTACACATTCATTTGCAATTTATTTAAACAATGTCCTGTGTGGTTATAAAGTACTTATGTAAAATCACCCTGCGGGGAATGTGATTTAAAGAGTGTCACATCTGCTATGAAAATCTGCTCAGCCAGATAGCAGCAGGAGAGAAACATGACAGTGGCAGCCATACATTATCAAGGTTCTCACTGAGACAGGACTGATTAAGGGTTCTTTTACACAGGATGACGGGTCGGGCGCTTACGCATTTGACAGTTGTCACAATATCGCTCCTATGCTTTCATACAGGAGCGATAATTGCTCACTGAATGGAGACTGAGTGCACTGGGGCTCTCCTGGCCGCCCACCTCCATACAGAGCGAACAGGCAGTTACTCATAGATCAAGGACTGCCTGTTTGAATGGACTGAAAGTTTGAATGACTAATAATGAATAAATCCCGAGCCGCCAGTCGCTGGCCATACTTACATTGCTGGACTGTGCAAAACCGAACTGTAATTGTTCAATTAACTAAATGCTAATTGTTCTATGTAAAAGGTGTCTGGGCCTTATCGGCATGCCACTATTTTGATGCCATGTAGAGGCGACACTTGCATAAATTAACCTTGTAAAAAGTCTATATGGAGCCAGGATAAGACTGATGTATGTGTGTTATATTATTTATGACTCCTACAATAATCCATGACTAGCCCTCATAAAATATCCTCGCATAAAACTACGGGTGAATGTGATATCAGGCCGAGAAACCCAGTAACATGCGTTTTACCTGCGGCTGCAAGGCGTTTTTCATGCAAAAATGCCTCATCACTTCTCTAAAATGCAGATCCTCCAGAGCTTGTTTCACGGACGCCGGAGGATGGAGCAAGGGTTTCCCATTAATTTCAATGGCAAACATCACATCGCATGGCATGTGATGTGTTTAAATGACCGTTGAAAACAATGGACCATATTTTCCGATGGGGGAAAAAAAAAAAAAAAAAAACACGACACGCAGCGATTTTTTACCTTGCAGCATCGCTGTGCGGGAATAAAAAATAAATAAATTTGCTCATGTGTATGACTCCATTTAAAAGAGTAGATTTCATATTCGCACAGGCTTTGTGAGCCTCGCAACGCCCAAAACTCATGTGAATGTAGCCCAAGATTACATTTACCCCGATAAATTAATGCAGTAGCAGAATCTGTTATGTTAAGTAGTTTCTAATAAAAGGGGAATCATGATATTAGAACATTTCTAGGACAAATGAGCAGAACACCGTTGACTTTTGTCCATGGGCTGCGCCTGGTAGAGCAGCTCAGCTCCCCTCCCTAGAAAGCTTCTTTTACCTATTACTTGAAAGCGTTCTTGGCCCTTTGTGAGCTGCTGGTTCACCGCCTGAAGACGCTGCTGTAGTTGCGTCACGGTCTGGCTTAAACTCGAGGACATTTTCTCCTTCTGCTGTTCATCCTGCAGTAGACATAGGTATGAAGTTCACAAGTATAGCAGTATATCCCTCCCAGAAGACTGTTACACCCAAGTGTAGCTGTCAGTGGGAGACTACACCGATTTGTGGTAGGGACATTGGGACCCCCTCCCCTGTTGACATATACTTACCATTTCTGTAGAGATATCGCTATTCTCTATGACATTGGAGTCACTCGAGCCTTTTAGTATTTCTAGCTGAATAAAATCTAGAGACTTCTGAGCCTGGAGAGAAGAAAATTCAAAAAGATCCATATTAAGTATCCGGGAAACTGAAAAATCTCTATCCACATTGAAATGTACAATGGGGGAGGGCAAAAAGGGTTCAAAATGGGGCTTTCTAGCTACCAGCCCAAGAAAGCGAAAAAGGTCAGATACTCTAGTGTATAACCCCTTCCCGACATACACCATGCACATTGGGTTTATGAATGGAGTGAGTTCCAGACACAATGGGTGTCAACCATCCTTGACAACTGACACCTGCTGGCAAAAGCCACAATCTGATTGCCGCTGTTAACCTTTTAAATGCTAGTGTAAAATATCACATTGTTAAATCACACACAGTGAACTTAAGGAAAAAATTAATTATTTCACTTTTAATTACCGTAAATGTTTTTCTTGTATGTGGGGTGACAAAAAACAAACAGCCAGCCTCAATTCTGGTACTGCATGCACACATTCTATCTATCTATCTATCTATCTATCTATCTATCTATCTATCTATCTATCTATCTATCTATCTATCTATCTATCTATCTACACACACACACACACACACACACACACACACACACACACACACACACACACACACACACACACACACACACACACACACACACACACACACAGACACAGACACAGAATTGTGCTCTCTTAGAGCAAACCGCATACAAGAAAAAATACAATTAAAAAGTGATCAAAAAGTATTATGTATCCCAAAATTGTACGAAATTACAGGCCACAGTGCAGGAAATAAGTCCTCACACAACCCAATTGACAAAAAAAAAAAAACATTATGGGGGCATAAAGATGGCAACAGAAACCCCCTTTTTTAAGTAGTAAAGCATCAAAAAATATATATACATTTGGCATTACTGTTATAGTAACCATAGCAGAAGCAAAACACATGCTAAAAATTGCATAGTTGCATTTTTTCCCTATTCCTCTCCACTTTTAAAAGTTTTCCGGTACATTAAATGGTACAACAGAAAAATCCATGTTCCGCAAAAAACATGTCCTCATGTAGCTATGCAACTGGAAAAATAAAACAATCTGAATTTTTGTAAGTAGAGAGGGGGAAAAGGGAAAGAAAAAAAAAAAAAGGAGAAGACTTGAAAAAGGGCTTTAGTGGCTCTGTACATTGTGCAGTGACCCAGGTTTCCACCGAGTCCCATTCACTTCAGTAGGACTCAGGCTGCAGTACCAACCCAGGCCACTGCACAATGTACAGAGCTGTCTGTCTCCTGCACCAAAACCGCTAGAAGTAGGACGACAATTTTAAGGGGTTACTATGTAGTTTTTTTCTTTTCTGTCAAGCACAAACCCTACAAGCCCCAATTGCTGGAGGTAACCAGACATGACCTCTATCCCAGGACACAGATTATTAAGGAAAGATGGGAAGTACAGATAGTCCCCGACTTGCGAACATTCGACTTACGAATTTCGCTAGATACGAACTATCTGTCCTGCACAGTATGATGTCATGCTATGGCATCACATCATGCTGTGCAGGGACCGGACAGGCTTCTATCAAGCCTGATAGAAGCCTGTCCGGTCAGATCGCGGTTGTTAGGCAGCCGGGGGCCTTCTGAAAGGCCCTAGGGCTGTCTATGCAGAGCGCCTATCAAGCCGTGCGCTTGATGGGCACTCTGCATAGCCAGCCCTGGGGCCTTTCAGGAGGTCCCCAGCTGCCTAGCAACCGCACAGCGTCCCACGATCTCATCGTGGGACGCTGTACTGACCCCCTGAACGTCGGGTGCAGGCTGTTTCTTACAGCCAGCACCCGGCGGCAGCAGTTCCGACGAGCCGCGCCGCTCGGCAGAACTGTTAACACTCTAAATACCGCTGTCAGAGCGGTATTTAAAGTGTTAACAGTTCTGACAAGCGGCGCGGCTCGTCGGAACTGCTGCCGCCGGGTGCCCGCTGTAACAACAGCCGGCAACCGACGTTGTATGGAGCGTGATCCACCCGCTCCATACCATTTGTTCGACTTGCGAACAAAACGGACTTGCGAACGGGCTCCCGGAACGGAACCTGTTCGCAAGTCGGGGACCACCTGTATAAGTAGATCTGCTATAAACTGTTGCATACCTCGTGTACATCATTTGCCACCTTCTGTCTTTCAGTCTGCTCCCCTTCCAACTTGACCAACGTTTCATTTAGTTGAGTTTTCAGCTGTTGATGTTAGAAGAAGAGAGATAACATTAGTATGACCCGTTGGAAAATGGACAAGAATCAAAAGAATCCAAGTACAAAAAAAAGTGGTGTTAAACAGTCAGGGTATTAGTCAGCGCTCAGGTCTGAATGAGTGAGGTGGTACACGTGGTTGTTGCCATTTTGACAACAATGGTGCACACACATAGGTGCAACACCCAATCAGAACTCATGGGCAAGGCATGCAATAGTTTAATGCAAACATTAACTTCATGGTTAAAAACATTTGAAGCGTTTCAACTCTCCTGGATATGTTGGACTCAGTTGACGTCCTTGATCTCTGAAACTAGCTATAATGTCCTTCTGCCCAATACCGCCTGGGCAGTCTTTGAGGTACATCATGTGCCAGTCTGCTCATACCGTGTTGCAATACAGAGCATGTATATGTGTTAATGCCTTCTACCTGCTCAGAAGCCATCCTGCAGTGTGAAACAAACTTAATGCATGCAAGCTGTTAACCACTTCAGATTTTTAGGTAGTAAAGGGACAATTATGGTGTTTAATAATGTATAAAAGTAAAACAGGCTGAAAGCTTGACAGAGGGAGCGCTCCGCAGCACACCCAGCAGGAGAGATTAGCAGACAGGTATGACACACAGAAGAGACTGGGTCTTACCAAGGTCAGCTCTTCATTCTGCCTTACTGCCTCTGAATATGAATCATCAAGCTTTCTTTGCAACTCAGTCAACAGATCTTTCAGCTGAAACGAAGTTCAGAATGTTTTAAGCAGGAGTGTAACCACGGGGGTCATGTGGCGTTCAGTTGCAGATTTAAAGCGGTTGTCCGGGATTATAAAAACATGGCTGCTTCCTTGCAAAAACAGTGCACACCTATGTACAGGTTGTGCGTGGTATTCAGCTTAGCCCTATTAGCTTCAATAGAGGTGCGTTGCAATACCAGTCACAACCCATGGACAGGTGTGGCGCTATTTCAGGAAGAAAGCAAATTTTATCATCAAGGAACAACGTCCTTAAAAAAAATAGATTCCCTCTAGGCAGCCAAATGTGAATGCATTTATATATACACAGCAAGTCCCCACAATGCAACGCGCTTAGGTAGCTAACCTGCTGTAGAAGAATAATGGGGTATTCAAAAGGGTATGCCATAAATTTCTGCATAGAACTGGGTTTCAGCAGCTTAGGTTATCCTTAGCCCCTTAGTGACCACTGATATGCCTTTTGGCAGTTTTATTAAGAGAAACCGCGCTGTGCTCTCCCTCCAAACAATGCAGGTGCCAGCTGTATCTGACCCACGCTGCAAATTTGAACAGTTAACCCTTGTTGAGATCGCAGGGAACCGTGTGGTGTCATGGCAGTCGGGTGTCTTCTGAAAGGCCCCAGGGCTGTCATGGCAGAATGCCCATCAAGGCATCCCCATGGGGTGGCTTGATAGACTGCCTGCCCGATAGCAGTATGATGTAATTACATCATACTACAGGAGCGATCAAGGCATCGCAAGTTGTTGTCCCCCCTGGGGACTAAGAAAAAAGTAAAAATAAGATTAATAAAGTTTTACTAATAATTTAAAAAAAACAAAAACAAAAAACCCCCACCCTTTTGCCATATTTATAATAAAAAGCTAAAAAACAAAACAAAAATATATATTTGGTATCGCTGCGTCTGTAAGGCTGGGTTCACACTGGGCGGATTTGCCTCGGAAATTCCGTCCGGAATTTCACAGTGGCGAATCCACCTGTGGCTGCTAATCCCGGGATTAGCCAGCCACGTGGATGATATTTGTCAAAAATCTCGTCCACACGGGACGGCCAATCCGTCACAGCAAAGCTGGTGCTGCGGCATGGATTCCCCAGCCACATGTCCATTTGTTTTTTTCGCTGAGTCCGTGCTCTTCTCTATGGGAGCACCAGCCGCAAAGGAAAAGCATGCGTCCAAGTCGCAACAAAACCTGCGGCTGAGTGCCGCGGGTTTTGAGGCAGCGCTTTCCCGGCAGAAATCTCACTTTTTTTTGCTGTGGCAAAACTGCGAGATTTCAGCCGGATTCCGTCCTGTGAGAACCCAGCCTAAAAGTCCGAACTATCAAAGTAGCACATTATTTACGCGATGAACATAGTAAGGGAAAAAAATAAAATAAAGAACGCCAGAAATGCATTTTTTTTCTTGTAGACAAGGTGACCAAAAAAGCGCAATAAAAAGTGATCAAAAAGCCGTATATATTCTGAAATGGTACCAACGCAAACTACAGAATTCCCGCAAAAAATGAGCCCTCACAATTATGTCGACGGAAAACTAAAAAGGCTATTGCAGTCAGAAGATGGCGGCAGAAAAGAATTTTAAAAAATTAAATATCTTTGAAAAAAAATACAAGTAGTACAGCAAAAAAAAAAAAACTATATCAGTTTGATATCCTAGTAATCATTTTTGTTGCAGTTTGTGTGCTGTAGAAACAAGACACACTCAAAGATCGTAGAATTTCATTTTTTCCATTTTTCTCCACTTAGAATTTTTAAAAATGTGTTCCATATCTGTCCAATTTTCAGACCAATATTGGACGAAAATATAATTCGCGTGAAAGTAGCTTTACATGGATTTCACTGGAGGCTGTGCAATGCCTCAAATTAACCTACAGAGTTGCACTATGGAGAAAGCAAACACTTGCAGCTGGTTTTCCCACAAATTGCAGCTGATCCAAGCAGTCTAAAAACTGGCCATATACATTGGATAGACAGCTATTCGTCCTGAACTTCATGCAGGCTCAGATAAGGCAAGTGTCCATGTGTTCAGAATATGGAGAGGGGTGTAAGCCAAGAACAAAAGGAAAGACTATGTTGAAATCCAACACCCGAGCCTTTTCTGCATCTGCTGTCAGGACACCCTCGTCCACATTAGATGGTCAATGGACAATCCCGCCGCAACTAGTAGGTCCGGTCAATATGAATATAATGTGGATGGCCAGGACATGCCGCGATTATGCTCTTCTTAAGAAAAGCTTCTAATAAAAACGGAATGACCACAGTAGAACACCTCTTTAAATGATGCATTCATGTGACGCTGATTTGCTGAAGACTAAAAAGAAAAAAAAAATTTGCAAATTTTGGTGCAGATCTGAATTGAATTCAAATTGAATGGGTGAAATCTACTGCAGATTAGCAATGAAATCTGCAATAAATGAGCAATGTGTAAACACGCCCGTAAGCAATAAATGACATACAATATGCCTACTAGGCAGTGAATTAAATATAGAGTCCCTGTGCTTTACCAGGCGTCTGCAAGTGAAAAGATCGCTATTAAAAGGGCTTTTCAAATTCTTAAAAAGTGATGCTCTATCTACAGGATAAGTCAGCAATAGCTGGGCAGCAGGCCCGCTGCTTGGCATGCATGCCAACCATCTGTTTACCGGGCCATCTGTACAGAGAAAGAATACCATACATTGTGCAATGGCCCAATATGGTATTGCAAGAACAACTCCCAACTAAGTGAATAGGATTTAGCCTGCAGTACCGCACCAGGCCACTGCACTATGTATGGAGCTTTCTGCTTCCTGCTCCATACAGGGTGACAGCTGGCTTGGTAAACAGCTTATTAGCCAGGGTCCTAGGTGGCTGAACCCCACTAATCAGCTATTGATAACCCCTTAAGTGGATAGATCAGCAATTTTTAAGACCTGGAACCCCCCCTTTAAAAGAACATTTTCCCTTTTGATATGAATTTATTAAGAAAGTGTATGACCTGGAGCATTCTCTGTCAATTTGCTAAAATTCTTTAGCCATTTCCAGATAAACTGAACGACAATCAAGATGCTTAACCTCTACAGTTCCATTCTGGCTCCTATCTATTCAAGAAATGTGCATAGTAAACCGATAATATATAATTATATAACCAGGTCAATATGTATCAGACTTGTCATGTGATAGTCTGACAACTACTCCACACAAGTACAAGTACAAAATAAAAATGGTGAACTCAGAACATCTTGACAGAACAGGAAGATTCAAGGATTTCTATGTACTGCTAAATTTTGGAGGTTATAGAGAAAAAAAGCTTATGTAAATATTCTGGGGTTTGCATCTATTTACCTCTCGTACTTCAGACACATAAGTTGTTCTTTCATTTTCTGCCTTTTCCAACTCAGTTTCCAAATGTTCCTTATCTTTTAGCAACTAAAAACAAGAGCAATATAAAATAAAATTGATTGGTTTAAAGGACAACGCCACACAAAAACATGCAAATCCCCTAAAACTCTGGTCTCTGGGCTTATCTGTATAGCCCTGAAAAGGGAATTCTGTAGTATCTTCCAATACTTGTATATCTTATTGAATAAGCACAGTGTGGGCGAGACATATGAGTATTTTTATTATGTTTTTTTTATCAACTAAACCCTAAAAGCGTAGATTTTCTGATTCCTGACTTTCCAGTATATCCAGCTCCTACTGCAGGCTGACTCTGCCTAAAAAGCAAACCATTAAGAAATGTAGAAATACTAAATAGGAAGTAATAAAGCTTATATATAGTCTATGGCCGCCTGCAGACGGGCAGAAATCCCACGGCGGGATTTCCCGCAGAATTTCCGCCCCGGGAAGCTGCCATAGGATTGCGTTAACAAACACAATCCTAAGCAGACGGCCGCGGTTTGTCTGCACGAAATCCCGCGCAGCAAACAAACCGCGGCATGCTCCATTTCTGTGCGGGGCTCGCAGAGCCCCGCACAGAAACGTCGCTCGCCGGCCGCCGGCTCTACGGGAGCAGGTGAGTACACGCTGCTCTCTGCAGACGCTCGGGTCGGGTCCCGCTGCGAGAATTCTCGCAGCCGGATCCGACCCGGCCGTCTGCAGGCGACCTATGAAGAGTAAGCACTGATCAATAACCTATAGCTAATCCAAGGGCATCTAATTCCCTATTGTACAATGGATGATTTAAAGGGGTATCCTTATCTTAAAGTCATGACATATCACTAAGATATGCAATTACTTTTTGATCCCTGGCAGGTCTTACTCATTGAACTCAAAGATTGAAAAGAGCTAAACCACCATCTCTGCCTAATAATTTTCAGTATCAGTGGGGATCTTATTAGTTGGATCCCACCCAATCACAGAGTACCTTAGCAGTATGCCATCAGTTCATGACTAC